>NW_022589735.1:23414138-23416806 GCF_004348235.1 Phoca vitulina
ATCACAACCAACACCAAAGAAATACAAACAATTATAAGAACATATTATGAGCGACTCTATGCCAGCAAATTAGATAACCTGGAAGAAATGGATGCATTCCTAGAGATGTATCAACTACCAAAACTGAACCAGGAAGAAATAGAAAACCTGAACAGACCTATAACCACTAAGGAAATTGAAGCAGTCATCAAAAATCTCCCAAAAAACAAAAGCCCAGGGCCAGATGGCTTCCCAGGGGAATTCTACCAAACATTTAAAGAAGAATTAATACCTATTCCTTTGAAACTGTTCCAAAAAATAGAAATGGAAGGAAAACTTCTGAACTCATTTTATGACGCCACCATTACCTTGATCCCAAAACCGAAGACCCCATCAAAAAGGAAAACTACAGACCAATATCCCTGATGAACATGGATGCAAAAATTCTCACCAAAATACTAGCCAATAGGATCCAACAGTACATTGAAAGGATTATTCACCATGACCAAGTGGGATTTATCCCTGGGCTGCAAGGTTGGTTCAACATCTGCAAATCAATCAACGTGATACAATACATTAACAAAAGAAAGAACAAGAATCATATGATCCTCTCAATAGATGCAGAAAAAGCATTTGAAAAGTACAGCATCCTTTCTTGATCAAAACTCTTCAGAGTATAGGCATAGAGGGAACATACCTCAATATCATAAAAGCCATCTATGAAAAACCTACAGCGAATATCATTCTCAATGGGGAAAAACTGAGAGCTTTCCCCCTAAGGTCAGGAATGCGGCAGGGATGTCCACTATCACCACTGCTATTCAACAGAGTATTAGAAGTCCTAGCCACAGCAATCAGACAACAAAAAGAAATCAAAGGCATCCAAATCGGCAAAGAAGAAGTCAAACTCTCACTCTTTGCAGATGATATGATACTTTATGTGGAAAACCCAGAAGACTCCACCCCAAAACTGCTAGAACTCATACTGGAATTCAGTAAAGTGGCAGGATATAAAATCAATGCACAGAAGTCAGTGGCATTCCTATACACCAACAAGAAGACAGAAGAAAGAGAAATTAAGGAGTCAATCCCATTTACATTTGCACCCAAAACCATAAGATACCTAGGAATAAATCTAACCAAAGAGGCATAGGATCTTTACTCAGAAAACTATAAAATACTCATGAAAGGAATTGAGGAAGACACAAAGAAATGGAAAAACGTTCCATGCTCATGGATTGGAAGAACAAATATTATGAAGATGTCAATGCTACCTAGAGCAATCTACACATTCAATGCAATCCCCATCAAAATACCATCCACTTTTTTCAAAGAAATGGAACAAATCATCCTAAAATTTGTATGGAACCAGAAAAGACCCCGAATAGCCAGAGGAATGTTGAAAAAGAAAAGCAAAGCTGGCGGCATCACAATTCCAGACTTCCAGCTCTACTACAAAGCTGTCATCATCAAGACAGTATGGTACTGGCACAAAAACAGACACATAGATCAATGGAACAGAATAGAGAGCCCAGAAATGGACCCTCAACTCTATGGTCAACTAATCTTTGACAAAGCAGGAAAGAATGTCCAATGGAAAAAAGACAGTCTCTTCAACAAATGGTGTTGGGAAAATTGGATAGCCACATGCAGAAGAATGAAACTGGACCATTTCCCTACACCACACACAAAAATAGACTCCAAATGGTTGAAAGACCTCAATGTGAGACAGGAGTCCATCAAAATCCTAAAGGAGAACACAGGCAGCAACCTCTTCGACCTCAGCCACAGCAACTTCTTCCTAGAAACATCGCCAAAGGCAAGGGAAGCAAGGGCAAAAATGAACTACTGGGACCTCATCAAGATAAAAAGCTTTTGCAAAGCAAAGGAAACAGTCAACAAAACCAAAAGACAACCGACCGAATGGGAGGAGATATTTGCAAATGACATATCAGATAAAGGGCTAGTATCCAAAATCTATAAAGAACTTATCAAACTCAACACCCAAAGAACAAAGAATCCAATCAAGAAATGGGCAGAAGACATGAACAGACATTTTTCCAAAGAAGACATCCAAATGGCCAATAGACACATGAAAAAGTGTTCAACATCGCTTGGCATCAGGGAAATCCAAATCAAAACCTCAATGAGATACCACCTCACACCAGTCAGAATGGCTAAAGTTAACAAGTCAGGAAATGACAGATGTTGGCGGGGATGCGGAGAAAGGGGAACCCTCCTACACTGTTGGTGGGAATGCAAGCTGGTGGGGCCACTCTGGAAAACAGCATGGAGGTTCCTCAAAAAGTTGAAAATAGAGCTACCATATGATCCAGCAATTGCACTACTGGGTATTTACCCCAAAGATACAAAAGTAGGGATCCAAAAGGGTACGTGCACCCGAGGTTTATAGCAGCAATGTCCACAATAGCCAAACTGTGGAAAGAGCCAAGATGTCCATCGAGAGATGAATGGATAAAGAAGAGGTGGTATATATATACAATGGAATATTATGCAGCCATCAAAAGGAATGAGATCTTGCCATTTGCAACGACATGGATGGAACTGGAGGGTATTATGCCTAGCGAAATAAGTCGAACAGAGAAAGACATGTAGCATGATGACCTCACTGATATGAGGAATTCTTAATCTCAGGAAACTAACTGAGGGTTGCTGGAGTGGGGGGTGG
>NW_022589735.1:23416906-23513004 GCF_004348235.1 Phoca vitulina
AGCAGGAGGGGAAGAATGAAGGGGGGGAAATAGGAGGGGGAGACGAACCATGAGAGACGATGGACTCTGAAAAACAAACTGAGGGTTCTAGAGGGGAGGGGGGTGGGAGGATGGGTTAGCCTGGTGATGGGTATTGAGGAGGGCACATTCTGCATGGAGCACTGGGTGTTATGCACAAACAATGAATCATGGAACACTACATCTAAAACTAAAGATGAAATGTATGGGGATTAACATAACAATAAAAAAATTTTTTAAAAATGGAAATAAGCACAGAGGGGTTAGAGATTAGGAGCTAATCTTGGAAGAAGGGGGGGAAGTCTTGAGAGCTCCAGATGCGGCAGTTCATGCATTGGGGGCTGATAATCCAAGTCACAAAAACAGGTGTCTCAGTGGGGCAAGTAGACAAACAGATTAAGAATATTCTTGTTTCAAGTAGGAAAGAATGTGCAATGGAAAAAAGACAGTCTCTTCAACAAATGGTGTTGGGAAAATTGGACAGCCACATGCAGAAGAATGAAACTGGACCATTTCCTTACACCACACACAAAAATAGACTCAAAATGGATGAAAGACCTCAATGTGAGACAGGAATCCATCAAAATCCTTGAGAAGAACACAGGCAGCAACCTCTTCGACATCAGCCGCAGCAACTTCTTCCTAGAAACATAGCCAAAGGCAAGGGAAGCAAGGGCAAAAATGAACTATTGGGACTTCATCAAGATAAAAAGCTTTTGCACAGCAAAGGAAACAGTCAACAAAACTGAAAGACAACCGACAGAATGGGAAAAGATATTTGCAAATGACATATCAGATAAAGGGCTAGTATCCAAAATCTATAAAGAACTTATCAAACTCAACAACCGGAGAACAACTAATCCAATCAAATAATTGGCAAAAGACATGAAGAGACATTTCTGCAAAGAAGACATCCAAATGGCCAATAGACACATGAAAAAGTGCTCAACATCACTTGGCATCAGGGAATCAAAACCTCAATGAGATACCACCTCACACCAGTCAGAATGGCTAAAATTAACAAGTCAGGAAATGACAGATGTTGGCAGGGATGTGGAGAAAGGGGAATCCTCCTACACTGTTGGTGGGAATGCAAGCTGGTGAGGCCACTCTGGAAAACAGTATGAGGGTCCTCAAAAATTTGAAAATAGAGCTACCCTACAACCCAGGAATTGCACTACTGGGTATCTACCCCAAAGATACAAATGTAGTATCTGAAAGGGCACCTGCACCCCAATGCTTATAGCAGCAATGTCCACAATAGCCAAACTATGGAAAGAGGCTAGATGTCCATCAACAGATGAATGGATAAAGAAGAGGTGGTATATATATACAATGGAATATTATGCAGCCATCAAAAAAATGAAATCTTGCCATTTGCAGCAATGTGGATGGAACTAGAGGGTATTATGCTAAGCGAAATAAGTCAATCAGAGAAAGACAATTATCATATGATCTCACTGATATGAGGAATTTGAGAAACAAGACAGAGGATCATAGGGGAAGGGAGGGAAAAATGAAACAAGATGAAACCCGAGATGGAGACAAACCATAAGAGACTCTTAATCTCAGGAAACAAACTGAGGGTTGCTGGAGTGGAGGGGGGTGGGAGGGATAGGGTGGCTGGGTGAAGGACATTGGGCAGGGTACGTGCTATGGTGAGTGCTGTTAATTGTGTAAGACTGATGAATCACAGACCTGTACTCCTGAAACAAATAATACATTATATGTTAATTAATTAATTAATTAAAAAAAGAATATTCTTATTTCAAATGGAAATGTCTACTTTGTACAAATAAAAACAAAACAACACAATCAGAGAAGCCAGATAAAAACCCAACTAACTAGCATTTATGAGAACGACACCAATTTTTATAAACTTTGACCTTCAAGTCTTTCCTTTAATTGAACTGTAAGGAAGAGTTATGGTGGGCAATCACTAGTCAGTACTATTTAGTACATTAACTATCTTACTTTTGAAAAATAACAGGACATATCTATCCTTTTCATTCTGTCCCCTATCCAATTATCTGTAGGAAGCAGATGCCTTTGAAAAGGAATGACTTAGCTAATTTTTTAAAACCCTGTAAGTATTGTCACTTACAGTTTTTAATATACTGTTGAGAGCAGGGAGAACGTGGACATTTTAAATTAGGTGTAAAATAATGAAAAAGAAGTATTGTTCATATAATGGAAGCCATCCTTAAGTGAGTTATATTTAACTCTCCATTTCACTGGGATTTAAGTAAGTCTCCATCAGTCCATTTTGAGGAGTTTCTTTCCAAAACAAGAAATCTTCTGAAAGGTCTTGATTCTGGTGGTATGTTCTGCTTAATATTCCATTTACATTTGTGATGATTCTATTGTGTTCCTCTCCTATACCACCCACAGTGACCAAGGCTCATTCCTTTTAATTCACGCTTCTGTTCCTTTTTTTATGGGTTATTTAATACTGCATAATAAGGCAATTAGGCCACAACCCACTGCACACTAAGCAGTGTGGGAATGATCCAAAAAACAGAAAATGAAGTTAATATAACATAAAAGTGGCTATGCAGCATATAAAGAAATCATATTACTGGTAAATACTTTAGTGTCATTAGAATCCACTGTAAAGCCTTTCATCAAATGTAATATCTTTTGTGTCTTCCGCATGGGGTGATTTTAACCAGACTATTTTCAAATGGGTTTTAAAATATTTTTTTTTTAAAGACAGAACCTCAAGTTTAAGTGCATTTCCTATTAGCTTTCTGTGCTGCCCAACAACCAAAAGTGAGTCCATTTTACCTCTACACAAGGATGTTTTACCAAAACACAGAAGTGGTCTATTGAATTAGAAGAAAAACCACGAAGAATCCTCTCAGGCTTTGGGCTCCATTTAAGCTTGCTCCTTCCTGCTATTCTTCAGCAAGCTGAATAGACGTGGTGTCCTTTTAGTTCTCAATATCAAAGAATTCCGCAAACTGTTTTCAGAGTGAATCTTCTATGCAACAATGGCTTCAAGTGATCTCCCAAGCTTTGGAAATTATATTAAGAAGGACAGAACTGGTGATGCCGAGGTAACAAATTGACCCTGTAATCTCAGTGGATTAACACAACAGTTTACTGACTTTCTCACTCTATGCATCTAAAACTGGCAAGCCCAGAGCTCTGCTCCGCAAAGTCACCCAGGCTTCTGGGGGCTCCAACGTAACATGACCCTGCCATTTCAGAAAAATAAATAAAGCAGCTGAAGGGTTTGCTGTGGCAAGGAAGGTGAGCCATGAAGAACTCTTACCCCCCCACTTTTACTCCTACTTGTTTCGCAAGTGAGCCTAAGAAACCAGGAAGTGGAAAGAAATATTGAACACTAAGAACTGTCTTTACATCCTGGGAAGTTACCTCTCCTAGAAGGTAGCTCCATGAGCTCAAACGACCATGAGACTTAGAAGCAAGAGACCTGTCTGATTTTGGACAAGTCCCTTGGTTTTTCTAGGTCTTACCCTGCAAACTGAGGAACTTAGATGAGATTGTGGGAAGGGGAACATTAAGATGTTGGAACTTTGTCCTGTCACACAAGGCTCATGACTTTAGATGCTGAGTTTCAATACCCTTTAAGACTCAACTTATAATAATCACAAAAGGTGTGATGCTAAAACAGTATTAGATGTTAAATCCAAAGGAGACAAAAAACTTGAAACTTTCTTCTCTCCCTCCCTTATCCACTGGTTGGAAAGATCTTCCACCCAGTGAAATAGCCTTGAATAGCAGGGCAAGTGTATAATGGCTTTCCTTTCCTGTTAAGTTGAAATTGCTTTGCTAAACCTTTGTTAAATAAGGATGCATCCAGAGTTTGGACCCAATTAGGATCCTCAGAAAATACAATAGAAAAGATGAATGTCTCCTCCTTATTTGAGGTACAGTATCTGATACTTAATATTTTCTAATGTACAACAAGAAATACTATGATTCTAATCAAACCAGGATTCTTCACTGTTTTTGGTGGAAACTGCATATCACAAAATACTGGGAACTCACAATGACAAGATGACATTTTGGAACTCTCAGAATAAAAAAGAGAGGGGGATCCATAATGGTATCTCTCTTGGTAGGTTCTCCACTTCCCACCACCATGCCTGTTGCCATTATGTGAATATGGATAAAGTGCTGTAATAGGAAATGATAAGAACTAATAGGAAAGACCTAGAAAATTGGTTTAATTTGGGACTTTATACAATATTTGAGAATACCTCTTTCTCTGAGGCATGATTAGCCTGGTCTTTGCTTGACTCTCACAATATGGGGAAAGCCCTGTGTCCAGTGAAATTAATCCTGTCATGGAAATTATTTGTGCCTTAATTTTGACCACAAGGGCCATGGCTACTAGAGGGAAACATAATTAGTACATTATCACAATTATAAAGCTGTCCACTATGTCTGGATTGGGAGTGATACCAGTATCAAGTCCAGGTAAGAATCAGAGGCTGTTACCAGGTTTGGCTTGAAATTTAATGCCATGTAACAAGACATTACCCAAGCAAACCAAAGGATGTGATGGTTTGCCTGAATAAGGTTCCAAGATACTGTCTCCAAAGTGCTGTCTGCAGAAGCTCACAGACAGTAGTACATCACTGTTATATAGGAACCAGAGCAGTTTCGTGTAATGTTATCTACAATTTTTATCAGACTCAGACTCCACATAAATCTCAATGAAGCCATCTGTGTTCATGGAATAGCTAAGAAATGGTAGACAGTGATCCCATAGAGAAGAAACTATTTATTGAATACACCTCTACAATAACACTGAAATGATCTTCTTATAAAAATAAATCATCAAACCAAAAGTGAGAGAGGAAATAGAAGGAAGCAGAAAAAAATCATGGTATTTCAGAATCTTACAAAAGGAAGGAACAGGACTTTGCCAATGAAGGAGTAAGGAGCTGGGCAGACTCTCTCCCAAGAAAAACAACTGGTGCAAATTATAAAAAACAACCATCAATCATTCATATTCTCTGGAAATTGTCCTAAATGCATGCAGCCAATGAAGAGCCATTCACTCAAAAAAAAAACTGACTACATCTCAGTAAAAAGAGAATCTGTGGCATTTGAGACATGACTCAATCCCTTACACCCATTCTCCAGCTCCTAGGAAGCTCGACCCCAGGCATGTGCAGCCAAGAAGACAGGAGCTCCCTTCTCCCCACTGCCTCCCAGTTTGAAGCCATGGATTCACCACAGGAGGACTAGGCTTCTGGCTCTTCTCATCTCCCCCGCTCCCAAGCCCCATGTTGCAAGGCAGATGAGGACAACAGGACTGGGTCTGTATTCTCCCACCCAGCTGCCGCTTGGAGGGTGGAAGCTCTACCCCAGGCACTGCAGGCAGAAAGCTTGGGGGCCCCAATCCCCCTGTCCCACTCGCTCACAGGCTAGAAGTTCCACACTGAGAGGGGCTAGATGAAAAGAAGCAAGAGGGGAAAATAGGCAATTCAGCAATGATAGTTGGAAATTTTATTATCCCACTTCCAGCAATGGGAAGAACAACCTGGCAGAAGATCAACAAGGGAAGATAAGACTGATGAATTCTATACACCAACTAGAACTAACAGCTCTCTAGAACACTCCACTGCACAATAGAATACATGTTCTTCTCAGGCACACACAGAACATTCTCCATAGCAGACATACGCTGAGCCATAAAACAAATCTCAATAAATTAAAAATAATCGAAATAATGGAATGTATGTTTTTTGATCACATAGGAATGAAATCAGAAACCAATAACTGAGGGACTCCTGGGTGGCTCAGCCAGTTAAGTGTCTGCCTTCAGCTCAGGTCATGATCCCAGAGTTCTGGGATTTAGTCCTGCATCCAGCTCCTTGCTCAGCGGGGAGCCTGCTTCTCCCTCTTCCTGCTGCCCCCCATTCTGTGCACTCACGTTCTCTCTCTGTCTCTCTCTCATTCTCTCTGAGAAAGAAAGAGAGACAGAAAGAAATAGAAAACCAAGAACTGAAGGAAATATCTGGAACTTAAACATGCTAATAACCAACTGGCCAAAGAAGGAATCACAAGGGATATTAGAAAATATTTTGAGATGAATGAAAATGAAAAAACAACATAACAAAACTTGTGGGCTACAACCCAATCAGTGTTCAGGATGAAACTGACAACGGTAAATGTCTATGTTAACAAAGAAGAAGGATTTCAATGAGTAAAATCGTGTTCCATCTTTAAAAAACTACAAAAATATAGGAGCAAACCAAATGCAAAAGAATGAAATTATGCTTGTTCCTCACACCATACACAAAATCTAACTAAAAAATGACTACAGAGCTAAAATTATAAAACTCTTAGAAGAAAACAAGGAGTCATCTTGGCCTAGGTAATGGTTTCTTAGATGTGCCATTAAATACCCAAGTGACAAAAGGAAAAAAATAGGTAAATTAGACTATATTAAAATTTAAAACTTTCACACTGCACATAATAAAATGAAGTGAAATTATAACCCATCAAATAGGAGAAAACATTTGCACAGAGTATCTCTGATGAAGAATTTGCATTCAGAATATATAAAGAACAATCACAGCTCAATAATAAAAAGACAACCCAATTTAAAAATGGGCAAAGAATCTGAACAGACATTTCTCCAAACAACCAATAAACACATGAAAATATGCTCAACATCATTCACCATCAGGGAAATGTAAATCAAAACTACAACAAGGTATTACTTCACTTCACAAGGATGACTATAATAAAAAAGAAGAGACCACATTAAGGGTTGGGGAAAATGTAGAGAAACTGAAATCTTCATATGCTGGTAGGAATGTAAAAATGATGTAGTCATTTTGGTGAACAGTTGAGCAGTTCCTCAAATGGTTAAACACAGAGATAGTATAAGAGCCAGCCATTCCACTCCTAGGAATCAACCCAAGGGAAGTGTAAACATATGTTCACACAAAAACTTGTATATGAATATTCATAGCAGTATCATTCATACAAACCGAAAAGTGACCAACAGATGAATGGATACATAAAATATGCTATATTCATACAATGGAATATTATTCAGCCATAAAAGGAATGAAGTAGTGGGCGCCTGGGTGGCTCAGTCGTTAAGCGTCTGCCTTCGGCTCAGGTCATGATCCCAGGGTCCTGGGATCAAGCCCCGCATCGGGCTCCCTGCTCCGCGGGAAGCCTGCTTCTCCCTCTCCCACTCTGCCTGCTTGTGTTCCCTCTCTCGCTGTGTCTCTCTCTGTCAAATAAATAAATAAAATCTTTAAAAAAAAAAAAAAAAAAAGGAATGAAGTAGTGATACATGCTACAACATAGATAAAGCCTGAAAACATACTAAGTGAAAGTCAGTTACAAAAACCACGTATTGTATGATTCCATTTTTATGAAATTTCCAGAAGAGGCAAATCTAAAGAGACCAAGACAAAATCAGTGGTTGCTTAGAACAGAGGGAGTTGGAGAAGGGGAAGGATGGGAAGTAACTACTAATGGATATGGGTTTCCTTTAGGGAGGATGAAAATATTCTAAAATTATATTATGATGATGGAGGCACAACCATAGGAACATTCTAAAAAACATTGACTTTTATACTTTAAGTGGGTGAATTGTACAGCTTGTGAATTATATCTCAATAAAGTTGCTTAAATTTTGAAAAGAAAGAAGTGTAGAATACTTTTTTTCAGTATAGTCAACACACAATGTTACATCAGTTCAGGTGTACAACAGAGTGATTCAACAAATCTATGTTACACTCTGTTCACCAAAAGTGTAGCTGCCTTCTGTCACCATAAAACGCTATCACAGTACCATTGACCATATTATCTATGTTGTAAGTTACTGTGAAAACTAAGAAAATTAACATATGCAGAGTGCTTAGAATAGTGATAGTGAGTAAAATATATGAGTTAGCTATTGTGATGGTTAATTTTACGTGTCAGTTTGACTGGACCATGGGGTGTCCAGATAATTGGTCAAACATTATTCTGGATGAGTCTGTAAGGGTGTTTGTTGTTGGCCAAGATGAACATTTGAACCTGTAGACTGCATAAAGCTGATGCCCTTCCTATTGTGCATGGCCCTGACCTAATCAACTGAAGACCTGAATAGAACAAAAAGGCTGAATAAGAAGGAACTTCTGCCCAACAGTTGATCTGGGACATTGGTTCTCCGCACTCAGGCTGGAATTCATACCATCTGCTCTTCTAATTCTTAGGCTTTTGGATGCAAAATGGAACAACACCATTGACCCTCCTGGCTCTCCAGCTTGCTGACTGCAGATCTTGGCACTTCTCAGCCTCTATTGTTATGTGAACTAATTTATTATAATCAATCTCGATCAATTAAAATCTCTCCCAACCTCCCTCCCCCCACTAGTTCCATTTCTCTGGAGAACCTTAAGTTTATATTACTTCCTGATTTTTGATATTGCAAGTTTTCTTTATTTCTTCCAAGTTTTTCTTCACTTCCTCAGATCTTCAGTCTTTCATATGACTTTTGGTATCAGCTTTTCAAATTCCTCAAAAAGGCCCTAAGGATTTCAATCAGAAATGCACTCAGATCACAGATTCAGGAGAACTGAGATTTCACAAAACTGAGTCTGACCTCTGGACTAGCTTCTATCCCCTCCTTTCTTTGAGTCTTCTTTTATTTTTCCAATTAAATATTCTGATTTTCCACATGATGAATTGAATACAGCTTTCTAAAAGATGTATTCCTAGTTACCAGTTTTTCACTATTACAGATGAAATTTTATTTTACAAATTCATTTTTAATTTGTTACTGTGTAGGATTCTGTCAAGTCTTATGTATGGATCTTGCGTTCAACAAACTTGCTGAATTTTTTATTACTGTTAATAATTTATTTGAGTGGTACTCTGCACGTTCTGTGTACACATTGTTTGGACTGCCATATATGCCAGGACCATCTCTCTTTTTTTTCCTATCCTTATATATTTTTATTATTCTTACTTTTTTTCATCAAGACTTCCAATAAAACTTTAATACTGGCCTATTGTCAATGTCCTAGCCTTCTGAGATACACACACAAAAAATGTATATGATATAAAAGTAATGTTTGCCTTCACTGCCCCTAAAACATGCTCTAAGAAATAGGTCTGCAGCCATTCAAATCAAGTTTATTACTCTGATCTGAAAGAATCGAGGGCAAAGTGGCTATAGCCTGGACTGGGTCCTTAAGTTAGGTCCCAACATACTGGGAAGACTGAAGCCCTATCACCCTAGGTCTTTACATTTCAACTGGTATGAATGTCAGACCTTGAACACATACATCTCTGCATCTTAAAAGCCAGAAACATCAACCATTTCTCCTGTCCCTGGAAAGACATATTTGCACTTCAAAGGTCAGACTGAGAATCGGGGATCCTTTCTATCCCTTCTCAAATGAGTAAAAATACATTTCCTTCCTTGCCTGAGGGGAGGAGGGTGGCTATCTCTATCCTGTATATAAAAGGCATAAAGCCATTGTTCTCCATCCCTCACCTATGGAGTGTCAAGACTACTCATGTAGGAGGTTCTTCCGTGTGGCTTTTACTGTGTTACCTCTAGGTGTAGAAGGGGAAGCAGAGATGACGTGCTTATTTTTTACTATAAGGTAATGAATAATAAATCTGTCTCTCATCCACAACACCTCATAGGCCATTCAGGATACAATTAATAAATATGGGTATTAAAAATTTACAACGTTAATAGATTTTTCTAATGTTAAATCACTTCCGCCTTCCCAAGACAAACCCTATTTGATGTTGATATATATTTAATTTTAAACATTTTTTAATTTATTTAAGTAATCTCTACACCCAATGTGGGGCTCAAACTCACAACCCTGAAATCAAGAGTCGCATGCTCTTCCAACTGAGCCAGCCAGATGCCTCAATTATAAACACTTTTAGTTTGGATGAAGCAACATTTTATTTAGAAATTCAGCATCAGTGTTCATGTGGAGACTATCTTGTGATTTTATGTCCTTATTTTATCAAGTTTGGTATTAAGGTTATAGCGGCTTTATAAATGGTTGGGTGACTTCAGCTTCTTTCTCTCTGACACTTTGCACAGAATAAAAATCACCTCTCCCTTGAAGGATTGTTTTAATATATTCTGTAATACCACCTGCACCTGGTGTCTTGATGGGGGGGAGAGAGGAAAGGGCAACTACTGATTCTCAATCTTTAGTGCTTAGTGTTTATTTAAGTCAATTTTTATCATGTATAGTTTCCCAAGAAATTATCCATTTCATTTATTCTTTCAAAATTACTGTCATAAACTTTTACAGTAGGTTCTAAGACCAATGTAATTATACTTGTGAACTTCCAACTTTGGCACATAGGCACCTTACTGGCCTTGCATTAACTTTGGTATCTGGGATCTTTCCTTTCTGGCTTTTGAACTCAGACTGATTGATTGATTCGCTGATTGACTGACTGACTTATTTACTTACTTACCGTTATATTTTATCCAGCCTATGATGTGTTTGGAACATGAGTGATACTGCTGGTTTCAGCTCACTCATTCATATTGACCCAAAAAGTACACTTCATTTTTCTCAATGACTCTGCTTTTAGGTCCTTTCTCAGCTTTTTATTCCAATTTCTGATGAGTTAATGTTTGCGAAAGTATATTTTCGGGGCACCTGGGTGACGCAGTTGGTTAAGCATATGATGCTTGGTTTCGGCTCAGGTCATGATCTCAGGGTCCTGGGATCTAGCCCCATCTCGGGCTCCCCACTCATCAGAGTCTGCTTGGGATTCTCTCTCTACCTCTCCCACTGCCCCTCCCCCCACTTACTTGCAGGTGTGCGCTCTCTCTAAATAAGTAAATAAATAAAATCTTCTTTTAGAAAAAGTATATTTTCAGGGCACCTGGGTGACTCAGTCAGTTAAGCGGCTGCCTTCGGCTCAGGTCATGATTCCGGGGTCCTGGGATCGAGCCCCACATCGGGCTCCCTGCTCAGCGGAGAGCCTGCTTCTCCCTCTACTTCTGTCTGCCGCTCTGCCTACTTGTGCTCTCTATCTCTGTCAAATAAAAAAATCTTCTAAAAAAATAAAAATTAAAAAAGTATATTTTCTACTATCAAGTACTATCAAGTACAACCCAGAAGTTTTACATCTGAATTTTCTGAGGTTACCCTACTGTAGCCAAATTACCAGGACTATCTAATGATACCAAATTCCTAGGCCAAAAAAAAAAAAAAAAATGTTAATAAACATGTACTTATTTAGTATAATTGGTCAGAGAACTAAACTGTAATTTCTCAGTAAGAGATGACAATTAAGACAATAGAAATCCCACAATTCCTCAGTCAATCGAAAGAGGAAAAAAACTGACATTACATTTGCTAGGAATTGAGTAATTAATCAGCAACAAGAAAAGTACAGAAAAGAGAACAATATGATCAGGTTGCATTCATTCTGCCATAAAACGTAGGCCTCAGCTACTGAGTTCATCTGAATCACATATAAATCAAAATTTTCAACTGTTTCTGTAATGAAGTCACCATCCTATTTCAACCTGTTCCCAACACAATGGTGTTCCACCAGGTCAAACCAAAAGCTTTACCCAAACCTCCTGATAATCACCTGGTAGCATAATCCTTTTGCTTTGGCCCCTCATTGCCATTAGTCAAATTCCTTGAATTCTGAGCAATCATCCAAATTTTGTTGATGGAAGAAGTTCAAGTCTCATCTCCCTACTGAATCTATCACTATCTTATTTTTCAAGATCATTATTCATATATAAGGATGAACAGAATCTCTGGTCTGGTAATTATGATTAACTTTTGTGTTTTTGAAAGAGTAAATTTAGGCAAAAAGGGTTAAATAACTTGCACTTGGACACATCCATATGGTTGATGTCAGAGCAGGCCTTGAACTTGGCTCTACTTACTCCTGGTCCTGTGCTTTTTCCCACTGTTTCATGTTCCCCCTCTTTCCTTTTTCCCTTTTTAAACTGCAGCAATCTGAATCACCTAGAAAGTAGCATGAGATGCTCATGAGAATTTAGAGCCATATTTATTTGCCAACAATCACCCATTTTTCTAAAAACTGAAATAAAGGCTTACACGGTAGCATTTAAACATTGAAAATGGCTTTGCTAGACTCAAGGAGATTTATGGTTCTTTTTAATTAAAAATTTCTCTTGTAGACACATATCCAAAGAAGACATACAAATGGCTTACAGACACATGAAAAAATGTTCAACATCACTAGCCATCAGGGAAATACAAATCAAAACCACAATGAGATACCACCTTACATCAGTTAGAATGGCAAAAATTAACAAGACAGGAAACAACAAGTGTTGGCAAGGATGTGAAGAAAGGGAAACCCTCTTACACTGTTGGTGGGAATGCAAACTGGTGCAGCCACTCTGGAAAACAGTACGGAGTTCCTCAAGACGTTAAAAATAGAGCTACCCTACGACCCAGCAATTGCACTACTAGGTATTTATCCCAAAGATACAGACGTAGTGAAAAGAAGGGGCACCTGCACCCCAATGTTCATAGCAGCAATGTTCACAATAGCCAAACTATGAAAGGAGCTGAGATGCCCTTCAACAGATGAATGGATAAAGAAGATGTGGTTCATATATACAATGGAATATTACTCAGCCATCAGAAAGGATGAATGCCCACCATTTGCACTGACATGGATGGAACTGGAGGAGATTATGCTAAGTGAAATAAGTCAAACAGAGAAAGACAATTATCATATGGTTTCAGTCATAGGTGGAACATAAGGAATAGCATGGAGGACCACAGGGGAAGAGAGGGAAAACTGAAGAGAAGAAATCAGAGAGGGAGACAAACTCTGAGAGACTCTGGACTCCAGGAAACTAACTGAGGGTTACAGAAGGGAGGAGGTGGGGGGATGGGGTAGCCTGGTGATGGGTATTATGGAAGGCACATGTGGTGATGAGCACTAGGTGTTATATGCAACTAATGAATCATGGAACACTACATCAAAAACTAATGATGTACTATATGCTGGCTAATTGAACATAATAATAAAAAAATAAAATAAAATAGGGGCACCTGGGTGGCTCAGTCATTAAGCATCTGCCTTTGGCTCAGGTCATGGTCCCAGGGTCCTGGGATTGAGCCCCACATTAATGGGCTCCCTGCTCAGTGAGAAGCCCGCTTCTCCCTCCCCTACTCTCCCTGCCTTTGTTCCCTCTCTTGCTGTGTCTCTCTCAAATAAATAAATAAAATCTTTTAAAAAAATAATAAAATGAAATAAAATGAAAACATAAAAAAATAAAAATTTCTGTTGTAAACAAGAGATTAAAATGAGTGCTGTTACATAATGCACAGACATGTTACCAAAAATACTTACACACAATGAATATTATACCCATTACAAAATCAAATCCAAAAGGAATTATATTAGGGTTAACCTGAAATCTCAGAAATTATGGTTAATCTGGTAAGGAAAAAAGGGGCAAGTAACTAACATTATTTAAGAATGTTTATGTTGTCCTAGGAGAGCGGGGAGAATTTGTGTCATTTGGCTCAGTTAATCCTAAAACAAAAGGCAACACTGGAATTTCAGTAGTTAATTCTTATGACCTAATTTTTAAAATATCAACATATATCCTTAAATATAAGCAAGCATTCTTAACAAATGTCACAGCAGAGAACCACACTATAATAAAGTATAATTCATATTGGACATTACAAACTTTTCTCAAAAATTCTGAAAAATGGCATATAGTTTGTTCAAGATTGTAGAATTTGCAATCAAAACATCTTTCAGTTCCGAACTTTTTTTTTAAGATTTTATTTATTTATTTGACAGAGAGAGACACAGCGAGAGAGGAAACACAAGCAGAGGGAGTGGGAGGGGGGAAGCAGGCTTCCTGCTGAGCACGGAGCCCGATGTGGGGCTTGATCCCAGGACCCTGGGATCATGACCTGAGCCAAAGGCAGATGCTTAACTACTGAGCCACCCAGGCGCCCCCCAAACATTTTTTCTTTCTATATATCTTCTTATAATATTTTGATCTAAGTTGCTTTATTTGCCTGGCACTGCCAGCAATTTATCAACATTGTTACCAATATGGTAACATTTTTGGATTTTACCTATTACAAAATTACTTCTGAATTCCTCACCAACCAAAGCATTTCCAAAGGCTCCAGGGTAGTCCTGGTGATTCACAGCATTTATTCATCAGCTAGGCATTGTTTTTAAAACACTCTGAGTCCTCTGAGTAAAGATGAGCTCTTCACCTTTTACAATCCTTAGGAACAAACTGAAACATCTAAATAACTTAGAAGGCTATAGATGTAAGGACAGGGAGGGGAAAGTGAGCAATATAATCCAGTGAAAGGAACACTGGACAGGAAGCTATTAGACCATGTCTGAGACCTAACTCTACCAGGGTGTATATCCTCTGGCATGTTAACTTTTACAGGCCTTCATTCTTACGTTAGAAAAGAAGAAAAGTATAAAATCAATGACCTAATTTTTCACCTTCAGAATCTATAAGAAGAAGAGCCAAGCAAACTCAAAATAGAAGGAAGAAAATAGTACAGGTCAGGTAAAAAAAAAAAAAAAAATCAATGACATGGAAAACAAGCAAACAACAGAAAATGTGTAAAAACCTAACAGTTAGTTCTCTGAAAGATCAGCAAAATTTAAAAACACCTAGCTCATCTGGTCAAGTGAACAAAGGGAGAGCACACAAATTATTAACAACAGGAACAAAGGTAGAGTTGTAACTCCAGATCCTACTGAGATAACAATACAAATATTATGAACAATTTTATACAACAAACTCAACATTGAGATGAAATGGACATATTCTTTAAAAAACACAATTTACTGAAACTGACCAAAGATGAAGCAGAATATCTGAATATTTTTATATTTATCAAAAAATTAATTTGGAGTTTAAAATTGGTCCACAGAGAAAACTCCATGCAATGATTGTTTTACTAAAGAAATTTTTCCAATATTTAATGAAGGAATAACATGAATCTTACATAAACTTTCATTAAACAGGGAAAGAGAAAACATTCCAAACTTATCTATGAAGGCAGTATGATCCTGAAATTAAAAAATGAAAAAGATATTCCAAAAGAAGACTGCAGATCAATAACACTCAAGGCCTTAAAGATATTAGTCAATTAAATCTAGCCATATAAAAAATAATAATAATAATACATCATAATCAAGAGAGGATTATTTCAGAAATGCCAGATTGGTAGAGCACTTGAAAATAAATCAATGTGACTCATTCTATTAATATTATAAAGGAGAAAAATGTTATGAACATTTTAATAGATGTGGAAAAAAGTATTTCATTAAATTCAGCATCCATTCATGATTAAAAATAAAATAATCTCAATGAACCAAGAAAAAAGAGAGGTTCACATTCTGATTAAGAGCATCTGCAAAAAACCTACAGCTGACATTATGTTTTATGATGAAGTATTAATGCTTTCCCCCTAAGTTATGGAACAAGAAAATAATATCCAGTCTCAAAACTCCTATTCAACATTGTACTGACAATTGTAGTCACTGCAATAAGTTAATAAAAAGAATTAAAGTCATAACCATCGGAAACAAACAAGTAATATTGTCACTACATCCAATGGTGTAACTGTTTATGTAGAAAATCCTACAGAATTGGAAAAAAAAAACTACTAGAAACTAATAAATGAATTTAGCAAGGTTGGGAGATACAAGGTTAATATAAAAAATCAATTGTATGATTATATAATAGCAGCTAACAGTTGGAAATGAGATTAGAAAAATTTTTTTTAATTTTATTTATTTATTTGAGAGAGAGTATGATTGAGAGAGAGCACGAGCAAAGTAGGGGAGGGGCAGAGAGAGAGCGAGGAGCAGGCTCCCAGCTGAGCAGGGAGCCCAATGCAGGGCTCAATCCCAGGACCCTGGGATCATGACCTGAGCCAAACGCAAGAGCTTAACCAACGGAGCCACCCAGGCGCCCCAGAAAAATAATTTTTTATTATTGTGCAAAAACACATAAAATATTTAGGAATAAAATAATATAAAATAAAATCCTCTATATGCAAAAACAATAAAATATTACTGGAAGAAATTAAAGAAAACCAAAAGAAATAAAGAAATACATAATTTTAATGGATTGAAAGCCTAAATATTGTTAAGACATAATTCCTTCTCTACAGAATCAGTTCCATCATAATCTTGCAGTCATTCTGATTTTATATAGAAATATAAAGAACCATGAATTCATAGCAATATATTTACAAGAGAGTGATGTAGAAGAAATTACACTACCTGATTTCTAGGCTTACTTTAAAGCTACAGTAACAAAGACAGATCAACAGACATGATCAATAAGTGTATCAATGAAACAAAATAGAGAACCTATATGTAGACCCATACCTGTAAGGTCAATTGATGTTTAACAATGATGCCAAAGTAATTCAAAGGGGGAAAAGAATGTTTTCAATAAAGGGGCCTAGAATAAATGGCTATCATAGTTTTAGAAAAGAACAGAAGCCCCAACCTCACACCAACACATAAGAAAATTAATTTAAGTGGTTCATAGATCTAAAAATAAAAACTATAAAGATTTTGGAAGAAGACAGAATATCTTTGAAACTTAGAGGTAAGCAAAGATTTCATAAATAGGAAGCAGAAAGCAATAAACATAAAATCAAAATATTTAAAAAACCTGGTAAATTAGACTTTATCAAAATTAGAAATTTTGGCTCAAGAAAGGATTAGCAAAATGAATACACACACTGGGGAAAAAAATAAATGCACAAAGGACAGCCACCCAGAATATAAAAGAACTCCTATAACTCAATAATAAAAAAATAAGCAATCTAACAAAAAAAGGCAAATTATTTGTAAAGATTTCACAAACTAAGATAAACAAATAGCCAAGAAACACATTTAAAAGTACTCAGTATCAGGGCGCCTGGGTGGCTCAGTCATTAAGCGTTTGCCTTCAGCTCAGGTCATGATCCCAGGGTCCTGGGATCGAGTCCCGCATCAGGCTCCCTGCTCAGCGGGAAGCCTGCTTCTCCCTCTCCCACTCCTCCTGCTTGTGTTCCTGCTCTAGCTATGTCTCTGTCAAATAAATAAATAAAATATTTTTAAAAATAAGTAAATAAGTAAAAATACTAAGGTACTATTAGAAAGTAGTCAGACTTTTGGAAGACTATTGGAAAGACAGTCAATAATAGCGTTGTATGGTGACTGATGGCAGCTACACTGGTGTAGCACGGCGTAACGTATAGAGTTGTTGAATCACTATGTTGTGCACCTGAAACCAATGCAACGGTGTGTGTCAACTATACGAAAAAAAAAAAAGTATCTTTATTCATCAAGAAAATGCAAATTAAAACTGCAAGGAGATATCAATACCCATAAAGCAGAATGGCTAAAATTAAAGACTCCAAAACCCAAATGTTGGCAAGGAAGTGCATCACTGCAAACTGTCATGCAAATGACACGATGATTCTGGAGGAAGTTCTGGAAGTTTCTGAACTAAATATACTAACAGTAAAAACATGTGTACTTTATGACCAAGCAATTTCAGTACTAAGTATTTACCCAAGAGAAGAAAAGATATATCCACAAAAGACTTGCATGAAAACATGCATAGCAATTTCATTCATATAATCAAAAACTGGAAATGACTGAAGTGTCCATTAACAAGAGAAGGGACAAACTGATATCTTCATACAAAGGAATACTATCCAAAAACAAAAAGGAAAAGAGTACTGATGTAAGTAGCACAGTGATGGATCTCAAACACAGTATGCTGATGGGAACAAGTGTTAAGCAAAAAGTACATATGGTATAATTCCACTGATATGAAGTTCTAGAACTGGCAAAATGAGCAGGGCAAATTCAGATCAGTGGCTGTCTCTGAGGGGTTTGTGGGATAATTGACTGGGAAATGGGTTGAGGGAATTCTGGGGTGATGGCAATATTCTGTATCTTATTAGGGATTTGGGTTGCAGAAATATATGCATTGCTGAAACTTATCTAGCAGTAAATTTAAACATTGTGCATTCGGTGTCCTTAAGCTTTGTGCATTTAACTGCATATAAGTTTAACCTTAAAAAAAAAAGAAGAACCATAAAAATATGCACACTAAAGTATGGTGGTAATGGTGGCATTGTACTGATGTCTGAATTTACTTTATAATTAATCAAAAATACAGTAAGTTGATGGATATACAGAAGCAAGGATAGATGGATAGTTATGTGATAAGGCCAGTATAAGGATAATTTTATAGTTAATGTTATTAGTTTTCACTGAAAAACTTTTGACCTTTCTGTATCTTTGAAAATTTTTTAAAGAAAATATTGGAAAAAATATGGTTAAGACCTACGTGATTTGGAAGGTATAATCATGAATTTGATAAATTTTCAGGAACCCTTCTAACCCCTAGTATTTTTTCTTCAAATCACTTAGAGTGACATTAACTATTTAGAGATGTTAGCTTTCAGAGTGCACAAGATTCATTTCAATTTTTTAGCCCTGTTCATATATTAGATTTTCTCCATTTAAATCTGTGGTGCATTTGTTTTCTACAAATTCTGTAAATAATGTTGCAGAGTATAAAACATAGAATGATAACCTAATGGCCTTCTTAGAGAACAATCTTAATATTTAAGGAATATACACAGACTTTAGTCAAAGGGATGCAAGGGATGGGAGTAGTTCAGAAATCAATTTCAACAGTAAAAATGAAATGGTGATCTCTTGAGATCACTTCTATCAAAGTTAAGTCTTATAATTTCTATATTAAAAGAGGGCCTAATTCTACTGAGAAGAAGATAATTAGTTTTGGTGAAACATTTTAAGCAGTAGCAACAACATTAAAAGTTATAGGTCGAATACTTATTTTGTGTATTTTTTATTGTTTTTCTTCTTTTTTTAGGGGAGGAGTCTTTTTCTTTTTTAGATTTATTTATTTGAGAGAGAGGGAGAGCATGCATGTGAGAGAGGTATGGGGGAGGGGAAGGGGTGGCAGAGGGCAAGGAGAGAGAGAATCCTCAAGCAGACTCCCTGTTGAGCATGGAGCCTGATGTGGGGCTTGATCCCAGGAACCTGAGATCGTGACCTGAGCTGAAATGAAGAGTTGGATGCTCAACCAACTGAGTCAACCAGGCACCCCTCAAACACATTTTGGATGGCATTAATGCTTGACACTGTAGTCAGTAGCCAGAGTGAAATAAAATCGAAATTAAATTAAAGCTGTGTTACCTTTAGTAGAAGATGATTAAAATAATGGTAAAGAAGAAGAGATCCCATCCCAATCATTATGACATGCAATGGTTATAGAACTTCCCAGAATTATAGCCATCCTTAGCTGATTTAAAATCAATAAATGTAAGAGCTTATTTGAGCTATGTAACTCCTCTATCTTTTTGGATCCTAATTCAAACAAATGGATTTCAAAATGACATTTCTGATATTACTGGGGAAATATTAATAGACTGGGTTCTTAGGTGACATTAAGGGATTATTGCTAATTTGTGTGTATGATAATGGCATTTGGTCATCTTCAAAAAAAAATCCCCACTGTCAAAATAGTATAAAATGTCTGATAGTTATTTCCCTAGTCCCCTCTACTGTGGAGATCCTACAAATATAGCTGAGTAGCTTTTATTTGGGTAGAGGATGTTGTGGTGCACCAGCCAGATCCTTGCTTCAGGACCAAGCCACTCATTTCCCCAGCTGTGGGAGGGCTGGCTGCTGACAACTCACAGCTGAGTCCCTCCATGGAAACTGACCCCCACTGAAAGCCCTGCCTAGCCTAAGGTTATACAACCCCCCTTGGGGAAGCCTACATTCAATGACTGATTGATGATGGAAGACAAAACCCATCACCTTGCTTTAACTAGAGACGATTCTAAATCCATCTCAGATTAATGTTCCCTCCAGGATTGGCTTGGTCTCTGTTACAACTGCAACTAAGTTCAACTTGTCCCTCTGCCCAGTCCTGCTTCCCTCACTCCATTAAAAGTGTTGGGGCACCTGGGTGGCTCTGTTGGTTAAGTATCTGCCTTCAGCTCAGGTCATGATCCCAGGGTCCTGGGATGGAGCCCCACATTGGGCTCCCTGCTCAGCGGAGAGTCTGCTTCTCCCTCTGCCTGCCGCTCCCCCTGCTTGTGCTCTCTCTGTCAAATAAATAAATAAAATCTTTAACAAACAAACAAAAAAAGTGTTGCTCCCAAGAGCAGACCCCACCCATGCATACAAATCATTTCAGAGTCTGTTTCAGAGTTCCAAGGTAGACTGAAACAGGTCACAAAAAAGTAGCAAAAGTGTTACTTGATGGATTGTCCCCAACAACAACAAAAAAATTCTTCCTCTAAAAGAGAAAGAGAGCAAAACTAATACACTTTCTCCCATTTGGCTACGATGACTCCTTCTTTCCCACCATCCATCATAAGCAGCCACTAGGGCCTTTCTCTGCAGGAATCCCAGTTGCCAAAACTAATTCCAGTACCTCTTCAGGGTCATGGACAAGCATCCAGAATGTTTCCCTGACCCCATGCCTGAGTGGAAACCTCTAATGCCCCTTAGCTTCTTCCCACACCACAGTGAGATGTCCTGAGTTCCAAGATCCTAGGGAGGGATAATCAATGTGGCTGGAGCAGGGAAATTTAATAGTTCATGCCAAGCCAGAGCAAACCTCCAATCTCCATTTCTTTCAGGATTCAAGATACGCTCTGTCAACCACTTTAGGCCAAGTATGCTTCTCCAACCTCTGTCCCAAAAACCTTACATTGTGAGATCAGGAATGGAGCCTGGATCAAGGCCTGAGGTAGAGGCCCTTGACCCCAGTGGTTGATGACAGCCCTAGCCTCTTGTAAAAACACTAACTCTGACTTCTTTGCTTAAACGTCTTACAGTGTGACTGCTTCCAAAAACATGCTTCGCACATTCTCTTCTGTTTCTCCATCATAATATAGTTTTATCATCATATCTACATAAAAATAACTGGAGGAATAAAATTGTTTTTATTTTCATATGACATGATCACATATGTAGATAATCCTAAGAAATCTACAAAAACATATAGCTAAGGAAGAAATGTGGGAGGGTGACAGGATATAAGGTCAATGTACAAAAATCTGTAGTATCTTTCACATGCTAGCAACAGACAATTAGAAAATAAAATTAAAAACCCATTTCATTTGCAATAGTATAAAAACCATAAAATATTTAGAAATAAAGTCATGCATACCTCTAATATTGCCAGAAAAATTGAAGAAGAGAAATAAATGGATAAATATATTGTGCTATTCAGATGTCACTCTTCCCAATTAATATCTCAGCAGACACTTTATAGAAATTAATAAGCTGATTCAAAATACATATAGAAATGCACAGGTTATAAAAAATTAGAATTAATCCTGGAAAGACTGAATTCAAGACTTTTGATAAATCATCAGTAATCAAGAAGTCAGGTATTCATATAAGTGACAAGTAAAATAGGAGAGTGCAGAGGTAGATATAGACGTACACAATAAATTGATTTTCAATAAAAGTGCTAAAGCAAAGTACTTTCAACAAATGGTGTAGGAACAACTGGATATAAATACAGAAAAAAAGAAGATGAATCCTGATCCCTACCTCACACCATAAAAAAATATGAATTCAGGGTGGAAAATAGACTCAAATGAGAAAACTAAAACTATAAAGCCATTAAACAAAAACAAAGGAGAGTATCATCTTGAACCAGGAGTAGGCAAATATTCTTTACTTCAGACACACAAAGTAGTAATCATAAAAAAAAGCATAAATTATATTTCATCAAATTAAAAAACTTCTCATCTAAGGATGTCATTAAGAAAATGAATACAGTGAATTCATTTATCAAAATTACACAGCTAAGATTTATGCATTACAGTGTTAGTAAATTTTACCTACAAAAGAAATAAATATTTAATAAAATAAATGTGAAGGCTTAAATAATTGAAAGGTGTCACTCTAGCAGAATTTCTCAAAGAGAGCTTTCTAGCTAGCTTTTCCCCATCTTCAGCTGGAGTTTTCAAGCTCAACCTGTAAATTCAATTGAGATATTAATGGGAGGACTTTCAGTGTGTGTGTGTGTGTGTGTGTGTGTGTGTGTAAAATCTTCCTTATCCAACATTCTTCATATTTCTCATTTCTCTACTTCATTATACACATACACACATATAACATATATAATGTATAATGTATTATATGTATATATAATTTATATATGAATTATATTCTGACAATTACCATGGAACATTTAATTTCTTCAGAGAAATATAAAACACTAGCTTCCTCTCTTTCTTGATATACACTAATGTTTTAAAATTCTTTTAAAGAAAATGTATGCTTTTCTTCATTGATTCAAAAAAAAAAAAAAAACCTTTAAATAATATCTTCAGTTCTCATTGCAAGGACAAAAACATTTTTACTTTTTTTCTTTTCATATCTATACGAGATAATGGATGTTAACTAAACTTACTGTGGTCATCATTTCATAATATATGTAAGTCTAACCATTCTGCTATACATCTGAAACTTATACCATGTTGTACGTTAACTATATCTCAATAAAACTGGAAAAAAACATAATATTTTCTGTTATTTTCTAATCATTCCATGTCACAATTCAAAAACAGTATCTGGATAACCCGGTTTTTGAGGTAAAATAGTAGTAGTATGCTCATCAGCTAGGTTAAACTAAGGAGGGGAAAACCATTACGTATCATGATTAGCCTCTTTAATAAAACTCAAGTGTGTAAAGCTAATTTTAAATCTAGAAAGAATTCTTACTTGTTCCTCTCTCGTTATGTAGCAGTTATAATATTTCAACATTAATTACAGGAATATAAAGACATATAGTTAATACAAAGGTTTTCATCATCGATGAAAAGCAAAAAGCAAATGAAAACAAAAAGACAACTGACAGAATGGGAGAAGATATTTGCAAATGATGTATCTGAAAAAGAGTTAATATCCCAAATGTATCACGAACTTATACAACTCAACACCAAAAATGAAATCCAATTAAAAAATAGGCACCAAATCAAAAATTAATGATGTACTTACTGTATGGTGACTAACATAATAAAATAAAATTAAAAAAAAATAGGCAGAGGACCTGAATAGACATTTTTCCAAAGAAGACATGGAGTTGGCCAGCAGACACATGAAAAGATGCTCAACATCACTTATCATCAGGGAAACATAAATCAGAATCACAGTGAGGTATCACCTCACACCAGTCAGAATAGCTAGTATCAAAAAGACAAGAAATAAAAGTGTTGGTGAGGATGTAGAGAAAAGGCAATCCTCATGTGTTGTTGGTGAGAATGTAAATTGGTGCAGCCACTATGGAAAAGAATATGGAGGTTCCTCAAAAAACTAAAAATAGAAATATCATATGATCTAGCAATTCCACTTATGAGTATTTATCTGCCAAAAAAACAACACTAGTTCAAAAAGTTATAAGCATTCCTCTGCTTATTGCAGCATTATTTGTAATAGCCAAAATATAATAGCCAAGCAACCTAAGTGTCCATCAATAGATGAATGGATAAAGAAGACGTGGTACACACACACACACACACACACACACACACACACACACACACAGAGCAATATCACTCAGCCATAAAAAAAAGAATGAAATCTTCCTTTGTGACAACAGGGATGGACCTAGGGAGTATTATGCTAAACGAAGTGAGTCAGACACAAAAAAATAAATGCCATGTGATTTCACTTATATGTGGAATCAAAAAGAAAAAAACACAAACAGACTCTTAAATTCAGAAAACAAATTGGTGATTGCCAGAGGGGAGTTGAGGGGGCTGAGGGGATGGGAAAATGGGGAAAGGAGATTAAGAGGTACAAAGTTCCAGTTATAAAATAAGCAAGCCAGGAGATGTAAAGTACAGCAGAGGGATGTAGTCAATAATATTGTAACAAATTTTATGATGACAGATGGTAACTACACTTATCTTGGTGAGCATTTTGAAATGTATATAAATGTCGACTCACTATGTAGTATAACTGAAACTAACATAATACTGTATGTCAACTATTCTTCCATTTTTTAAAAGTTAAAAGCACACACTGATAATCAGAATTTACTATGAATTACCTTTTGACCAGAGTAAAATGATTGCTCTCATTTCTATTTTCTTTGTATTAATCTTAGACTTATAATGATATTTTGTTACAATTTAATGATTCATATTCTTCCCTCATAATGAGGGAATACATTCCCATTATTTCTTATTTTCCATAAAGGTGCTGATATACATTTAGAACTTAAAGTCTTTGAAACCTCTTTACCATTAACTGAGAAATTATCCCTTTTGGTAGCAACTTTGTTTTCAATTCTGTCTGGAAATCCCTTCCAAGGATTTGTGTCAAATGTATTAAATTGGATAAAAAGTTCTGACGTTAACCACAGTGGGTGAGTATAATAATTTAACAAATTCTGATTCGATACAAAATGCAAACAAATGCAAAGAGAACTCAATTTGAGGGATTTTTAGTTTATCTTTTTTTTTTTTTTTTTACTGCTTTCTTACACTCATGTTTGGACAGAGACAAACCTCTCTGCTTCAGCAAAGGTGCTCAGAAAATGTCTCAGTGGCCTTGCCTACATTCAGACCAATCCTGCTGTCACCCACTTAGGTTTTTAAGAGTGCAAAGTTTTAAATTGCTTATTTCATCTCCTGTGTTTATAAATAATGTAGTTCCATGTCCTACTATCACATGCTGCTTAATGAGTTCTAAAGATTTTTATAAAGAGAAGTGAATAAATTTGTTCTATGTGACAAGTTAACTCATTTTGCGGACCATTCATGCTTGGTGTAGGCATGGTGGCAAAGAAAACCACCAAAGGAGAGCCACTTCAAAATACCTCTGAGACCCTGACCTCAGGGTGTAGACAGCAAATGCCAGAGAACTTCCCTATGAAGACCCTTCAAAGCAACAGAACTTTAAACCTGGTCTTTCTCCTAATCCGAAACTCCAATGAAACATCAACTACTTCAATTACTGAGAAAGGAATAATTCTTCGATTATTAAGAAAGATGGATGCACAGGTAAATACTTAGTTTTCTTCATAGACTTGTCCTTTCCAACTTTGATGGAGCCTTCAGGTGCACATATAAATAGTGCTAAATTACCCTTTGATATTAATATAATAGTGGCTTAGAAAGCGTATTTTTACAAGGAACTTTGCTTTTATTTAAAAGTAAAGCAAGGGGGCACCTGGGTGGCTCAGTTGGTTGAGGGGATGACTCTTGATTTCAGCTCGGGTCATGATCTCAGGGTCATGGGATCCAGCCCCACGTGGAGCTCTACACTCAGCGAAGGGGGGGGTCTGCTTGGGATTCTTTTTCTCTCTTTCCCTCTGCACCCCCCTCTCTAAAATAAGTAAGTCTTTAAAAAATAAAAAAATAAAGTAAGAACAAGAAGGCTGATATCTCTCTTTTAAAATTGTTATTAAAATAACACACCCACTTGTTTAATTGGAAAGCCCCCAAATTCACCATGTATAGGGTTAGCCATAAAGATAAAAGCAAGAGCTTTAGGGAGGAATATACTTAGAAGGATTATAAATATTGTCTGAAATGTATTGCGAACTGTAATTCTGATGATAAAGTAATAGATTAAATATTAAATACAGCAAAGTTTGTTTCTGGACAAAATGAGACTTGGTAGCAGTGACTGAGTCAATTTCTCCATGGCGACCATGGGTTCAAGTTGAGACTCAAAGAGGAAAAAAATGTCCACATGGACTTGGGACATGCGAAGAGCAGCACAAGTGTGATGAATGTGTCCAAACTATTTTGCCATTTCTTATTCAACATCTCTCTTACATTCCATTTTGTTTTATTAAATTTGCCCACAGAGTGTACCTGTCTTGGCATTTGAGGCAAAAGATATATGGACAATATACTTTGACCTTCAGAAGTCATCTTCAATTTTCTTAAAAATATATTTAATAGTCTGAA
The DNA here is from genome assembly GCF_004348235.1 of Phoca vitulina. Classification (NCBI taxonomy): domain Eukaryota; kingdom Metazoa; phylum Chordata; class Mammalia; order Carnivora; family Phocidae; genus Phoca; species Phoca vitulina. The sequence continues at coordinate 23,442,907 of NW_022589735.1, forward strand.
GGAAATGGGGGAAACTTGTATTAATAAAATAGACAAATATGAGTGTTCAGAGCTGTTTCTTGTGTTTTGTTTCATTTAAATATTTTGAGTTCCTTGAAGGTAAAATCCATATTTTTAAATCTTTGCATAGTATCTGTCATGATGTGAGAATGTAGCATTTGATTTTTTTGAAGCATTTAATAAAATAAAATTTTAAAGATTCTCTTTAGACACTTAAGACTGAGCCTTATTTTAATGTTGTAAATGCCCTATGTGAGGTAATGGGAAGCTAGTGTTCCTGTAGAGGTAGTGATTGTATGGTGTGTTGGTAGGGGTTGGGGGGGAGAATGAGCCAAGGATAACTTTAGGGTAAGATGTTTAGCATTTTCTTTTAGATGTTTAAACACCATCTCAAAGTAGACAGGGCAGATTTCCAAGGTAAAGAAAGTACAGTATAGTGAAAAGAGCTTGAGCACTTTACCTACTTCCTGGCTCTGTGACACTAGGCTAGTTATTCATCTACTTTGAGCCTCTGCTTTCTAAAGATAATATTCTCTGCTTGAAAGCATGGTGGGGAGGAAAGGAGGAAGTCATTTCAGTAAGGCACTCTGTAGACATCCAAGAAATGAAAGCTATAGTATTTTTGGTGCCAAGTCAAAGAGTCCTTGAGGACTCTTGGTAGCTCTTGTACCCTGCATGGTACAAAGGATGGTCCTTGTGACCAATATCATATGGTGGATGTGATGCTGTGTCACTTCCTATTGGTTGTGGAGACTGTGGGCTTCTGTCTTTTCTTCTTTAAAGATTTTATTATTTATTTGACAGAGAGAGAGAGAGAGCACAAGCAGGGTGAGCGCCGCAGAGGAGAGGAAGAAGCAGAGTCCCCGCTCAGCAGGGAGCCTGATGTGGGGCTGGATCTCAGGACTGTGAGATCATGACCTGAGCTGAAGGCAGATGTTTAACCAACTGAACCACTCAGGTGCCCCATGACTGTGGCTTCTGTCTTAAGCATTGTCTTGTTCTCTCCTCCCTCTCTTGTATCATGCTAGGGGATGGAAGTTCCCAAGCTGTGATCAACCCCATGGAGAAGAACACATGCAAAGGAAGCCTCCAGCCAATAGCCAGCAAGGAATAGAGAGAGGCACACCAACATCCACAGGACTGAGCTTGTGCAGATTCCTCAGCTCCAGGCAAGCCTTGAGAGCTGCAGTCCCAGCAACTGCTTCACTAAAACCTTGAGAGAGAACCCGAGTCAGCCATCTGGTAAAGCCACATCCATATTTCTGATCCTCAATTACTGAGTGATAATAAATGTTTATTGCTTTAAACTGTTAGGTTTGGGGGGCAATTTCTTACACAGCAATGGATAATGAATACAGTTTCTTAAAGTCTATGTTCTGTTAGATGAATTCTGTCTGGGAGAAATCTCCACAAGCCTACAGACATTGTTGTTTTCACATTCAGTCTCCAAGGACTAAACCACTTCCAAACTCCCTCTTAAAACTCTTACCAGAATTAGAAAAGATAGAAGGTCATAGACAAGAAACAGAAAAGAGAATTCACTTGCCAAGTATTTCTGGTCATAATTCAGAAGATACATCAAGCCAGAATACAAACATACAACCTAAATTTAATACAGCCACAGGATGTGACCTCAACAAAATAACAAATGACCCTAACTCCATGACTAACCTAAATTTCAGAGAGAGATAAAATGCAAGGGGAAATTAACGGCCATATTCTTGGAACTGCTAAGGGGAACCACTTAAAAATATCAAAAGGATAGTGTTATATAAAGCCAAGAGAACCCCACTTAAAAACTAAATGAATTGAAGCAGGAAGGTTATGCATTTAAGATGTTCCCCTCACAAAGGACATAAACAGAACACGCTTTTGAGGAAGAAGAGGTCATTGTAACTGGAATTTTTCATCTATAGCTTTTGATAATCCTCTAAAGGCTTTGAAAATTGTTTTAGGGGAGCCTGAAAAGATGGTGGAGGAGTAGGGGACCCTATTCCAAACGGTCCTGAGAATTGAGCTGGATATCTACCAGACCACTCTGAACACCCACAATATCAGCCTGAGATGTAAGAAGACAGATCTGGATCTCCACAAACAGAATATCACAGGCGGTTTGTTTCAAGGTAGGAAGTAGGGAGCCATGATTCCACGGGCAGATATTGGAGAATAAACAGCAGGGGGAGGGAGTCAGCCTTGGGGATCCTACACCACTGGTGAGTGATAGCCTCCCGTGCTGGGGACTGGGCACAGACTCCCAGACCATTAGCGGCAGGGAAAGGACTTTAGGGCAGCCCCCTGGACGGAAACCTGGAGAGAAACCTGGAGTGGCAGGGCCACATGTGCGAACTGGGGTCAGCTGGCACTGCTGGCAAAGAAAACACCAAAGGAGAGCCATTTCAAAATAACTCTGAGACCCTGACCTCAGGGGTGTAGACAGCAAATGCCAGAGAACTTCCCTATGAAGACCCTTCAAAGCAACAGAACTTCAAACCTGGCGTTTTAGAAGCACAAAGGGCAGAGACGTGCCCCAACCTGGAGGCGAGGACTGGGAGTACTGCTGAGGGGAGCATAACCCAGGACACTGCCGTTTATAGCAGCACAGACAGAAATGGAGATAGTGTGGCCTGGAGAGCTCACTGAAGAACAGACTGTGATCTCTCTGCTCTGAGACAGAGGGTTGGAAATGGTCTCTTCTGCTCTGACTCTCGGAAGAGACATAGAAAGCCTCCAGGGAAAGCCGCCAGAGAACAAAATCCCCAAAAAACCGGTTTTCACTGAGCCCATCCCCCGCCACAGGGGGCAGGGCAATGCTGCCCAAACAGGGTTGCCTGAGTAACAGGACATCAGGCCCCTCCCCCAGAAGACAGGCTGAGAGAACAAGAGGCCAGCAACCTTAAGGTCCCTAGAAAACACATGCATCTTGCTTGGGTTGTGGTCAATAATTTGGACTCTGTAAATTCCCTCAACCACCCCTCAACAGAATGACTAAGAGGAGGAACCCCCAAAATAGGAAAGACTCAGAGACTGTGACTTCTGCTACAGATTTACAAATGGATACAGATATAACCAAGATGTCGGAGACGGAATTCAGGGTAGCAATTGTGAAGACAATAGCAAGAATGGAGAAATCGATTAATGGCAACATAAAGTCTCTAAGGGCAGAAATGAGAGCTGATCTGGCAGAACTTAAAAATGCTATCAATGAGAGCCAATCTAATCTAAATACTCTAACAGCTAGGGTAAATGAGGCAGAAGAACGAATTAGTGATCTAGAAGACAAACTGATAGAAAAGAAGGAAAACAAGGAGGCCTGGAAGAAACAGCTAAAAATCCATGAAAACAGAATTAGAGAAATATGTGACGCCATGAAACGTTCCAATGTCAGAATTATTGGGATCCCTGAGGGGGTGGGGAGAGAGAGAGGAGGGACTAGAAGATATATTTGAGCAAATCATAGCTGAGAACTTCCCTAATCTGGGGAATGAAACAAGCATTCATGACCTAGAGGCAGAAAGGACCCCTCCCTAGATCAAGGAGAACAGACCAATGCCACGGCATGTAATAGTAAAACTCGCAAATCTTAGAACAAAGGAAACCATCTTAAGGGCCGTTAGGAGGAAAAGATTCCTTACATACAGAGGGAGGAACATCAGAATAACAGCAGACCTATCCACAGAGACCTGGCAAGCCAGAAAGGGCTGGCAAGACATATGCAGGGTACTAAATGAGAACATGCAGCCAAGAATATGTCATCTGGCAAGGCTGTCATTTAGAATGGATGGAGAGATGCAGAGCTTCCAAGACGAACAGAAACTGGAAAGAATATGTGACCACTAAGCAGGCCCTGCAAGAAATATTAAGGGGGGGGGGTTCTATAAAAGGAGAAAGACCCCAAGAGTGATATAGAACAGAAATTTACAATCTATAGAAACAAGGACTTCACAGGCAACATGATGACAATTAATTCATATCTTTCAATAATCACTCTCAGTGTGAATGGCCTAAATGCTCCCATAAAATGGCACAGGGTTGCAGATGGGATAAAAAGACAGGACCCATCCATAGGTTGTCTACAAGAGACTCATTCTGAACCTAAAGATACATCCAGACTGAAAGTGAAGGGATGGAGATCCATATTTCATGCCAACAGACCTCAAAAGAAAGCTGGGGTAGCAATTCTTATATCAGACAAATCAGATTTTAAGCTAAAGACTGTAGTTGGAGACACAGAAGGACACTATATCATCCTTAAAGGGTCTATCCAACAAGAGGATCTAACAATTGTAAATATCTATGCCCCCAACATGGAAGCAGCCATCTACATAAGCCATCTGTTAACCAAAATAAAAAGTCATATTGATAATAATACGTTAATTGTAGGAGACCTCAATACTCCACTCTCAGCAATGGACAGATCATCTAAGCAGAAAATCAACAAAGAAACAAGAGCTTTGAATGACACACTGGACCAGATGGACCTCATAGATATATACAGAACATTCCACCCTAAAACAACAGAATACTCATTCTTCTCGAGGGCACATGGAACTTCCTCCAGAATAGACCACATACTGGGTCACAAAACAGGTCTCAACCGATACCAAAAGATTGAGATGATTCCCTGCATATTCTTAGACCATACTGCTTTAAAACTGAAACTCAATCACAAGAAAAAAATTGGCAGAAATTCAAACACTTGGAAGCTAAAGACCACTCTGCTCAAGAATGTTTGGGTCAACCAGGAAATCAAAGAAGAACTTAAACAATTCATGGAAACCAATGAGAATGAAAACACATCGGTCCAAAACCTATGGGATACTGCAAAGGCGGTCCTAAGGGGGAAATACATAGCCATCCAAGCCTCACTCAAAAAAATAGAAAAGTCCCAAATTCACCATCTAACTCTACACCTTAAAGAACTAGAGAAAAAGCAACAAACGATGCTTAAGCCATACATTAGAAGAGAAATAATTAAGATTAGAGCAGAGATCAATGAATTAGAAACCAGAAACACAGTAGATCAGATCAACGAAACTAGAAGCTGGTTCTTTGAAAGAATTAATAAGATCGATAAACCATTGGCCAGACTTATCCAAAAGAAAAGAGAAAGGACCCAAATTAATAAAATTATGAATGAAAGGGGAGAGGTCACGACTAACACCAAGGAAATAGAAACAATTATTAGAAATTATTATCAACAACTATATGCCAATAAGCTGAGCAACCTGGATGAAATGGATGCCTTCCTGGAAACCTATAAACTCCCAAGACTGAAACAGGAATAAATTGACAACCTGAATAGGCCAATAACCAGTAACAAGATTGAAGCAGTGATCAAAAACCTCCCAAAAAACAAGAGTCCAGGGCCTGATGGATTCCCTGGGGAATTCTACCAAACATTCAAAGAAGAAATAATACCTATTCTACTGAAGCTGTTTCAAAAAATAGAAACAGACAGAAAGCTTCCAGACTCATTCTATGAGGCCAGAATTACCTTAATCCCCAAAGCAGGCAAAGACCCCATCAAAAAGGAGAATTTCAGACTGATATCCCTGATGAATATGGATTCCAAAATCCTCAACAAAATCCTACCTAATAGGATTCAACATTACATTAAAAGGATCATCCACCACAACCAAGGGGGATTTATCCCCGGGATGCAAGGGTGGTTCAACATTTGCAAATCAATCAATGTGATAGAACACATTAATAAGAGGAGGGAGAAGAACCATATGGTCCTCTCAATTGATTCAGAAAAAGCATTTGACAAAATACAACATCCTTTCCTGATTAAAACTCTCCAGAGTATAGGGATAGAGGGAAAATTCCTCAAGTTCATAAAATCCATCTATGAAAAACCCACAGCGAATATCATCCTCAATGGGGAAAAGCTGAGAGCCTTTCCCTTAAGATCAGGAACACGACAAGGATGCCCACTCTCACCACTAATGTTCAACATAGTACTAGAAGTCCTAGCAACAGCAATCAGACAACAAAAAGAAATAAAAGGTATTCAAATTGGCAAAGAAGAAGTCAAACTCTCTCTCTTCACAGATGACATGATACTTTATGTGGAAAACCCAAAAGACTTCACCCCCAAATTACTAGAACTCATACAGCAATTCAGTAATGTGGCAGGATACAAAATCAATGCACAGAAATCAGTTGCTTTCTTATACTCTAACAATGCAATGGTAGAAAGAGAAATTAGAGAAACGATTCCATTTACAATAGCACCAAAAACCATAAGATACCTCGGAATAAACCTAACCAAAGAGGTAAAGGATCTATACTCTAGGAACTACAGAACACTCATGAAAGAAATTGAAGAAGACACAAAAAGGTGGAAAAATATTCCATGCTCATGGATCAGAAGAATAAACATTGTTAAAATGTCTATGCTACCCAGAGCAATCTATACCTTCAATGCCATCCCGATCAAAATTCCAGTGACATTTTTCAAAGTGCTGGAACAAACAATCCTAAAATTTGTATGGAATCAGAAAAGACCCCAAATCGCCAAGGAAATGTTGAAAAAGAAAAACAAAGCTGGGGGTGCCTGGGTGGCTCAGTCGTTAAGCGTCTGCCTTCGGCTCAGGTCATGATCCCAGGGTCCTGGGATCGAGCTCCGCATCGGGCTCCCTGCTCGGCCAGGAGCCTACTTTTCCCTCTCCCACTCCCCCTGCTTGTGTTCCCTCTCTAGCTGTCTCTCTCTCTCTCTCTCTGTCAAATAAATAAATAAAATCTTTTAAAAAAAGAAAAAGAAAAAGAAAAACAAAGCTGGGGGCATCACGTTGCCCGATTTCAAGCTATATTACAAAGCTGTGATCACCAAGACAGCATGGTACTGGCACAAAAACAGACATATAGACCAATGGAACAGAACAGAGAACCCAGATATGGACCCTCAACTCTATGGTCAAATAATCTTCAACAAAGCAGGAAAAAATATGCAATGGAAAAAACACAGTCTCTTCAATAAATGGTGCTGGGAAAATTGGACAGCTATATACAGAAGAATGAAACTCGACCATTCTCTAACACCATACACAAAGATAAACTCAAAATGGATGAAAGACCTCAATGTGAGATAGGAATCCATCAAAATCCTAGAGGAGAACATAGGCAGTAACCTCTTCGACATCACCCACAGCAACTTCTTTCAAGATACATCTCCAAAGGCTAGTGAAACAAAAGCAAAAATGAACTTTTAGGACTTCATCAAGATAAAAAGCTTCTGCACAGCAAAGGAAACAGTCAACCAAACAAAGAGGCAACCCACAGAATGGGAGAAGATATTTGCAAATGACACTACAGAGAAAGGGCTGGTATCCAAGATCTATAAAGATCTTCTCAAACTCAACACCCAAAAAACAAATAATCAAGTCAAAAAATGGGCAGAAGACATGAACAGACACTTCTCCAAAGAAGACATACAAATGGCCAATAGACACATGAAAAAATGTTCATCATCGTTAGCCATCAGGGAAATTCAAATCAAAACCACATTGAGATGCCACCTTACACCAGTTAGAATGGCAAAAAATTGACAAGGCAAGAAACAACAAATGTTGGAGAGGTTGTGGAGAAAGGGGAACCCTCTGACACTGTTGGTGGGAATGCAAGTTGGTACAGCCACTTTGGAAAACACTGTGGAGGTGCCTCAGAAAATTAAAAATAGAGCTATCCTATGACCCAGCAATTTCACTACTGGGTATTTACCCCAAAGATACAAATGTAGGGATCCGAAGGGTTACATGCACCCCGATGTTTATAGCAGCAATGTCCACAATAGCCAAACTATGGAAAGAGCCAAGATGTCCTTTGACAGATGAATGGATAAAGAAGATGTGGTATATATATACAATGGAATATTATGCAGCCATCAAAAGGAATGAGATCTTGCCATTTGCAACGACATGGATGGAACTGGAGGGTGTTATGCTGAGCAAAATAAGTCAATCAGAGAAAGACATGTATCATATGACCTCACTGATATGAGGAATTCTTAATCTCAGGAAACAAACTGAGGGTTGCTGGAGTGGGGGGTGGTGTGGGAGGGATGGGGTGGCTGGGTGATAGACACTGGGGAGGGTATGTGCTATGGTGAGTGCTGTGAATTTTGCAATACTGTTGAATCACAGATCTGTACCTCTGAAACAAATAATACATTATATGTTAAGGAAAAAAAAAAGAAGAAAAAGATAGCAGGAGGGGAAGAATGAAGGGGGGGAAATCGGAGGGGGAGACGAACCATGAGAGACGATGGACTCTGAAAAACAAACTGAGGGTTCTAGAGGGGAGGGGGGTGGGAGAATGGGTTAGCCTGGTGATGGGTATTAAAGAGTGCACGTTCTGCATGGAGCACTGGGTGTTATGCACAAACAATGAATCATGGAACACTACATCAAAAACTAATGATGTAATGTATGGTGATTAACATAACAATAGAAAAATTTAAAAATATATATCTACCAAAAAACCTTAAAAAAAAAACAAAACAGAACAGTAGGATAAGTTACATCTTGATTAATTACCTCATTTTAACTTGGGAAGTAATTCTAGGTTTCCACTGAGTTAGCACAATTTTAATTAAAGCACTCCAGGAAAAAGCTCTAATTATTATTGTAAATGGCTTTGACTTACTAACGGTCTATTTTTCAGGACCTATTTTAGCACTTTGTATCATATACTCCAAAGAAACCAGTCATTGCACCAAATTTTACCTTAGGTCCCCAACAAGAGTATGCCATTATGTCACATATTAGTAATCCATATTCATTTTCTTGTGTGAAGTATGACATGTTAGCAGTATTAGTACCCAACATTTGATATCTGGGATTCAATAATCCAAAGACATTGGATGCCTGATTTCAGGGTGTGGAACACAGATGCAGTAATTGTGGACCACTTATTCAGTATTTCAGAGGTGATTAAAGAGATACATCTGAAAAAAAAAAAAATCTGTTTCCCCTGGAAGGATGCAAAAGAACAGATAAGAGGCTGCTCCTTGGAGAGACACACGTTCTGGAGGCGGATAAATATTTCTGCCTATGGACAAGGAAATGTTGAAACACTATTAAGAATATTGATTAAAAGTCTAAGACTTAGTGAAGTTACATGTCAACTCATAGACTTTTATCTTACGGAGATGCAAATCATTTCTGTTTGGTGGAAAATAAATCACCCAGAAGTTATTATTTGATGCCCTCAGAAAACATTAGCCCATTCTGTGTCTAAGATCGTTTATTAAATTGTTTATGAATTCATAGCCTCTCAAATGTCCTTCAGACAGACCAGTTTGGCATTGTACTGGTTCCCTTATTAATTTATGTGTTGAATAAAAAATGTTTGGCATGTGTTAATTTTTTTGAAGGTTTTATTTATTTATTTATTTATTTATTTATTTATTTATCAGAGAGAGAGAGTGTGCATGCACAAGCAGGGGGAGCGGCAGGCAGAGGGAGAAGCAGGCTCCCTGCTGAGCAAGGAGCCCGATGTGGGACTCGATCCCAGTCCCTGGGATCATGACCTGAGCCAGAGGCAGATGCTTAACCAACTGAGCCACCCAGGCATCCCTATATTTAAATGGGAGTCATGACTAATAACTTGTAGTTGTAATAATAATAAGTAATGATAGCATTGCCATATAAATACATCATCAAAAGCAATTCCATTCTTCTCAATTATTTGCGTGATGTTTTCTTCATGATATTTAAAATGTAAAGAATTTAGAGGATCTCTGGCCCACACATGAGTAAAATGTTTTATAAACTACACTTAAATATTCAACCTTACAAGCTCAAAGTCTTCCAAGCCCTGGTAAAAGCAGGCTCCATGATTATTTCATAATTTTCTTTTACATGAAACAATGACCAATTATTTCCCAAATGAACAAGGAGTAAAGGGACGGGGTAACAAAAAATTTAAAATCAGACATGATGTTAATGCTTTGTCTGCAGTGGTTCTCAACCGGGGCAATTTTTACCCCCCACAGGACATGTGACAACATCTGAAGACATGATCCGGCTGCCACAACTAGGTGGAAGGTGCTACGGGCATCATGTGGGTAGAGACCAGGGTTGCTGCTAAAGATCCTACATGGTACAAAACGGCTTAAAATGTTACTAGGGCTAACATTGAGAAGCACCGGTATACGGCACCAAGGCAAAGTGAGCAGAGAAATTAGCAGGTAGAAACAAGGGGGAAGACAATTACAAATGAAATGTAATTCTCCCCAATAAAAACTATGTACGAGAATATTACATCAGCCTAAGAAATAGTATAGCAATTACCTTTGAAACACACTATTTTCAGGTAATAATACTTGTGATTCAGTTCAGAATTGATGGAGAACATTAAGAATAGCAAATTATTTTCATTTTTCACAATAACTTTGGCAAAATGGCAAATTATATGGCAATTCGACTCAAGTACAATTGCCACTTGTTTTATGGACTATGTTAACTCTCCAAAGAAATGAAATATTTCATAGATTTAATTTCACTTTTGGTCATTTACTACATGAATTTTGAGGCCAACTATTTTCCCCTTGCAGAGTATGTGTGCTTGAGTATACCTATACATTATGTCTCCTTTCATCATTTGATATGAGAATTGAGAAATTATTTCATCTACAGAATTATAAGCACTTTTTACCAGGGTTATCATGGTAAAGAGAATCTTACTAGGCTCTTCTCTTTGAGCACAAAGAGAACCAACAAAATCTATGCACATGTTACCATATTCAACTGTAAATCTTATTCACCTTTGTACATACACTGGATTTTTTAAGAATCTGTTCCAAGATTCATGAGCACATTACTTTCAAGAGGAAACAAAAGTCTCTACCTCCGTAAGAACACAACTTAATGTTGCAGAGCCTCAAAATCTGCAGAGGTAGTTATAGGCAGAAATCAACCTCCAACCCTCAGGGAGAAACCTTGTGATACATGTAAGGGGTGGGGTGTAACATTTTCTGTGTGTGTTAGAAGAATATTAAAGTAAGAATTCCCAAAAATCCTCACCTATAGAGAAAATGATTGATAACATTCTTGTCTTTTCAGAAGAACATGTCTAAACCATAGCCTATAACTACCTCTCTCTAAACACACCCAGGATGATACCACATGCTGGAAAAAAAAAAAAATTCCCAGCAATAAATAGCATTCAATGTTAAAAGTGAATTGGGGCGCCTGGGTGGCTCAGATGGTTAAGCGTCTGCCTTCGGCTCAGGTCATGATCTCAGGGTCCTGGGATCGAGTCCTGCATCGGGCTCCCTGCTCCTTGGGAGCCTGCTTCTCCCTCTGCCTCTCTCTCTCTCTCTCTCTCTCTCTCTGTCTCTCATGAATAAATAAATAAAATATTTTTTTAAAAAAAAGTGAATTGGCATTTGAGGGAACTAAGAATTTTAATTATTTCTCAATGAAGCATACAGCAGGACCCACAAAGCCCTTTGAGGAGGTTTTGATTTCAAAACCTGAGAGGTCAAATGATAACTCCCCATTCCCTGCCTTGCCTTGGACAGGGAATCCAGTTCAGTTCATTTAATTGATGTCTGGCACTTTTTAGAACATCCAAAATCATCCCAAGGATGGAATATATATATTAGTCCATGACCAGAGGAAGCAGGCCTTTTGGATCTGATAATCAGAAATCAGATTTCATAAAATGCTGTTTCATTGTGAAGGAAAATGGCCACATTCATCTGCCAGGGCATGCAAGATACAGAGGTTTTCTTGTCACATCTGAACAAACACGGCACGCCTGACTGTAACTGAACTCTGAAATATACATCAGAGCCCACGCAATGCAAAATAAATTCTTCCCCTGTTGTGGGATCTTCCATTTCAGGCAAAAGTCAGTTCAGAAGTGAAGCATGTGATACTAGAAAACGCCGTATTCCAAAGTTAAAATGAGATCCTGCAAAGCTCAATTCCTATAATCCACTCTGAGTGCTCTTGTCTAGAAGATTCTAAACTCTGGAGTGCAACCATTACATATCTGTTGTGTGTCTGTTTGTGTCACTGCTTGGCTTGAAAGCACACTTATTGTAGGAGGCAATTCTTTAGAAACATTTTACACATTGTTTTCTAAAGTAGCACAAAAGTTTCCAGCAGAGCTCATGTAGCTTGGAAGCCATGACAACCATTACTAGGTTATAGTGGGGCATAAAATTTGCCAACCGTCCCCGGGTTTTCTAAATTCATCTTCTCTTCAACACAGTTTCAACTGTCCTTAATTTTGAGCCACTGGAAGGGATTAAGAATCACAGTTATAAGAAACATTCCATTAAAAAGGCAATCTCAAGGAAAATGTATCCATTTAGAACTTGTTTGTGAAAACTAGATACATAAAAGCTCTTTCCTTATAGTCATAGAGACATTTCACAAGAGTTAAAATAAGAGACATTATTTCATAACTACATTCTTACTGAATTCACCACCCCATTGCCAGTAACACTGATGATTTTCTCAGACATTTTTTTGATTTGGTACTTTTAGGCAAGGTCACTGGTAGAAAATAAAGAATAATTTAATTCAATTACTCTGTAACATTTTGAGCACTCATCAATCCTCACAAGGTCAAGCATTGTTATTTGAAGGTCACACAAAGAAAATAAATTGAAGGTCTCTCTTCTGGGAAGGACGCATTGTTTCCAATGGAATTCTTCAAAGTTCCTCTTGAATTTCTGGTATATTAAATACAAATTCATAAAAATGCTACAATTTCAGAGATCAGTCAGTGCAAAATATGAAGATCATACAAAGTATGGTATATAAAGATAGGTCTTCAATCTTTTTTTTTTTTAAGAGAGAGAGAAAAAGAGTGCGCATGCACAAGCAGGGGAGGAGCAGAGGGGAAGGGAGATAGAGAATCTCAAGCAGACTCTATACTAAGCATGGAGCCCAACTCGGGGCTCTACCTCATGACCCTGAGATCATGACCTTAGCCTAAATCAAGAGTCGGAAATTCAACGGACTGAGCCACTCAGGAGCCCAGGTCTTTAATCTTCTGATTCTACCTATAGGTCCTAGAAATGTTCTTGAACATGTTCGCTAAGAATGTCTAGCTATTAGCTGCAGCACTATTTGCAATAGGAAAATTTGGAAATCACTCCAATATAATTAATAGAAAGCTGTTTATTTTTTTTTTAAGTTTTTTTTTTTTTAAAGGTTTTATTTATTTGACAGAGAGAAAGACAGCCAGAGAGGGAACACAAGCAGGGGGAGTGGGAGAGGGAGAAGCAGGCTTCCCGTGGAGCAGGGAGCCTGATGTGGGGCTCGATCCCAGGACTCTGGGATCATGACCTGAGCCGAAGGCAGACGCTTAACGACTGAGCCACCCAGGCGCCCAGAAAGCTGTTTAAATAGACAATATTATAAACTGGGAGAGTCACTGAAACAGTCACTTATAAGACTAAATTCACCTTGAATGTACCAACGTGGAAACATCTTAATATACACTAAAGTGAAGTGACTAAGTGGAAAATTCTATGCACACATGCAGATACACTCCATATATAATATGTAATACGTATATGGAGTTGCATGTGAATCATTTTCTATATTTTTCTCAGTTGAAAGCTTCCATTATGGAGTATGACTTTCCCACACACTGTATTTCTCCTCATCTCCACACGGCCAGGGTCATACTCTAATTGTTAGGAACATGTGAATACCCCAAAGACAGATAAAAGAGAGGTGAGGGAGGATAAGCCTATTCTTCCTGCTCTACAAAAATCCATGTAACCAGGGGTGCCTGGTCGGCTCAGTTGTTAAGCATCTGCCTTTGGCTCAGCTCATGGTCCCACGGTCCTGGGATCGAGCCCCACATCGGGCTCCTACTTCTCCCTCTCCCACTCCCCCTGCTTGTGCTCTCTCTCTCGCTGTGTCTCTGTCAAATAAATAAATAAAATCTTTTAAAAAAAATCCATGTAACCTCTGGCTTTTGATGCAGAGATATTTGTTAGTGGGAGAATTCAAAATTAAAATAACCTAGTGGGTATTAAGAAGGCTGGAATGGGGATGGTGGTGCCTGGGTGGTCCAGTTGGTTAAGCATCTGCCTTCAGCTCAGGTCATGATCTCAGAGTCCTGGGACTGAGTCCCATGTGGGGCTCCCTGCTCATCGGGGAGTCTGCTTCTCCCTCTGCCCCTCCCCAGCTCCTGCGCACTCTTGCTCTCTAGCTTGCTCTCTCTCAAATAAAAAGAAAAAAAAAAAAAAAAACAGGCTGGTATGGTTCAAGACTTTAGCTTAATAGTTTATACTGCATGTCTTAGAATTTCAAAAAAGAGGTAAGAACCCTGGGAGTGAAAACACCATTCCTACCTCCTTCGTTAATATTTATTCTAAGTGCTTTGCATGATGCCTTGCCCATAACAGACACTAAGTAAACATTTGTTAAAGTAATGAATGATGCCGGTAGTTCACTTTAAGGTGTACATTGTTATGTTGGGATAAAAGTGAGGGTCATGCAAAACTGAGAAGCAACCAGAGAAGCCTTATGGTCCTCTCCAAGGGCTTGTCTACAAAGTCTCTATAAAAAGTCCCCTTCTCTTGCTCAGGTTTGGCATGGAATGGCATCATAAGATCAATAAAACTTCCTAAGTTCCTAAGACCTAGATCAGATTCCATGTTTTTCGTCTCTACTGTTTTACCACAATCAGAGGTCCCAACACCATACACTCTGCAAATTGGAAACATAGTAATAAGTCGCGCCCCACCCCCCCCACCCCCGCCCCGTGCACAATTTAGCTCAGTTTCAGGCTACATGAATTCAAAGAAGTCATAAACACCTCAGCCATAAAATGATCATCTATAGGTCAAAGAATACACTTATAATCACCGTGTAAAATCATTAATCAGTAGTACCCAAGGTATTCACAATTAGGGTGAGGCATCAGGAAAAAAATATGAAGGTCAAGAAAGCATGACCCCCAAAAGAAGCATTTGCAAAGAGCCAAGCTCTGGAATTCCAGAATTTTAGCTAAGTGTTAAATCTAGAGAGGGAAGTCCGTAAGGAGGTAAAAAATATATCCCCATACGTGCAACAAGGTAAGTACTAAAGACCTAAATATATACAGTGCATTGTGCTCTGCCCCACAAAGAGAAGATAGAAAGGGGAAACTGTGATGCTTCTGAAAACTGTATTCAATGAATAATTTGTAAATCTCATTGAACTCCTCCACTGATTTTCTAAAATGTTTTAGTCAAAGGAACAATAATGGAATTTGCAAGGCAATGAGAAACAAAGTGTCAATTTTCTGCTCCCACTCAGAGGGCGTTTCCCTTGTGGGGTATGTGTCATAGATAAGGGAAATGTGAAAGGTTATTTTTATTGTCGTTGATGTCATTTTTTAACATCTTGCATGGTGTGGCCTCCCAGCTGAGGATGAAGCCCCCGGAATGCCTACCTCCTTTATAAAAAGACTTTTGCTTTGGTGCTTTTTGACATGGTCACTGATAAGAACATATATATATATATATATGAACATTCGTCAAAAAATGAAAAATTAGGGACCAGTGGAATATCAACATTAAAAAGTAAGGATTAGGGGCACCTGGGGGGCTCAGTCAGTTGAGCATCTGCCTTCAGCTCAGGTCATGATCTCAGGGTCCTGGGTTGGAGCCCCACGTTGGGCTCTCTGCTCAGCGGGGAGCCTGCTTTTGCCTCTCCCTCTGCTGCTCCCCCTGCTTATGTGCTCACTCTCTCTCTTTCACTCTCTGTCAAATAAATAAATAAAATCTTAAAAAAAAAAAAAGTAAGGCTTAGTACTCAAAAGCCAGGCCTAAAGGTTTTATTCAATTGTTAAAGTTGAGCCAACAAATATGACTTTGAGCCTCCTTGTAGGCCAAAGCAAGAAGTTACATACATTCCCAGCATACATATAATAAAACAAGACAACTCGTAAAAAAAGAATATCTTGAGATCATGGAGAAATATTTTTTGTGGATTTTCATAGGAAGGACAAGGAGTCCAAATAAGCTGGTTTATAAAGGTCTGACTGAGTTTACACATATGATTAGGGACATCAAAATCAATTTATATAATTAGGGGTTTGAAAAAATTGGGAGATAGATTTTGAGTTTGTATTCTCTGATAAGACATTAAGTACATAAAGACACACACAAACTGAAAGTGAAAGGATGGAGAAAAATATTCCATGCAGAAAAGGGAAGGAGAAGTAGCAATACTCTTACCAGACAAAATTGATTTTAAAACAAAGACTGTTAACAAAAGACAAAGAAGGGCATTACATAGTGATAAAGGGGTCAATCCAAGAAGAGGGCAAAACATTCATAAATATTTATGCACCCAACATAGGAGCACCTAAATATGTAAAGCAAATATTAACATACATAAAGGGAGAAATTGACAGTAATACAATAATAGTAGGGGACTGAATACCTGATTCACATCAATGGAAGATCAACCAGACAGAAAATCAATAAGGAAACACTGGCCTTTAATGACACATTAGACCAGATGGACTTAACAGTTATAGACAGAACATGTTATCTAAAACCTGCAGAATACACATTCTTTGCAACTTGCACATGGAACATTCTCCAGGAGAGAACACGTTAGGCCACAAAACAAGTCTCAATAAACTTACAAGACTGAAATCATGGGGCGCCTGGGTGGCTCAGTCATTAAGCGTCTGCCTTCAGCTCAGGCCATGGTCCCAGGGTCCTGGGATCGAGCCCCACATCAGGCTCCCTGCTCCACAGGAAGCCTGCTTCTCCCTCTCCCACTTCCCCCTGCTTGTGTTCCCACTCTCGCTGTGTCTCTCGCTGTCAAATAAATAAATAAAATCTTTAAAAAAAAAAAAAAAAGACTGAAATCATACCAAGCATCTTTTCCAACCACAATACTATGAACCCAAAAATCAATTACAAGAAGAAAATCAGAATAAACACAAATATGTGGAGGTAAATCAACATGCTACTAAACAATGGGTCAACAAATCAAAGAAGAAATTTTAAAAATGCCTTGAGACATAGGAAAATTGAAATACAATTTTCCAAAATCCATGGGACATAGCAAAAGCAGTTCTAAGAGGGGAAGTTTATAGCAATACAGGCTTACCCCCAAGAAGCAAGAAAAATCCCAAATAAACTACGTAACTCTACACATAAAGGAAATAAGAAAAGAAGAACAAAGCCCAAAGTTAGTAGAAGGAAATAAAGATCATAGCAGAGGGGCTCCTGGGTGGCTCAGTCAGGTAAGCATTGGATTCTTGGTTTCAGCTCAGGTCATGATCTCAGGGTCATAGGATTGAGCCCTGCATCGGGCTCCATGCTCAACGTGGAGTCTGCTTGAGATTCTCTCTCTCCCTCTGCCTGTCCCCCGACTCTCTATCTCCCAAATAAACAAATAAAATCTTTAAAAAATATATCATAGCATAAAAAATAAATGAAATGGAGACTTAAAAAAATAGAGAAGATCAATAAAACTAAAAGCAGGTTCATTGAGAAGACAAATATAATTGCTAAACCTCTAGCCAGACTCATCAAGAAAAAAAAGAGAGGGGCCAAATAAACTCAGAAATGAAATGGAAGTTATAACAGACACTACAGACATACAAAGAATTCTCAGAGACTATTACAATTATACTACAACAAATTGGAAAACCTTGAAGAAATTGATAAATCCCTGGAAAATATATCATGAAGAAATAGAGAATCAAGTTGAATCAGTAGTTTAAAAAATTCCCAATAGACAAAAGTCCAGGACCACATGGCTTCACAGGTGAATTCTACGAAGTATTTAAAGACTTAGTACTTATCCTTCTCAAATTATTACAAAAAAGTTGCAGAGGAAGTAATGCTTCCAAATTCATTCTATGAGGTCAGCATTACATTGATATCAAAACCAAAGATACCACAAACACACAGACACAAATTACAGGCCAGTATCCCTGATGAACGTAGATTCAAAATTGCCCAACAAAATATCAGCAAACTGAATTCAACAATGTATTGAAAGGATCATACACTACAATCAAGTGGGATTTATTCCAGGGATACAAGAATGGTTCAAGATCCACAAATCAATCAATGTGATACACCACATTAACAAAATGAAGGGAAAAAAAATATGATCATCTCAATAGACGCAGAGAAATCGATTCACAAAATTCTACATCCATTTATGAGAAAAAATCTCAACAAAGTATAGAGGCAACATACTTCAACATAATAAAGTCCATATATGACAAATCCACAGGTAACATCACCCTCGATGGTGAAAAGCCAAAAGCTTTTCCTCTAAGATCAGGTTCCTATCCATAGGATACAAAGAAATTACAAATAAAAACTGCAAATATTTTAGGTTGTTCTCAACAAAGTTTACTGAAAGGGAATCTAACAGAGGCAAGCTGAAATGACTAATACCTACTCCTCATGAAGAGTATTAGCCTGAGAAATGGACAGGGCACTGGCACAGAGAAAGAGAAATAGGCCATTGAAGCTGAATATAGAACTTATAATCAGATTCATGTATATGTGTGTGTGTGTGCACACGTACACACACATGTATATTTAGCATTTATAATGCTACCTAGGTTATGTATATATCTAAAAACTGGAAATAACCCAAAAGGCCATCAACAAATGACCATACATCAAGGAATAGCTATACAATGGCATAATATTCAGCAATAAAAATTACATACAACTAATATTTCCAACAGCATGAATCAATCTCAAAAGCACTACGCTAAGTTGAAAGAACCCAAGCAAGAAAGAACATACTATATAATTCCATGTATATACAATTCTATAGCATGCAAATTAATCTGTAGCAATGGAAAAACAGTCGGTTGTTGCTTGAGGATTGGGGTCAAATGTGGGATGGACTGCCATGAGCAGGAGGAAACTTTTCTGGATAAATACTCATTATCTTGACTGTGGTGGTGGTTTCTCAGGTGAATACATAACTTAAAACAAGTCAACATGCACATTTTCACATTTTGTACTCCGATTATACCTCAATATGTTTTATGAGAAAGGTCTGGTTCAAAGAGAAGAGGTTCAAAACATAATAGAAGATATAATTATTATTAGTTCAGTGGCAAGCTGGAATGGGTTACAAAGAACAAGGAGAAGTTGTAGGCCTGAAGTAAAATAACAGGAGAGGAGAAGAGAATGCGTGTATATACAGTCTCATCTTATCACTTCTACTTGACCCAAAGCTGGCAAGGTTACCTGCCCAGAGGGAGTGGGGGAGAAGGGGAAGTTAAAAAATCAACAGGGAGAGTGCCTGGGTGGCTCAGTTGGTTAAGCAACTGCCTTGGGCTCAGGTCATGATCTCCTGGAATCCCAGAATCGAGTCCACATCAGGCTCCCTGCTCAGCGGGTAGTCTGCTTCTCCCTCTGACCTTCCCCTCTCTCATGTGCTCTCTCTCTCTCTCACTCTCTCTCTCTCAAATAAATAAATAAAATCTTTTTTAAAAATCAACGGGGAAAGCATTTCAGTTGCTATGCTGTAGAACAAATCAAACCTAGTGGCATAAAATAGCAACCATTTATTATGCTCAAGAATTGTGTGTGTCAAGCATATGGACAGGATACAGCAGAGATGGCTTATTTCTACTCCAAAATGTCTAGGATCTCAGCAGTTCTCTTGAGAGAAGAGAGAGGTGACTCAATGACCATGGCGTGAAATCACCTGAAGGTTCACCCTCTCACATGTCTGGAGATGGATTCTGCCTCTGGGTCAGGATCCCAACTGGGGCTATTGGCTGGAACATCTACAGTTCCCTGGAGGCTTTCCAGAAGGCTCGTGGGGCTTCCTTGCGACACAGTATGTGGTTCTAGACCAGAAGAAAGTCTCCCAAGAGAATCAGATGGGAACTGTACCACCTCTTATGACCTACTTGAAAGCTACTGCTTTAATAACACGCCTGCCCAAATTCAAAGAGAGGTAACATGAGGAATAGCGTGGAGGACATTAGGAGAAGGAAGGGAAAAATGAAGGGGGGGAGTCAGAGGGGGAGATGAACCATGAGAGACGATGGACTCTGAGAAACAAACAGGGTTTTAGAGGGGAGGTAGGGGGATGGGTTAGCCTGGTGATGGGTATTAAAGAGGGCACGTACTGCATGGAGCACTGAGTGTTACACGAAAACAATGAATCATGGAACACTACATCAAAAACTAATGATGTAATGTATGGTGATTAACATAACATAATAAAATTAAAAAAAAAAAACAGGTAACATAGACATCAACTGCTCTGATAGAAGGAATAGCAAAGTCCCATTGTTATACCAACCAGCGGGATATGGTGGTGACCATCTTTGGAAAAATCTGATTGGCTACAGAAAGTTTGGAAAAAGCCCCATTATAGGTGGCGGAGTGAGTAGTAGTGAGTTACATACTGCCAGGCTGCATCTAAGACCACCTGAGGCTAGTGATATCTAAATATAGTAGCACCATCTGCTCTGCTGTGTGACTTTCCCTGGCAGTTGTCAGTTGCTATGGAATAAACACCAAGAAAGCAAAGAACTGAACTCATCAGGAGCAAGGGTTTGCCAGATAAGAAAGACAAGAGGGGAAAGAGAATTTAGGAATCCTGGCAAGAGTGTGTGAATCACAGAATTAAGATGGGTAAGGAGGAACGTCTTTGAAAATTGAGGATTAACAGCTAATGCAACAATACACAGATTGCTTATTCTTATCAACTGGCAAAGTTAGCAAGAAAAAAAAAAAAACATTGGCAAGAATCAGAGCAAGTGTAGAACTAGGTGTAATAACACAAAGCCTGAAGCTAGACTACCTGGGTTTGTACCTGATTACCACTTACTTGCTTTGTAGCTCTAAGCATGGTAAACTATCTGTGCCTCAATTTTCCTCATCTGTAAAATGGGATAATAGTACCTTCCTCCCAGAATCATTAGGAATATCAACTTTCTTATTATATGCCAAGCCCTTAAAATAGTGCCTGGCATATAATAAACACTAAATAAGTGCATTATCAGTATTAGAAAAGGACAAAATAATTCTTGGTATGTAACGGCTTCATTAAATGCCTTCTGTAATTACACTTTTTAAAAATTGGCTATAGAGCTTATGCTTTATAATAGAGAAGGCTGAATTATTCTCAGTTTATAGGACCCTTGCACGGTTAAGTTTAAATATATACATCTCAAATGTGCACCCATCTTAGGAACTCATTCCTAGCCACAGAATTCCAATTTTTATACACATATGCTGGCCCTTTCTTAGGATTTGTTGTGCTTGATTTTTCTTAGAGGCAATATCATGATTGACAGATAACCTGAATTTGGTAAATTTCCAAGACTGCTGCTTCTTAAATCCATTCCAGTCTCATGTCACCTCAAGATTGTCCAAAGTAAGTTTAGAATCCAACAGTCCTGATTATCCATATCAGCATCCACACAAAAAGGATGTAGTCAGTTTAGCTTACCAATAATTGTTTAATGAGGAAAACTATAGCACTTAATTTTGATGTTAAAATGGAAAGATAAATCTAATGGTTTATGACGAAGGTAACAACAGATCATCTTAATCAGTTAAAGGATGCATTAGTTCCTAATACTGCACGGTACAAATACTCCTTATGCTAATTTTTGACCCAACCCAGTCCCAATGACGCACATTAAAAACATTTCCTGACTGAATCTGATTTTGGGGCCACTAATTTGTTCTAAATATCTCATATTTTTAAGTTGGGATCTATTATGCAACATTTCTCAGGAAAGTAATGTCCAGGTATCCTTTTGAATATTTCTATAATCTTTCCTGTAAGATATAGCACAATTCATTCCTCTTTCCCTTCATGTGCCATAATAGCGGTATTCCTCAGGGTCTTCCCTTGCTCTCTTTTCTGCCAATGCTTCACTGTCCCCTAGCTTACCCACTCCCATTACCTGGTGATCTTGGTGTCATCCAGGATCCTAACAGGAAACAGATGGCACACTCCAAGTGGGGCAAACCATGAAGAGTTTATCTAAAAAGAAGCTATTGACAAAGAAGTGGACAGGATATGAGGGACCATGACGTGATAGTGCAGTAAGCCGGGGCAGAGCAAAGGAGGAACTATCCCCATCCCCAGACTGAAAGAAACTAAGAGCATAATGACTGGAACTCTGGAGAAGATTGTGGAAAGAAGGTCACCTTGAGAGAAGAAGTGACCTTCTATTGAGGGACACAACCAGACTTAAACCATCTCCAAGGGAGGGAGGGAAATAAGTAAACAAACAAACAAACATGACCTCACTCTCCCATCAGCTCCCACCAATCTCCTTCTGGGGATCGTTGGACAAATTCTCTATGGGATGTTTGTATTTCCATACATCTTGAGAGCAGAGGCGCTGACTGCCTTTGTTACAGACTACTTTTCCAAGGATGTTGGTATATTGCACACTCTTGGAAGATAAATATTGTGTCTCCCTCCAGAGTCAAAGGCAGGCATACTTACTGCCCATTATAAAAGATTCAGGTTCTCTAAGCTCAGGTCTCCTGTGCAGGTGCCACTGGCCTTTTTCACATTGTCTTGTGAATACATTAGGATTTGGGGAACAGATGCAATAAAATCTTGATACCCTAGCTACCACTATTGCTGTAAGTGATACAGTTTCTTACTGACCAGGAGTCCAGTGTCTTCTTAGCTTCTGTGGTGAGCTGACTTGTTTGCTCCTAAGAAAGGTAAAATCTCCAGCCCTTCATAGTTCTTGGCAGAGGTCCCTATGGGCAGAACCTAATCTGAAGTCAGAGGGCAGACCTATCATCTGATTGATCCATAGAGGTCAGCCTTCTGGAGCCAAAACAGAGCAGAGCAGTACATCCGAAGGGGCAAGTGAAATGTACCTGCCGCATCATCTAAACACTGTTAACTGTCAAATCTGTATCTCCATGCCTGATGGAATATATCCTGAGCTTCTGACTCATACGGCTAGTTACTCACTGGCTGTCCCATGGGCATCAACTCCCAAGGTTTCCAAATTCAAAGAATGACACCACCATCTATCTGTCCAGTTGCCTAACCTGTGTTTTATTCCTGACTCTTCCCTCTCCCCAAATCTCATCATATCAATACGAATTCACATCTAGTCTGTTCCTTGCTCTTCATCTCTACGACCACCAGCCTGCCAGGACAACACCATCTCCCTGTTGGAAGACATATCAACCTCCTTATACTTTTTCCTCAATTTCTTTCATGAGTATTCTATAGTTTTCTGAGTACAGATCATTTTGCCTCTTTGGTCAGGTATAGTCCTAGGTATCTCACGGTTTTTGATAGAATTATAAATGGGATCAACTCCTTAATTTCTCTTTCTTCTGTCTCATTGTTGGTGTATAGGAATGCAACTGATTTCTGTGCATTGATTTTATATCCTGCCACGTTGCTGAATTCCTATATGAGTTCTAGCAATTTTGGGGTGGACTCTTTTGGGTTTTCCACATAGAGTATCATGTCACCTACAAAGAGTGAGAGCTTGACTTCTTTGCCAATTCGGATGCTTTTTATTTCTTTTTGTAGTCTCGTTGCTGAGGCTAGGACTTCTAGTACTATATTGAACAGCAGTGGTGATAGTGGACATCCCTGCCGTGTTCCTGACCTTAGCGGGGAAGCTCTCAGTTTTTTCCCATTGAGAATGATATTCTCCTTATACTTTTTGCCTCATCCTGACTAGCTCCCCTTGAGCTCTCTCAATACTTTAGCCACATTGATCTTCTTCCATTTCCTCCTACTGGCCCTGATCCCTCCCTTGACATGTCTTTTATACATGCTGACTTCTTTTCCAGAAACATGGTTTTCTCTTCTTTGTGTGGGTAACTCCTGTTAGTCCTTCAGATCTCTGGTCAAGTGTTTCTTCCTTAGAGATACCTCCCCCAACCCCTCAGCTAGGCGATGTCTTTCTTTCCCCACCAGGCTATGTTCTCTCTGAGGGTAGGAACCAGTGTGTTTCTTGTTCACCATGATAATGCCAGCTCCAAGCGCAAGGCCTCCACAGAGTAGGCTCTAGTACAGATATGTCCCATTGATGAGTACAATGAAACACAGTGGTCTGGGTCACAGTCATATAAGGTACCCCTCAAATATGCCTATTCTGTCAGTGCCCACTAGAACAATAAAACATTTCCATGTGCAAGTAACTCACCTAACATAATGTTGGATCAGGGGATCTCTTTGTGAGCTGCCAGGAAATTTTTAGAAAAATGGGAAAATAATCAAAGAAATATTTTCAAGACATGTGAAGTATAGATAAAGTAACTTTTAAGAGTTCACTGTGCTGAGGTGAAAATTCGCTATCCAAATATTTTTCATGATCTTCTTGACATTTTTTGAAACCTAATACATCAATTTAAAAAAAATAGGTGACATCTCCCCTAGAGCAATTTGAACCTAAATTAATGTAGCAGAAACAGAAGTGGTATTTAGAACTGTAACTGAGCCATTTTCGTTCCTATTCCAAAGTATTTATTCTCATCCACAACATCTGAGCTTTGACTTTCTGGTTTTAATATCTTTCTTTATATTTAAAAAGAAATGCATAAAATGAAAAACAGGGATGAGCTCCACATGAGTAAGAACACAATATAATTTATCTGTCACTATCTTACTGCTCTGAGAATAAGAACAGCTTCATTTCCTTGCTTTTATCTACAAAGGTAGAGTGTTAACATTGCATGAACACAAACATTGGTATTTTCACTCCCTTTTTAATTGAGAAATGTAATAAGGAGCCTATTCCCTTTAGTACTCTGCAGAGGTCTTATTTTCCTGGACAGTCCCACCGATTTCCAAAGCCAAACACCTGAGTAAGGCATCAGAAACACATCTTTCCACCTTTCTTCAAATTTTCAGTTCTAGGTCAGCAGCAGCTGAAGTGGTGACCCTAGGACAGCTTGGCCACCAGGTGAGAGGCAAACAAACCAACAAAATTCCATGAAGCTTTTTATTTTGAGGAGGGGGTATTCATAGTTCTTCACATGCTTAGTTTGACTGGGCTGTTCTTTGAACCAACCAATGTTTTTTCAGGACATGTCTCTCTCTTATATATTCTTCTTTGTTGCAACTGAAGCTGTTAGGGATAGCAAGAGCAGATCAGCAACACCAAACCTACTGATTTTCCTGATTTTCTTTACAACCCTTTTTCTGCCCCAATAGTGGGGGGAGGGGCTCTGGAGGGGGTGAACAGTGTAGTAAAGACACATTGGATCAAAGGAGGGGAGTGGATGGCACCTGAGTTTTGTCCCTGACCTATTACCATATAATCTTTAACTCAGTTTCAGAAAAAAAAAAGACAAAAATGTGTGAAAAGGTTAACGCTAAGGTCCTTTAAGCTCTGTGATTTCTATTGTCATAAAGAGATAGCTAAATAAATAAATAAATAAATAAATCACTTCTTTCTCAAGTGGAACTTAGAACTATTTTTACCCCTCAAAGTTTGTCACTGATATTTGGTCTTTAAAAAATAATGAGGGTGATGGTAGCTTTTTGCAACAGACTAATCGGTAGGAATCAATAAAAAATATTTTTGGTTTTATTTATAAGTAAACATAACAAAAGCAAAAATTCTAAAATGTTCATAAGCAAACATCAGCCCACAGCATGAGTTATATGTGTAATGTTTTGCTTGCGTGAGTCCATTTGCTTGCTATCCAACTAGAAATTTACACTGTGATGAAAGTAGGAATTTCTATCTAATATTTAGGTGGTAAAATGCAAAGTGCATTTTACAGATGGTGACAAATATTTGAATCAAATTACTCACAGCGTCTTTCAGGGACTAATTATTCCACATCTAGACATTACTTTCATACCAAATACCTCTCAGGGGTAAACAGCTCAGAAAGAATACATGGATACAGAGTATGGAAAGCAACAGGGCTACTTGAAAATAGACCTCATTCTGTATGCCAACAAATCTCCAAATCTTACTCTCCAGATCTCTTTACAATTAATGAAGAGCCCAGGAAAGCCTCTGTCTCCATGGCCTGTATCTATCATTATTTACCATATAGGAAACTAAAACCTAGCAGTCTTTTAGATATGCATGCATTAATTAGTTTTAAAATAACAATAAGAAACCATATTATATCAGAAGGCAGATAATGTATTTATATGAAAAATAATATTGTAAAACAAAAAAATACAGTAAGAGGGGCACTGTTTCACATATTTTGCCAATCTCTTTATGTCTGGCTTAACAGGAAACAACTGTAATTTTCTATGTGCTTCTGCATTTGATCCATTGAGATTTGTCACTTTGGTTGAAGCATATGAAAAAAAAAAATCTGCTCTGGTCCAGATAGATTGTTGGAAAGCAGGAGTATTTTGACTTTTCATTCAATTGTGGATATTCTACCTAAACTCAATGAATGAATCTAAAACAAAGTTTATGATAATTTGTTAGATTTTATTTTTTTTTTTATTTTAAAGATTTTGTTTATTTATTTGACAGAGAGAGAGACAGTGAGAGAGGGAACACAAGCAGGGGGAGTGGGAGAGGGAGAAGCAGGCCTCCCGCCCAGCAGGGAGCCCAACGCGTGGCTCAGTCTTAGGACCCTGGGATCATGACCTGAGCCAAAGGCAGACGCTTAACAACTGAGCCACCCAGGCGCCCTGGTCGTTAGATTTTAAAAACCAACTCATTGATCAGTATGTAGAACAACTTCTGATTTTTTGAAAAATAAATATCCAGGGCGGCTGGATGGCTCAGTCAGTTAAGAGTCTGCCTTCAGCTCAGGTCATGATCCCGGGGTCTTGGTATCGAGTCCCACATCAGGCTCCCTGCTCAGCAGGGAGCCTGCTTCTCCCTCTCCCTCTACTGCTCCTCCTGCTTGTGCTCTCTCTCTCTCAAATAAGATATTTAAAAAACACTATTTAAAAATAAATAAATAAATAAATATCCAAGTGTATATATGAATATGTAAATATGGCCCCAGAAGCATGGGGAAAAGGTCTTAAAAAAATAAATACTATATTATTTAACTTCTATAATATGCATCATATATTATTGTGTAATATATATTATATGTGAATATTAATTATGTTATTAGGATAGTATCCATTTAACCTCTATGATAACTTGGGGCAGGGGCAGAAAGAGGGTCCCAAAAAGAATGAAACGTGAATTATGGATACGTTTTACTTTCTTGTGGGGAGTCTGTGTGCCTGTGTGTACATACCTTTGTTTTTCAAATTTAAAAAAAGTGGGGGAGGGAGTGGGTTGGAGAGGAAGCCAGACCAACTTTCAGACTTTTGAGTGACACCTAATGTCAAAAGACCACAGAAAATTTACAAAGTCCGGGTAAAGATGGTTTTTCTCAAAATTCTATCTCTATCAAATCACTTATTAATATTTGAAAAGAACATAAAGTTCTCAGATAAGCAAAGTACACAGAAGAAATGCTACCCACACATCCTTTTGAAAAGTACTTTAAGGTGTTGTCTAGCCAGGTTAGAGAGGAAATTCCAAGTTAGGATGACAAGAATAGACAGGTGGCCACATAAAAGGATTCATTACTGAACACGCTGTCCTCTACCACAGGATGTTGTACATTTTAAGTAATATTAGAGCAGTCCAGTTACTCGAGTTAAGCTTATACAATAGGTACTGGGACAGGCAGAACTTCTAGTGTAGAACCGATGGTACGTATTCCCTTGGCTTTTGGAACTCTCTGTACCACTAGTCTGTCAAAAAGTGTAAACAGAAATCAACTAAAACCATTCCAACAAGCGAAAGTTCATAAAGGAAAAATCTAGAAACAAAACTGAAAATTGGGAGTCTCTGACCCGTGCTTCTCACTCTGCCTTTGCTTTATCCTCATCCACGTAACCCTCCTTCTCCTCCCCCTCCTCTTCTTCCCTCCTTACAGATGCCAAAGTCCCATCCCAAAAAATCTGCTTCACCAGACTGAATGAAACTTGGCTATCTGTATTCATTAAATTTCTCATTCAGACTTGAGAGGACGGAGATAGCTCTAAATGGAGGCTATCTTGGATGAGTAGCTCAAGTTAATAATAATATTATTGTCTATTCATCTAAAAACATGCATCCCATATCTAGCTCCAAGGAGAAACAGATTTGGATTTTCCATTTGGTGAAAGATCATAAGCCTATGATCTCGATTCCATTGGAAGAGGACCACATACAACTTTAAGGAAATTTTAGTTTCTGACTCTTGATAAAAAGTATAGAACCATATAACTCATACATCTACTCAAAAAATACTTACTGAACGCCTCTAGGTCCCAAGTACTGTGTTGGATGGTGGAGATAGGACAGTCCATAAAGTAAACACATACCCTGTCTCCTAGAACTAAGACTCTTTGTCATACTGTGTCGTAGATAAAATATTAACTAACTCAAGACAACATATATACTTACAGAATAGTCTCTTGAGATACAGAGTACATTAACACATTTCTTTGAACAAATGTAACAACAGAACATTCATTGGATTCACTGTCAATCTGTTTTCTGACCCAAAAAATGCAGAATTTCAACAGTTGGTCTGAAATTTTCTCCACATGTTTGAAAAATATTAATGTTTTTTAGCTATAAATGTAAATATTAACACGATAAAAGATATTAATCTAAACAGAGATTAATACACATTTTAGCCACCTGGTCAATATCTATGATAGAAGTAAGAAGTTAATATATTTTCCCAAAATTCTGTTCTTTGGAAGGTTATATTTAACTTAGTTCCATTTAAAATATTTTTAAATGTTTTCACATGCTCTTTATAGCAATGGACTTAAAAACAACAAACTTCAGTATATTGACATTGTCATTACTCATCCTATTGTTTCCTCCAATTTTTTCTTCCAGTGTATCCATTTTTCCAAAATGCAATACCATGACATTTCTTTATCACTATGCAGTGGAATGCATGCTTCCCAGAACATGCCTCTTTCGCATAAGGATTCTTTTGAGCTGAAGGCAATCAAGACCCAGCAGACTCAGGAAAAGCTTTTTACCTCCCCCTTAAATGCCTAAAAGAAAGGGGGCCTGTCCGAGCAAGAGAACTATCACCAGAGATCATTTTTTTTAATGTAAAAGACTGAATCTGCACATCAAGGCAAACATCTGATGACCAAAGAACTTCATCTTCTCCTCTTATCTTCCTGTGAAAAGCCTCCCCCTCCTGAAGCCCTAGACCCTATATTTTTCCTGTATTTGCCTCAATTACCTGGCTGCCTTTGAGTCCCCTATCTTTTGGGGGCTAGGGTAGAGGTAAAATTATTTTTTCTCCCCTACACCTATTTACCCAAGCAATTCCTGTTTAATTCATTTCATCTTTCCTCATAAATAATTTCGCCAGCTCCTTATAACTCCTGTTGCTTTTTTTCTGATTCCTTTTACATTTCGGAGCTAATGAAGTGGTCAGTATGTAGTAATATGTCAAATGTAGTTAGCCTGCTACATTTCTTTAAGACTTAGGTAAGAATTATGACCACCCTGTCCAATGTCATGTTGTTTCTGTCAAGAAGATAAACTATCCTAAGTTTCATGGTGCTATGCTAAGTTTTTGTAATTTAATCTAACCCTTGGGTCTTTTTTGGCAGCTTTCTCACACAGGATCACATCTATGTGATTGGTTTACTTCAAGTCAACACAAATTAAGATGATGTATCCCATGTCTACTTATCTCTTCCCCTCTCTGATGTGTTCACAAAGGACTTCCAAGTACTTAGAGAGGGGACAGGGAAATAAGGGACAAACATCATGGATCCCTTACTGAAAAAGAACTGCCATAGTGTTTTTAAGAAATATTTTGGGCATATGTTTACAAGTTTGGTGTGGGTCGACTATTAGTTGTTTTTGTTTGTTTGTTTCAATAATGCATCACACTACACATTGATTATATTCTTTTCCCTATTACATTAATAGAAACAGGTGAACATCATGAACTGTGCCTATAAAGAGTCAATGATTCAATTGCAGGGGAAAAACTACTGAACTCACAGCCTCATATAATATTGGTTCTACTGTTAATTAATTGCCTACCATGAGTCTGGTGCTGTACTAGATACATGGCAAGAGGATGAAAAAGTAGTTTCTGTTGACAAGGAAGAGCAGGAAAGAGAAGGCAAAATGGTAGTGAACTGTGAGCATGGGCTCGGACTCTCAGAGTCAAATGTGGCTTTTATGCTTTTTAGCTGTTTGACTTTAAACAAGTTCTTGAACCTTGCTAACCCTAAGTTTCTTCCTCAGAGGCTTAGAAAACATGTAAAGCTAAATTGAATGCCTCCCATTTACTACAACTGGCTTAAAGTTAACACTTCCCATCATTAAGTGATTTACATAAATTACCTCATTTAGTCATGATTTATCTTGTGAAGCAAGAGAGGCTCAGTGACCTGAAGTCGCACAGTAAGGAAACAATAGACATGGGATTGGGACATAGTTTTATCTCCAAATTTTAGGCGGTTTCCTTCTGTTTTTCATTAAGTTTGTTTTAATCAATGATACATGGACACAGACATTTACATGTTAAGTTGTTCTAAAGGGCTTATTATGAAAACCATTGTCTTTAGAGGCCTACCTTCCACCATTCCCAACCCCCAGAGATGGCTGCCTAGAAGTCTTTGAGCTGTCTCTCTCTTGGCATTTACCTCTGCATCAGTAAATAATCATTTTTACAGCGCACTACTTGATTGGGGTGGACAGGAAGGGGCAGGCAAGGGGGACACAGATTAACTGTTGTTTTTCACAATGCAAGATGAGAATCTTCACCATTTCTATACTTCCAACACGTCCACACCACGTCTATCGTTCCCTCCCCTACCATTCTCCCCAAATAGTAATACAGTCTATTCAGTCTTTATGTCGTCATGACTATTTAATATTTGTGCCTTAGTATACTTCTTTTGAAGATTTTATTTATTTATTTGAGAGAGAGAGCATGAGTGAGGGGAGCAGCAGAGGGAAAAGCAGACTCCCCACTGAGCAGGAGCCTGACGCAGGGCTCAATCTCAGGACTCTGAGATCATAACCTGAGCCAAAGGCAGACGCTTAACCCACTGAGCCACCCAGGGGCCCCATATGCCTTAGTATACTTTGATTATGTTTTTCTTACACAACCTTCTTGTTTTCTTCAGATTTAATACTGTTCTCATTCCCCATGTGCTTAACATTACTGTGTTTCCATTCCTCTCTGATTCTCTCAATCTCTCAATGTATCCAAATATGCCAGGTATTCGTTTTTGTCATTTTCTTCTATTGGAGACATTGCTCTCAGAGCTTTCTGAACTGTTCCACTCCAAAATGGTGGCCCTCCATGCTGACCACCAGTCCACATCCTGTGCACTCATCTCTTCCTGGAGTTGGATTCCTTATTCCCCAAATCCCATGAATTGCCCTTTCTTCATGGACTCTCTTATTTTAGTGGAGCAACTCCCCTTGGGGCTTCCCAAGACAGAGCTCTTAGGAGTTAAAAGGTTTTAAGGCATTGCATGTCTGAAAATGTTCTAGTCTTTCACACTTAACTGATAGTTTTGCTGGGTATATAATTTTCGGTTTGATATCGTTTATCATCAACATTTTGAAGACATTACTTCACTGTTTTCCAGCTTCTAGTTGCTGTGAGGAGCTCTGAAGCTCTTCTGACTTCTGATCCTTTATGTGTTACCCTCACTACCCCCATATCTCTTGGTGCTTCTAGGACTTTCTGTTTGTCTCCAGGATTCTGTTTCATGATGCTATGCCTTGGTGTGAGTCTATTTTCATCTGTTATTCTGGGAAACTCAATTGTTTAATTCTGGAAATTTTTCTTGAATTAATTTTTAATGTTTTCCTCCTTTCTATTTTTTCTGTTTTTCAGATATGGTACTTCTACTACTGAATTCCTCAACCCACTTTTCTTTCTAATTTCCCATATGTATACATTAATAACCATGAGCTTCTCTCTGAATATTCCTTCAAAAACTGTATCTTGTTCTTCCTATGCAGTATTTTCTCTTATGTCTGAGAATAGTAATGATCAATTTCTGTAAAGCTTTCATTTTCCTGATTAGCATCTTGTAAGTTTTACAGTCTTCTCGTGGGTTTTGTTTTGAACTCTTTTATGTTAGACTCTCCCTCAGGTATCTGTTCATTGTTGCCTATCTGCTCATATCTAAGAAACTGACTGGAAACTCTGTGGACTGCCCAACCAAGGCCTTTATACAAGGGAATCTGGCTCTTCTTTTATTAGAGAAACCCTGGTATCAGTATATTTACATATTTGTTCTTAGACTTGTCAGAAATCCCAGAAAATAATCTTCCAATCACTCAAGCTTTGTGAACCCAGGGGTAAAAGAGTTCAGCAAGGGAAGGGATCTTAATATTCATATATAACATTTCATTTAATATCCATGTTTCTGTTTGGTTCTCTTCCCTCATATGTGCCACATTTACCAACACCTTGTTTATTATCTACAGAGAAGAAAATTTTAATTTACTGTTGATTTGGAGTAGGCACAGTATTTGATGGAGGGGGGAAACTACTCCATTGTCTTTCAGTCAGTCCTTTTGGTTTTAGCATCACCTTCACCCTCACTTTCTGAGGTATCTGGGGCTACCATATTTGGGGCATATTTGAGGTCTGCGGTACAAAAGGGTGCTTCCTGTATTTCTCTGTGATTGGCTTAAGATTCAGCAATCTCAGATCAGCTAAGTCTTTTCCTTATTTCTAAAATATTGCTGATGTTGCTGACTTGCCTCTCCAGCTCTATTTTATGCCTTTATGTATTTTTTTACTGAGATTTTAGAACATGATTCAGGAAGCATATGTATCTGGGCCAGATATATGTGTTCATGCCCTACCTTTACCCAGAAATCCTTGGGATTCCATGCTTTTACCACTACTCCAGCACAGAGAAACATCACGTAATGTACTTCACTTCTTTTCATTTCCCTGTTTTTGGCTTTCCCTCTGTTCAGCGAGAGACACTCTTTTGCGTTGAGGAAAATTAGAGTGATTACAGCTGGAATGCCAAGGACAAGTACTGCAAAATAGGCTCCTTCAGGAAAAAGAGCAGAAAAATCAAGCTTTCAATTATAAGAGACATATAGTTAAGAGAGAGAAGAAGTTTTCTAAATTCAAAATTTTCCCAGTAAGTGTCAAGAACCAAAGCTAAGGGGGCTCAACATATGGTTTTTACCCTAAACCGTGGGGTAGAAAATTCCTGCTCTACAGATGGTAATAAGAATTCCTTGCTAAGGTAGAGTAAGTAGCCTAGAGAGAGGGGAGGGGAAAGGGAGGACTCAGCCCTGAGCCTCTTCCAGGACTGGGTGGAGAGAGAAGCTGGTAAAAGAACATCTCAAGGATCACCTCTGTGACTCAGTCAGTTAAGCATCTGGCTCTTGGTTTCAGCTCAGGTTATGATCTCAAAGTCCTGGGACTGAGCCCTGCATCAGGCTCCGAGCTCAGCAGGGTGTCTGCATGGGATTTTCTCACTCCCTCTGCCCCTCTTCCAGCTTGCATGAGCTCTCTCTCTCACATAAATAAATAAATCTAAAAAAAAAAAGAGCATCTCAAGATGAATTAGGAATCTCTAAGCAGGGTACATGAGACTCAGTTGCCACATGGAAATCTGAGCAGAGTTCTTATAGATTATATCCAGCCAATAGGGTTCAGGCTCAATAAAGTTGTATAATTAGACAGATGTCAGCTTTAAATGGGGTCAAAATAAGTAAATTAAAGAAGTGGCCTCTATATAATAATGAGCTGGAAGTATACTGGCTATCTCCTTGTGACATAAGAAAAAATCACAGGGGAACTTGGGTGGCTCAGTTGGTTAAGCATCTGACTCTTGATTTTGGCTCAGGTCATGATCTCAGGGTCATAGGATCAAGCCCCACAACAGGCTCCAGGGTCAGCACAGAGTCTGCTTGTCCCTCTCCCTCTGCTCCTCCCCCAGCCTGTGCTCTCTCTCTCTCTAATAAATAAAATCTTTAAAAAAAAAAAAGAAGAAGAAGAAGAAGAAAATCACAATCTATATGCGTTTTTAACCATCAGTAAAACACCAATAGGCTCCTTATATGGCCAGGATGTCCACAATGATGGTGAGCACTGATAACCTGTAGAAATATGGTGTTAGTATTAAATACGTTTTTCTTTAACTGTTAAGATCTTCACTAATTTATAATTATATTCCCCATATGAAGATCTGAGTTTCTTTTCAATAAACCCAGAGCAGCTTTCACAGACCACAAAGTGACACCAGAGATATTACCAAGAGGATGAAGCTTTTAAGGCCCCAGTGGGGCCCTGGTGTCCCTCTGTGACCAAGGATCACAGAGAAGTCAGCACTGTAGCACTCACCTCCTTGGATTTCTCTAAGTACAAGGGAGGTTGACAGACCAGACAACACAAAGTTGAGCTCTCCCACTTTTTGTTTCCTAAACAAGTAATTTTAAGGAACATCAGTAATCACAACCAAAACAACAAATCAAAACTAGTCAGTGCCTATGCCAAATAGAAGTTCTATTACAGTTGACCCTTGAACAACACAGGTTTGAACTGCATAGGCCCACTTATATGCAGATTTTTTTCAGTAAGTATATTGGAAATGTTTTTGGAGATGTACATCAATTTGAGAAAACTCATAGACAAACCGCATAGCCTAGAAATACCAAAAAAAAGAAAAAGAAAAAGGTACATCAAAATGCATAAAATATATGTAGAAACTACTCTCTTTTATCATTTACTACTATAAAACGTACACAGATCTATTAGAAGAACTTCAGATTTGTCAAAAATTCGGCACACAACACCATACATGGCACCATTCATAGTAGAGGGAAATGTAAACAAACGTAAGGATGCAGTATTAAATCATAACTGCATAAAATGCACTGTAGTGAGCACTGTTCTACTGTAATAATTTTGTTTGCAGCAACCTCTTGTTGCTATTGTGGTGAGCTCAAGTGTTGCAAGTATCTACTTAAAATGCCACGTGACATTAATTATCTCTGCCTGAGCAGTTCCTCTCTCCAGGAACTTGTGTGTTACAGTAAAAAGTGATCTCTCTTGGTTCTCACATATATTTCATCATGTGTAGAGCAATATCATAAACCTTGACTACACCACGGGACCCATACAAAGTGCCACCAGTGATATGGGAAGCGCTCCCAAGAAGCAGAGGAAAACCACAACATTACAAAAAAGTTGAATTGCTGGATACCTACTGTAGACTGAGATCTGCAGGTGCAGTTGCCCACCATTTCAAGATAAATGAATCCAGCAT
Source organism: Phoca vitulina (assembly GCF_004348235.1). Classification (NCBI taxonomy): domain Eukaryota; kingdom Metazoa; phylum Chordata; class Mammalia; order Carnivora; family Phocidae; genus Phoca; species Phoca vitulina. The sequence continues at coordinate 23,478,126 of NW_022589735.1, forward strand.
CAGGACGATTTTTAAAAAAAAGGAAATTTGTGCAGCTGCCACTGCTTATATGAAAATTTCATGAAAATCTTGCACTTTTTGCAAAATATTTTTATATCGTATAGAAAATGCAGCTTTTATATGGGTGCAGGATTGCCATAAGAAAGGCATACCTACAGGTTCTAATATGATTTGAGAAAAAGCTAAGTCATTGTATGAAAACTTAAAGCAAAGGGAAGGTGAATCAACATTTTTCTAGATATGGTGCTCACTTCGGCAGCACATACACTAAAAAAAAAAAAAAATTTTTTTCTAGATATGTCTCCTGAGGCAAATAAAAGAGAGGCAAAAATAAATGATTGGGACCACATCAAAATAAAAGCTTTTACACAGCAAAGGAGACCACCAACAAAACAAAAAGGCAACCTACTGGGTGGGAGAAGATATTTGCAAATGATATTACCCAATAAGGGATTAATGTCCAAAATATATAAAGAACTTATACAACTCAACACCCAAAAACAAACAATCCCATTAAAAAATGAGCAGAGGGTCTGAAAAGACATTTTTCTGAAGAAGTACTACAGCTGGCCAACAGACACATGACAAGACGCTCAACATCACTAATTGTAAGGGAAATGCAAATCAAAACCACAATGAGACCTCACCTTACACCTGTCAGAAGGGCTAAAATCAAAAAGACAAGAAATAACAAATGTTGAAGAGGATGTGGAGAAAAAGGAACTTTCATGCACTGTTGGTGGGAATATAAACTGGTGCAGCCACTGTGGAAAACAGTATGGAGGTTACTCAAAAAATTAAAAATAGAATAACCACATGATCTAGTAATTCCACTTCTGGGTATTTACTCAAAGAAAGCAAAAACAGCAAGGCAAAAAGATAATATGCACCCCTTGTTTACTGCAGCATTATTTACAAGAGCCAAGACATGGAAGCAACTTAAGTATCCATCAAGATAGAAGAGGATAAAAAAGATGTGATTGAAAGAGAGAGAGAAATATTACACAGCCATAAAAAGGATGAGGACGCCCCCCCCCCCCAAAAAAGAGAGAGCTTGAGATCTTGCTATTTATCACAACATGGATGGACCTAGAGGGTATTATGCTAAGTGAAATAAGTCAGACAGAGAAAGACAAATACCATATGATTTCACTCAAAACAAAACAAATGAATAAACAAAAAGTAGAATCAGACATGTAAGTACAGAGAACAGACTGATGGTTGCCAGAGGGGAGGGCGTTGGGGGAGATGGGCAAAATGGGTTAAGAGGAGTGAGAGATACAGGGTTCCTGTCATGGAATGAATAAGTCACATGGATAAAAGGCACAGCATAGGGAACATAGTCAATGATATTGGAATGTCACTGCATGGTGACAGATGGTAGTGACACTTGTGGAGAACACAGCATTATTTACAGAGATATTAAATCACTATGTTGTACACCTGAAACTTATGTAATAATGTGTGTCAACCATAGCCAAATTGAAAAAATTCTTTGTAATTTGTAACTATGGAAAAAAAAAAGGAAGGTGAAGGATCTAAAGCTGGTGAATCTCTTGCCAGCAAAGGATGGTTTGATAAATATTAGAAAGAGGCTTGGTTTAAAAATGGTCAAAATAAGAGAAGCAGCTTCTGCTGACCAAGAGACAGCAGATGAGTTCCAGACACCGTTAAGAAAATCATTGAGTAGAAAGGACATCCGCCTGAATAGGTTTTTAATACAGGCATATGCCCTATTCTGGAAAAAGATGCCACAAAAGACATTAATGAGTAAGGAAGAGAAGCAAGCACCAGAATTTGAGGCAGGAAGGGACAGGCTAACTCTACTGTTTGCTGCAAATGCAGTTGGGTTTATGAACAGGACTGCCCTTGTCTATAGGCTGCTGATTTCTGAGACTTGAAGGCAATATATAAACACCAACTGCCAGTCTTCTGGTTGTACAACTAGAAGGCCTGGACAGTGAGAACCTTTTTTTTGGATTGGTTCCATCAATGCTTTGTTCCTGAAACCAGGAAGTACCTTGCCAGTAAGGGGCAGCCTTTTAAATATCAAATATCAAATACCCAATATCAAATTCTTTTTATATTAAACAATGCCCCTGGCCACCCAGAACCCCAAGAGTTCAACACCAAAGCTGTCAAAGTGGTTTACTTGTCCTCAAATACAACGTCTTTAATTCTGCCTCTAAATCAGGGGGTCAATGGCTTCTGGTCACCAGTAGGCTATTAGAAGTTTTGGGGGAGTCAAAAGTTATATATGGATTTTCTGTTACACAAAGGGGTTGGCACTCCTAACCCCTGCATTGTTCAAAGGTCAACATTGCTATTATAATTTTCAAGAAGGTATTTTTTTGAACATTTGAGCAAAGAACATGTTTTATTGAGGAGTAGATACAGAACAGCACAGTCTACCACATGTAGGGAAGGGTTAGCTTGGGTAAGTGCCTTTTCCCCTTATGAAAGTCCCCAGTGAAGTCAAGAAGGTATTTTTAAAGTAAAACAGCAGATAAATTTTATGGCACAAAAAGAATCATAAGTATCAAATTCCCTGGTCTGTATTAGTCTATTCTCTAGGGCATGTTATTCTATTAGTGGCTTTAGAATAATGGTAGAGTGATCTACTCCAGAAGTAATAAATAAGTCTAACTGGAATCGGAAACTATTATAAATAACAGATTCACAAAATTATCCAACTCCAAATAATGCCTTAATGAGATAGAAATTCATTAATTATGTTTCTTAAATTTAGGCAAAGGCAATAAAACCACAAAAAATATATTTTGGTTTTTCTGGTTTTGAAATAATCCTGATCAGTACTAGGAACCAAGGGAATAGGAGTACAGGAATCCTCTTTCTTGTCCTCTCTTCCCAGTTAGATCAGGGTGTGTACAAGGTCCTTTTCAATAAAGCATCAGTGTTCATTTATCTTTTAGAATAGTCCGATCATAAATGAAGTAAACATGACTTTCTACATTATGGTTAATTCTTACACTTATTCGTGACAAAAAATACACTTGTGTTCATTTCTTTAGCAAGCCATTCCTCCCGTCTATATCATTATAAATAAAGACATTAAACAGACCTTACCAAAGACTAATTTCTGTGGCACTTAATTTGATGCTTTGCTGTTTTATCATTATGCTGTGTTTATGGCCAATCCATATTGTGAGGCTTCATCAAGACGATTTGAAATCATAATGAAATATCAGAATATATGCTTCTCTAAAACCCAAGGGATCACATATTAAGAATGATAGAGATAAAAACAAACAAAAAAACATATAGCAGCATTATCTACAATAGCTAAACTATGGAAAGAGCCCAGATATCCTTCGACAGATGAACAGATAAAGAACATGTGGAATATATATACAATGGAATATTGCTCAGCCATCAAAAAGAATGATGAAATCTTGCCATTTACAATGACATGGATGGAGCTAGAGAGTATTAAGCTAAGTGAAATCAGTCAGTCAGAGAAAGACAAATACCATATGATTTCACTCATGTGTGGAATTTAAGAAACAAAACAAATGAGTAGAGGGAAAAGAAGAGAGACAAACCAAGAAACAGACTCTTAACTATAGAGAATATACTGATGGTTGTCAGAGGGGACGTGGGTGGGAGGATGGGTGAAACAGGTGATGGGGATTAAGGAGGCCACTTGTCATGATGAGCACTGAGTGTTGTATGGAAGTGTTGAATCACTACATTGTACACCTGAAACGGATATAACTCTGCATATTAGCTGACTGGAATTTACATAAAAACTTAAAAAAAAAAAACAGAAACAAACTTGTAAATGCTAAGCACAAGCTGGTGGTTGCCAGGAGGTGCGGGAGGGAGTAGATTTGGGAGGATGGGCAAAATAGAGGAAGGGGATTACAAGGTACAAACTTTCAGTTACAAAAATCAGTGAGTCACAGGGATGAGAAGTACAGCATAGGGAATATAGTCAACAATATTGTAATAACACTGTGGTGACAGATGGTGACAACAATCCTGGTGAACACTGAGTAATATACAGAATCCTTGAATCACTATGGTGGACACCTGAAATGAGTATAATATTGTATGTCAACTATACTTCCATTAAAAAAGAAGAACAAGGCCCAGCACCAAGAAGGGGTGTACAAATATAAGACTGAGCAGATATGGTGGAATCAGGTTGGATAGTAACATTAGCATCTCCCTCTCCACCAATGTCTGAGGTCACCCTCCCAAAAATTCATGGCAGGCTTCCAGATTTTTGTTAAGACAGGATAGGTTATTCATTCATACCAATCTTTCCTCTGAAAACAACTTTTATAACCCTGGATAAAACTTCAACAATCCCTTCTTTACCCAACTGAAAAGCTTAAAAGGGAATGAGGCCTACGTGGCCAAAATAACAGGAAACTGGAGATCGAGAGGTAGGTAAATACAGCTTGGAGGCCACGTTTGCTATGTGACTATTTTCCAAACCAGAAAACTGCTTTTGATAACGTTTTAGGACAAGAGGAACAGCAACCACAGGTCAAGACATATACAAAGTAGGGAGTCTAATATGGGGGGAGAAAGACCTCTACAGATGTATCCTCACCCACTTCTACTTCCTTTACTTTATAAAGAAAAAGGTATATTGGATAGGATTTGAATGTGTCATTTTAAGAATCCTGCCTGGGAAACCATACAGGCTCTCCATTTACCTCTGGATGTTCACAGTTGTTTTGTTTTGTTTTGTTTTGAAGGAGGCTCTACACCAAGCGAGGAACCCAACATGGGCTTGAACTCACAACTTTGAGATGAAGACCTGAGCTGAGATCAAGGGTCGGACATGTAACCAACTGAGCCACCCTGGCGCCCCTACACAGTTTTATTTTTGACCCAGGAAATTAAGGTCACTCATTTGCTACTGTTTAAAGCTTGTCCCAGAGTGAGGTCAAATTCTCTAAGCTACTGGGTGCAGCAAGAGTAATCAGATCAAATCGCTGAGTTTTTTTTTGAATGACTACTGTGCATGGACTTACAGGAACATCTGTGCCTCTACAGACATGCATGGAACTAAGGTTCTTGGAATTTACCCTTGGTTATATGCTTGCATGGATTGTATTAGCACTGAGCTGTAAGAGGCAAACACTGCAAAGCATCTAAGCTTTCTTATCCAGTGAGTAGAGACGAAGAGAAGCAAAGCTGGATAAGGAGATCCAGATGGGACCACAGGCACAAAACAGATTAAATCTACACCCAGCTCAGCAAGTCAGAGCTGGTGGCAAATCTACAAAGCTGAGATGGCAAAATAGCTTGGCATATAGTCAAAGAAGCAGAATTACAGGATGTTAACCCACCAGCACTGGAAGTAGACCCAAATTTTGGTAGGGAAGAAAAAGAAAGCCGGGTCCTGTTTGGGCAGCTCCAACAAGAAGATCCAAGACCCCTACCTCCTCCCCTGATCCTCACCTTCCTGAATGAAGGCAGTAATGGTGTGAGCCCACATTTTCCCATCCTGTTGAAGTTCTACTAGTGCCCAAGTAACTGGGAAAGCAAGTTAAGGAAAGTATACCCCTTTATTCTTAGAGAGACTATAGGCTTGAGGAGATTTATACCCAATCAAGGATGAATAAACAGAAAAGAGGAGAGAAAAGAAAAACTATTCCCAGAACTGTAAAACAGAAAAAAAAAAAATACATATAACATACTAAACAAATTTAAAGAACACATTATTAAACTTTATATCTAAAAAAAATGACAAAACTGTAAACAGTAATTTCTTCATAGTCTTAAATGATGGCAGGAGCTGATTGTAGAGAACAAGGTCAGGGTGATGGGCCACAGGGTGAAGTACATGGCTTAACAGTAAATGTTTAGTGCTGTCTCCTCCACTGCCAGAATGCATGGGGCTAGTAGGAGTGACCGCTCTCCCAATCACAGCTAATAACCCTCTTGAAGAACTTTGGGTATGATGTGCTGGGAGGTCCTAAGATCCACAGGAAGAGTAATTCTACCAGAAAACAGAAATGTGTGGAAGAGAATGCAAACAGAATGTCCCCAGATCATTTTGGGTTCCTCATGCCAAAAATCCAATGGTCTGAGAAGCAGGTCTCTGTACTGGCCAAGATTATATGTGCTGAGAGGGAGGAAAGTGGGTTGCTGCAACATGATGGGGGGCTATGTGCGAAACCCAGGGATGCCCTGGGTCCCCCTCAGAGTCCCTCCCTGTCCAATAGTAGTGGTCAATGGGAAATTCCAGCCATCTAACAAAAAGAAGTCCTCCCAAAACTCAGATCCTGCGGGAATGAAAGATGGGTCACCAGCTGGATAAAGAACACCATCCAGCTAAGGCTGCAGCAGAAGGGAGGGGAATATAGGATGGGTGGTGGAAGAAGACCAGTACCCTGAGGAAGGAAGAAAGCCACATGACCAGCTATAGTATCAGGGACCTTAGCTGATTTTTTTGTCACTGAATTGTTTCTCTAACACTCTTGCCCTTTTCCTCCTAGCCACCTTCTACACAAGAATAGGACTGGCAGCTAATGTTTTAGGTGGGGGTATGACACATTGGCATTTGTTCCTAATACAGCTGATGGGACTTCAGGCATCTCCTGTGTTGGGTTTCAACCAGAAGAAGGAAAAAGAGTGGATACTGAACAGCAAAAGGGACTTCTGCTCATTGTCTTCCAATGCACTTCTTATCTTGCAAGCCTGACGTGCATAGACTTCATCAAAGGGCTCCCTTTTACCCAGTATCCCAGATGGGTTTGGTTAATGGAGAGTCACAGCAGGAGTCAGCAGAGAACAAGGAAAGTAAGGTTCAGGGTTCTGTTCTCCTTGCACCCTCCTGTGTCTCATGATCCTTCTCTTATACATAGTCTGTGTGCTCAGTGGAAGTCTCATTTATCCATTCAACAAATATTTAAGGAGGGCCTATAAATCTCATCTAGTGCTGGGGATAGAGCAGTGATCCAAACAGAAAACAATCCTCCTCCCCCAAGGATACATCTGGTGATGGGGAAAGATAAACAAGGTAGATAAATAAAATACAGGCATACCTCACTCTATTATGCTTTACTTTATCACATTTTTTACAAATTGAAGGTGTGTGGCAACCCTGCCTTGAGTAAGTCTATTAGCACCATGTTTCCAAACAGTATTTGCTCACTTCATGTCCCTGTGTCACATCTTGGTAATTCTCACAATATTTCAAACTTTTCATTATGATTATATTGGTTATGGTGCTCCGTGATCAGTGGTTATGACTGGCTGAAAGCTCAGATGATGGTTACATGTTTTGTCCATAAAGAATTCTTCAAGTATGCACTTTTTTTTTTAGATATAATGCCATTGCCCACATAATAGATTACAGTATAGTGTACACACAACTTGTATATGCATTGGGAAACCAAAACATTCTTCTGACTCCCTTTACTACCATGGTCTGGAACTGAACTCTCAATGTCTCTGAGGCATGCCTGTATTTACACTGATAGATGTGATTATGCTGAGGAGAAAAATAGAAAGTGCATGCGTATGTGAGCGCATGCATGTGTGCATGGGCATGTGTGTGTGTCTGTGTGTCTGTGTGTTGAAGGTGTGGGCTGATTTTACATAATGTAGCCAGGGAAGAAAGGCCACACTGAGCTGAAGAGATTTGATACAAGACTGAAAGGAAGTAAGAGGGCAAGCCATGAAGGTTTCTGAAGAAAAGGCATTCAGAACAGAGAAACCAGCAAACACACCTTCCTAAGGTAAGATGCTTCTCAACGACCAGGTAAGAGGCCATGGCAAGTGCAGCAGAAAGCCAGATGGAGAGTGGATGGAGGTGAGGCCACACAGGTAACTGGGGGGAGGGAGGGAAGGACAGGTATTTGAGGTTATAGTTTCCACCTGTAATAACTTCTATTCTCCAAAGGCACACATGGCACCCCTTACATCCCCACCCACAGTAAATGTGTAGGGGGCAGACCATGGTATTGAGGCTGTGGTGTCTACGTGCAATAATTTAGGTCCTCCAAGGCACCACATCCCTTCCCTCATTGCCCACAGTGAATTCTGGATCGTAAATCATGTAGTTTGTTCTGTAATTTTGTTTTTCTGGGTCTCTAAAGAAAAGTTAACAGTATTAAAGAATTACATGTGACACTGGGAAGAACTTGTTTTATGAAGTCATTTGAAAGTCCCTTTTTTTCTCCTTTTTTCTTTTATTTGAATGTCCAATAAGTTTCTGACATTACCCCTCTGGTAATTTCAATCTACTTATCGCCCCTGCCTCAATATTGTCTTTTTTATGGAGAGCCTCTTAGCTGATCAAATGGACAGAAAATGAGGGAAGTCAATGAAATATATATTTTATAAACTAAAATAATCACGAGATGTTTGTGACACCTGATTACTGAGATAGTGACATTTCAGCCTAAGAGCATTTCTACTGCAAAATCCTGAGAAGGAGGGAAGGTGGTAAGGATCAGTTGGGTTGAACCAGCAGTTGTGTAACTAACAAGCCTGGTGTTGCCAAAAATGCCCATTAAGAAGAATAAGTACAAAACATCAGGAAACCAGAGTGACTACACAGGAATCCCTGAGGGGGCAGTATGTTCAGACATCTATTTAATAATGGAACTAGGAGCATACAGTCTAGTAGAAATACAACAGAGGAGCATAATTCTTTTTTTTTTTTTTTTTTTTTTTTGGAGTGGGAGGGGCAGAGGGAGAGGGAGAGAGAATCTCTCCTTAAGAGAATCTTAAGCCTGATTCAGGGCTTGATCCCATGACCCTGAGATCATGATCTGAGCCGAAATCAAGAGTCGATCGCTTAACCAACTGAGCCACCCAGGTGCCCCAAAAGGAGCGTGAATCTTTTAAAGTGTCCTGAAGATCAGAGTCAAGAATGGTCTGAGGCTTAAGGAAATGGCTGAAGACAACCTGACAAAAAGCATTACGAAAATGCACCTCACTGAGTGATTAAAGAATCTGTTGATAATTATCTGGAAGATTGCAGTGAATTAGAGATATAACAGATCTCTGGAAAAACAAATAATCTGATTTAAAAATGGACAGGACACCCGGATAAACATTTGTCCAAAGAAGACATACAGATGGTCAAGAGACATATGAAAAGATGCTCAACATCACTAATTACCAGGGAAATGCAAATCAAAACCACAATGAGATATCATCTCACACCCGTCAGAATGACTAAACTCAAAAAGACAAATAACAAGGGGAGGATGTGGAGAAAAAGGAACTCTCCTACACCATTGGTGGGAATGCAAACTGGTACAGCCACTGTGGAAAAGAGTATGGAGGCTCCTCAAAAAATTAAAAATAGAACTACCATATGACCCAGTAATCCCAGTACTGGGTATTTACCCAAAAAATATGAAATGTGAAAACACCAATTCAAAAAGATATAAGCACCTTTATGTTTACCACAGCACTATTACAATAGCCAAGATATGGAAGCAACCTAAGTATCCATCGATAGACGAATAGATAAAGAGGATGTGGCATACATATATACAAAGGAATATTACTCAGCCATTAAAAAAGAATGAGATCTTGCCATTTATCACAACATGGATGGACCTAGAGGTTACCAGGCTAAGTGAAATAAGTCAGACAGAGAAAGACAAATACCATATGATTTCACTTATATGTGGAATCTAAAAAACAAACAAACAAACAAACAAACAAAAAGCAGAAACAGACCCATAAATACAGAGAACAAACTGGTGGTTGCCAGAAGGGAGGGGGAGCAAATGGACCAAATGGGTGAAGCAGAGTGGGAGATACGGGCTTCCAGTTATGGAAGGAATAAGTCATGGGAATAAAGGCACAGCATAGAGAACATAGTCGGTGGCGCTGTAATGGCGTTGTATGGTAACAGATAATAGCTACATTTGGGGTGAGCACAGCATAACAGATGGAGTTGTTGAATCATATGTTGTACACCTAAAAGTAATGTAACATCGTGCATCAACTACACTTCAATTAAAAAAAAAAAAAACATGTGGCCTCAATAAGAGTGCTGCCTGGTTTGCTTATAATCTGGATCAGTCTTTGAGTTGCACTGTCCATTTCATGCTGTCCTTAACCCACACCTCCCACATTGTTCTCTGTCACGCATATGATGGATGGACATATCCTTCTCCAAAAGTTCCTAATTACTAGTTGTAGAAAATGCCAACTCTCTGTGTCCCCAAATACATGCAGCACATATTTCAAAACACAGGGTGTTCACATTTTACCTAAGAGTCTGCTTTCCTCTGATGTTCTTTTTTAAGATTTTATTTATTTATTTGGTGGGGAAGAGCATATGAGTGGGAGGAGGGGCAGGGGACTGGGTAGAGAGAGGGGCAGAGGGAGAGGGAGAAGCAGACTCCCCACTGAGCAGGGAGCCCGACATAACACAGGATTCGATCCTGGGACCCTGAGATCATGACCTGAGCCAAAGGCAGAATGCTTACAGATTGAGCCACCCAGGCGCCCCTCTGATGTTCTTAACCAAGTATCTGATGCCAGTAACTTCTCACCCCAGGACAGTTTCTCTTTCTGTGTCTGCAGCCCAGCAGGCTCCCCTCCTACATTTTCTCCTCCCTCTTATGTTTGCCCTCTCTGTCCAGAGATAGGGTGGTTCACATTCCTCTCCTTTTCATTAAGGAGAATAAATTCCAGCTTTGAGTCCAAGCTCAACACAAATCCTCTGAGGAGCAGTACGGAGCTCACCTATTTCCTGAGTACCACTAATAAATGCCCTTCCTAACAGGGCCATCCCTCAGGTGTAAGGGGCCCTTGGCAAATAATTTTGTGGGGCCCTTGTCTAATTCTAGCAGTTTGATTTTTTCAAATGTACAGAATTCATGGGCTGATGTAAGGTATGGTGATTTGTGGACGAAGAGACAGAATAATGGGTAGAGTGGGAATACATATTGGTTTATTTTCCAATCAGTGTGTGTGAAGTTTTTTCTTAGTATCTAGGTACCATCCCTTCCTGTCCACGACCAGGCATCATCAATTCACATTCTCCACTGCCATATGCATCATTCCTAATATCCTATCACCCCCTATGAAAAAAAGTTAGTGCCATTATTACTCACAATGCCACTATTGAAAAAAGGTAGGACTTCTTGCCTCTGCAGTTCCCTAACTCCATTTATGTAATGCTGGTTACGTCATTACTCCCGACACTCTATCATCTGCCATGCTGCCCAGGAACACAGGCTTCCACCGACTCCCACAAAAGTATTTATTGTGCTTCACTCTCAATGTCCACAAGCACAAGTCTTACTCAGAGGATGTAGGAAAATGCAAATAATTAATTTGTGTTATAGTCATGTTAGATCTACTTTTCAGAACTGTACGGTATAAGTATAGTACAACATATCCTCCAACCCCATGTCTTCTTTGAGCCCTAAGACATAATCATGGAATTCTTAAAATGTGATCCTTCTCAGTATTGACCTGACCCTTGTCTTCCATACACTGCCACCAGTAGGGAGGATAAAAGGAACAAGGGGAATTCTCATTAGGACAAGGAAGGTCTTCCCCTTGTCCAGCAACCTGGGACAGCATGAAATCAACATATAGATCAAAGGGAAGAGAGGACATCGGTTGCAAGGGTCCACTGGTACTGCAAAGTAACAGTCTTGAAATACTGAGGGGAGATAGACACAGTCACCCCTAAGGATATCCCAACACGTTGTATAGAGCCTACAAAGGGGATGGGGCAACTACTCTGGGTTCTAGCAGCAAGGGATCATGAGTACAAGATCCTTACCTCCAATTCTGCTGCCCTCAGGTGTTGGAGACTGGAGGTGACCCCGCATTCACAACATGGATAGGCAAGAGCCAATACATGGGTCCATATAAATGGCTCAAGTCCAAGGGACAGTGGCAGACTATAGGTACAAGGTCATAAACTCATCCTGTATCCAACATGTGTGAAAATTACCCAAAATGATTAGGTCAGCACCATTCTAACAGCCCAATCTTATGGGAGCTCACAAATACAGCACTGTCCATAGGAGTTATCAGCTCACCAGGCTACCCTTTGGAACCAGAGCCCAGTTATCCTACCATGGAGTCCTGGGATGATCTCATAGGCCTCAGGGTGTCTGGTCAACCTGTTGCATGGAGTGGAGAACTACAGATACTCCAATGGAGAAAGTAAGACCGGGGCCCACTCATGTCCCAACCCCAGCCCAGGACACCCTGACTAGTGAGCACTAAAAGCCCCCTGGACAGTTGCAGGCATCAGAGGGGGATTTAGAATATTTCAACAAAGGCACAGTTTAAGGCACAGGGCACCTGAAGGCATAAATGTCTGGGGGCAGGGACCCACTTGCCCAAGTCTAAAGGTAGCACTGTTCCCAAACACAGCAGCTCATATTTTTCAGGATGCCATGCCAAAGCCACGTCCTACTTTATATTAAACTACATTTAATTAAATAGGTATTTCTTGGTACTCCACAAAACAGCGAGGTGTTTCACCATCTGAACAAATATGGAAAATAATTATCATTTAGTCTAATTTACAATAGACTAATCTTTTTACTTTCTTCTTGACAATACTAAAGCCAAGATAGCAGTCACGTGGCACTTCCCCTCCACCTCTGCACCCTCCTGCTCACTCTCTGGCACTAATCAGGTTCCCGAAGAATAAGTGGCCTGCCCACCACATCCAGGGCAGTGCCCTTGATTTCCTTTACTCAGACAAGATACTGCTCACCACCAGTACTCAATCAACACCTTCCCAACAGATGACCCCAATTCCCATAACATGGACGGTTCTGAGAGTTCACTTAACTCTCTGTTCCATGGGTGATGATACAGAAGTTTATTACATTATGAACATGACAAACCAGGTTTCAAAACCCAGAAAATCTGGAAATCAGAGCCTCAGCACCGACCTCGGTGATGGGATAAACAAATAGGCAGCTGTGATCACTCCAGTGTAATCCTATTAATCACCACGGCCCCCAGAATAAAATAGGAGACAAACCAAGCCTACTGCACCAGCACTAAATTAACTTCCTCCAACTCTGCCACACAGAGGAAACGATTCATCATATTCAGGCCTGAAGCTCATTTTCCACATGAAAAATGAACTTAAGTATAATTTAATGAACCTCAGAAAACAGGTACATTTCCATAATGTTTGGGGATTTCTATATATTAAAAAAATATCAAGAGCTTCCTGGCTGAATAATGATCAAAGACTACAGTACTGCCCAAACGGAAGTTCATTTTTTTTTTGAAATTAATTTTTAAAGAGCGATGGTTGACCTTTCCTGGCACAGATTCCTTACATGTTTTTTACTGAGTAAATAAACAATTGCACCTCTGTGTGTGTCTGTGTTTCTTTTTGTTCCTGGTGACTTTCCATCTCCTAATGGCATAATGATGACAATCTCCAGCATCTCAACTGTCTTCAACACCTAAACCAGACACCAAGACAGTAAACCTGCTTATCTTTCTTGCTCAGCATGGCCACCCAAATAGTGTTCAGGCTACAGTCATTTTACTAAGTGATGAAGGGTTTTTGGAGCTCCATGAATTTTAAGGACATTTTAGGCTCTTCTCAAAGATCACAAACAAGCAGAGAGGGGAAGGGCACTATCAATGTGGATCGGGGTCCATAATGAGAGCCACTTAAGGACACACAGATCTTAAATTGGGTCTTGAAAAGAACAGAAGATGTGACCAGAGGGGTGGAAGAAGGGTGCTCCAAGAGATGGGATTAGAATGCTCAAAACATAAAGAAAGATCTTCACAGAAATTAGAGGGGACCTGAGGGATGGGCAGCTTATCTGCATTGGTTGGTTAAATCGTAGTGGTTAAAAACAACATCAGCTAGATATAGTGAAGGCAGATTAAAAACTGTTGTGCATAAATTCGTGTTTTTAAATTGAGAAAAATTAAAGTATAAAGAAGGCTTTTAATCAAAAAGTAGCCAATTTAGAGGGGACCTTGGGAAGATGGCAGAGTAGGAGGACAATGACCTCACCCTGTCCCACATTTTCAACGAGAGATCATCCACATCCAAGTCAATGAACTAGAGAGTGATCCAAAGACTGGCAGAACAAACTCCACAACTAAATATAGAGAAGAAGCTGCAACTGAAAGTTTAGGAAGGACAGAAAGGCAGAGGGAGGTTGCCTACAGGAGGGAGGGAGCTGCATGCATGGAGAGGGCAGGGAAATGGGCCCTCTCACCCAGGAGCTCAAAGGGAAGACTGATCCCCATAATGTTTGGCTTTAAAAGCCAAAGGGGTTAAAATCCGTGATTTTGAAAAACCAGTGGGACTTAGAGCCTGGAGCACTGGAGGTCAGCTGACTCAGCACTGGGCAAGCTGGGAGGGTGAGTGACACCTGGGCCACTGCCCTTAAAGAGACAGCAGCCTGCACAGAGAGACAACATAAACACAGCCGTTTACATGACACCAAGGGCAAACAGAGACAGATCTGTTCTTACGGATTTTGGAGTGTGTTGGGGGACTTCTATGAAAATGAGGGAGCTGGCAAACCCTATTTTCCTCCCCCACAGCATAAACACAGGGCCATGGCGGGGTGGGGGGAGGGTTCTACACAGACACTTGCTACATAACCTTCTAGCAGTGCACCACACTGAGTTCTCCAGAGGACTCTCCTACTCCAAGTCTGCTAGTCTCAGCTCAGGGCAAATTTTGTTAAAGCCTCCTGTGAGCCCCACCCCTCCCCAGTCAATGGGTGCATAGCTGCCACCACACCCTGACACATCCACCTCAATGCACCCCCAGCCACCATCGTGGGCTGCACCCAGCTGCATGCTCCCAGCCACCACTGCACACTGGGCCCAGTTGTACCCAGCCATTGGCACATGCCATGCCCAGCCTTGCGCCCTCTGCCTCCCCAGTGCATTGACCCTAGCCCCCACAACACTTGGGGGATCCAACATAGGACTAGTGGCTCAGTGCAAATTTTTCTAACACTGCCTCCCTACTCCCATGTTCCCCAGCAGGTATGACCCTCAGAGCAGGCCTGCCTGCATCCTAGTAACACTACAGAAACCAAGTGCAGCCCAAAACAGGGAGAGAGTCAGTGCAGACAACTGCACTGAAAGGAAAAGTGACTCAGACACAACAGCAGGGCATAAGCAACACACATAGGATACTCCCCTGAAGTGTCAGGTTCTGCTGAACAGGGGACACTGCCCTGCAGGGCACTCCAGGACCTCTTCTTCATAAAGTCACTGTTTCAAGAGCAGAAAAAAGAGCTGACTTTCTTAACACAGAGAAACAGACATAGAGAGGCAGACAAAATGAGGAAACGGAAACTAACCCCAAATGAAAGAACAGGACAAGGCCATGGCCAGAGATCTAAGTGAAACAGATATAAGTAACATACCTGATAGGGAATTTAAAGCAATGGTCATAACGATTCAATGGGCTTGAGAAAAGAGTGGAAGACATGACTGAGATCCTTAAAAGAGAGATAAGGAATGACACAGCAGAAATAAAGGGAACAATAAATGAAATGAGAAACACTTTTGTTGGAATGAACAGCAGGTTGTAAAAAGCATAGGAATGAATTAATAACCTAGAAGACAGAGTAACGGAGAGTAACCAGACTGAACAAAAAAAAGAGAAAAGAATTACGCAAAATGAGGATAGACCCAGGGAACTCAGTGACTCCATCAAACGTAATAACATTCATAGTATAGAAGTTCCAGAAGAAGAAGAAACAGACAAGAGGGCAGAAATTTATTTGAAGATATAATAGCTGAAAACCTTTCTAATCTGGGGAGGGAAACAGACATCCAGATACAGGAGGCACAGAGAACTCCCATCAAAATTAATGAAAGTGGACCCACACCAAGACATATTGTATTTAAATTGGAAAAATACAGTGATAAAGAAAAAATTTTTAAAGCAGCAAGACTGAAGAAGACACTAACTTATAAGGGAAAACCCATAAGGCTAGCAGGAGATTTTTCAACAGAAATTTTGCAAGCCAGAAGAGAGTGACATGATATATTCAACGTGCTGGATGGGAAAAATCTACAGCTGGGAATACTCTATCCAGCAAGGCTATCATTAAGAATAGAAAGACAGATAAAGAGTTGCCCAGACAAACAAAAACTAAAGGCGTTCATGACCACTACCCCAGCCCTGTAAGAATTAATTAATTAAAGTAGACTTAATTAAAGGAGACTCTTTGAGTAGAAAGGAGAGACCAAAAATGACAGTGTAAAGGTAGGAAACACAAAAGCAGTAAAACAGTACCTATCTGTGGAGATTAAATGAGAGAATGCAGGTCATACAGCGGCACAGCGCCTTGGACCATATGAAGGCTCAAGGAACAGTAATGATGTGGCTAGCCCTCATTCTGTCTTGGTTCCTGTGGTTCTTCCCACCAGAAGAGCTTCCCCTCCTCTTCTCAATGACCTCCCTCACCTTTCCCTCCTCCTTTCAGGACAGGTAAAGTCTTCTTTCCTCCAGGCTACTTGGCTTGTCTCTTTTAGGGACACCTGGGTTCACACATACTTACAGACAGTCCCCAGGGGCTTAGGTCCTCACCATTCTCTATTCATTTCAGAGGCAGACGATTGTCACCCAAGAGCATGTTGCCACGACTGAAGAAAGAGTGCCCCAGGCACTGGTATCCACGACTCCCAGGTGTGAGGGACTATCCTGTGACATCCACTGTGTTTACTAGACAAAGGAAGGCCAAGGCACTCAGCAGGTTGCTGGAGCAGGCAGAGCAGGTTAGGTAGGAGAATGGGTAAGACAGAGGCTGCCCTCCCTAAGCCTTGCTGATAATAGTCCCCGAGGTTCTCAGAGTAGTTATCAAGAGCAGGTATAACAGTGAACTAGGTTAGAAAGCCTCCAGTTGGGCCCTGCAGCTGTCCAGCTACTTCTAAGCAAGCTTTTTTGATATACTTAGTCATGCCCGATCTCCTCTATAAAAATAAAGCCCAAAATCAAATTCCCCTCTTGGCTCTATGTATTCATGCTTCTGAGTCCCACTGTTTCCATAGCTGAATGTCTACCACTGTCAAGGTCACAGAGCCCTCTTATCCTTCTTACAAGCAGAGACAGTGGCCAAAGACCATTATCAAACAAGAGCTGTCTGCCCCTTTCCCTGTGTGACTTCTCATATTCATGGAAGCAGATGGCAATTTTATGATGAATCGACTGAACGGGTGAGTAACTGTCCAGGGAAGCAAAAGATGAGGACATGTCCTCATCCCTATAATCCAAGAAAAATTCTTTCAACAGCATAAATAAATTGATAGTTGTTCCAAACAGAAGTCTCCTACAATTTGCCAGAGGAAGAAAGATGGATGGAGTCCACAAATTCAAGTAAGAGTGGGAAACACCACCTGTAGGTTTGAATGACTAGATATTGTTTTAAGTTTCACAATGGGCCTGAAAAATGCATTTGTAACCATAAGCCATATTTGCAGGAAGTAATGGATATTGCTAAACTACCTCCTAAAGCCTTTGGTTAAGGGAGTAAATAGCAACTCTCTTCTGACAATTTTCCAGTGAATCCTTTCTTCATACACTGAATGAAGCTAATCCTGGTCAAACGATCACAAAATCAATACTAATGAAGACTTTAAAAAAATAACAATTTACTTTATCCTCTACATATTAAAAATTCTAAAGAAATCCAATCCTACAATGGCTCTTCATGTAATTTGTGGGTCACTTTCATTACATAATAAAAAAAAAAAAACTTCCATTCTACTCCTGAAACTAATATTACACCCTATGTTAACTAGAACTTAAATAAAAACTTAAAACATTAAAAAAAAAAAGAACTTCCAAATGTTGAAAAATTCTCCCTTTGCCTCTGTGACTGCAGAGAATACCCATTGTTTTCTTTTCCCGGTATTCATTCTCCCTTTCCCCGGCAATGACCCTCTGGTTTCCCCATAAAGACCCATCTGTTTCTCACTTTGCTCTTTGTAACTGGCGGGGGAAAGCAAAGGTGGCAGGGGTAGGGGGGTGGATTTCCCACCATGGCTCCCAGGTGAGCATCTCATAACCACTTCACCTGGAAGGAACTGAAATCAATCAGACTCCCCCTTAGCTCATGTCTTCTGCTCTCTACCTTCTGCTTCCTTCGACCCCATCTCTACAGATCTGCCTTCTCCACTTCCTTTTTATAAGATTTTATTTATTTATTTGTCAGAGAGAGAGAGCACAAGCAGGGGGAGTGGCAGGCAGAGGGAGAGGGAGAAGCAGACTCCCCACTGAGCAGGGAGCCCGATGCGGGGTTCAATCCCAGGACCCTGAGATCATGACCTGAGCCGAAGGCAGATGCTTAACCGACTGAGCCACCCAGGCGTCCCGCATTCTCCAGTTCTTCAAGCACATGGCAGAATACCATGCCCCCAGAGCTCCAAAGTTTTGTAGTTTCCACCTCAATCTCATGCCAACACCTATTATATGCCTTTATAACCCAATTCCAAAAGATCAAGAAAAAGACTCTAACAAGCACATATTTATCTACCACTGGACCAAGCAGCTATTGCCAAGAGTGTATGGGTCAACTTATATTAGTACAAAGTTGGATGTCCCATTCCTCATCAATCTGGGATTGACTAAAAGAGAGGGTTCTTCAGCTGGGTGATACCCCAAAGGCTACCTACTACCATCTCCTTTTCCCCTTTTAATTACAACTTTTATTCCTCAATGTGCCCGTTATTTCCTAGATCACCCAGAATGGTCATTTCTCAAGTGACAGCCCACCATGATTCAGACAAGGTGGCAAAACTTGGGAAATCCAGGTACCAACATGTGTTAAAGAATCAGATGTACCCATAGCCAACACTGGCACTGGTGTTATCGTCTATAAAGGATCATGCAAGTAAGTGATCATATAGGATCTTCACAAGGGCTTTATCATCAGCCTCATCTACTCAGATGCCTCATCCAACAGCTAATCCACAGCAGAGAATGTTAATTTGTTCTATTTATAACTTGCACAATACGAGCTACAGTCTGAAGAATTCTAATACCATTTTGCAAGTGATAAATGCCTGGTATTTGAAATGATGATTACAAGGCAGGTAAACCAAGAAAAAAATGATTTGCAGCAATTAGAGAAGTTCAAAGTTTCCTGGAACATCTAAATTATTGTCCAGATTTTGCTGCTTGGAAGCATATATTTTATAAACTCAACCGTATGGAATAATCACTAGGTTTAGTGAATTTAATGAAACCCTGACATATTACTAAATTGATTTAAAGCAAAGAGATTCCCAGAATGAAGGAGAATTCGAACTTCTTCAGACAATGCTATGACAGAGATTCCACTTGTTGACAGGAATGCAGGCAGGTATCAATCTATTTTTACTTATATTTATGCCACCAACTGACACTGTGAAGGAGAAAAAATATACTTTATGACATAATTTAGCAAACAGTGCCCCGCCCCCAGAATCCCAGTCACTCATTCAGCTGTTAATCCTGTGCTGCCTTGCAAATTTCTTTTCTGAAGTAGTCTTAATTTACACCAGCAATCTAATTTCCTTTTCAATTTCACTTTTCCCTCATTGTCCTCTTTTTCTCCCCTCTTCCTGTTAGTCCCATTGAAGTGAGTGAATGGCACCCCAGCTACTGTGTCATCCAAGACGGAAATTTGGGCAATGTAATCTCTCTCTCTCACCTGTAACATTCTAACTGCACAACAAGCCATGTCCAATCTCTCCAAGATATACTTTTTCCTTTATATAGACTTACTTTTCAGAGCACTTTGAAGTTCACAGCAAAATTGAGGGACAGAAGGTATAGAGATTTCCTGTATATGTCATTTCCCCACACACACAGCCTCCCCCACACCACATCAGAGTGGTAGATTGTTAGCAGTAATAAGTCTACACAGACACATCATCATCACCCCAAATCCATAGTCCACCATAGGGCTCACTACTGGGGTATATTCTATGGTTTTGACAAATGTATAATGAAATGTATAACCCCTGGCAACCACTGATCTTTTTATTGTCTTCTTAATTTTGCCTTTTCTAGAATGTCATATAGTTGGGATCATACAGTTTGGCGCCTTTTCAGATTGGCTTCTTTCACTTAACAACATGCATCGAATGTTCCTCCGTGTATCTGCATGGCTTCATAGTGCATTTCTTTTTAGCACTGAATGATATTTCACAGTCTGGATGCACCACTGTTCATTCATTCATTCATCTACTGAAGGACATCTCGATTCCTTCTAAGTTTTAGCAAATACAAATAAAGCTGCTATAAACATTTTTAAATTGCTAAATGTATGGATTATTTTTTTCAATTAACATATAACATATTATTTGTTTCAGGGGTACAGGTCTGTGATTCATCAGTCTTATATAATATCCAGTGCTCATTACAACACATTCCCTCCCCAATGTCCATCACCCCATTACCCCATCCCCCCACCCCACTCCCCTCCAGCAACCCTCAGTTTGTTTCCTAAGATTAAGAGTCTCTCACGGTGTGTCTCCCACTCTGGTTTCATCTTGTTTCATTTTTTCCTCTCTTCCCCTATGACCCTCTGCCTTATTTCTTAAATCCAACATAACAGTGAGATCTTATGATAATTGTCTTTCTCTGATTGACTTATTTTGCTCAGCATAATACCCTCCAGTTCCATCCATGTCGTTGCAAATGGCAAGATTTCATTTTTTTGATGGCTGTGTAATATTCCATTGTATATATATATAACACATCTTCTTTGTCCATTCATCTTTCAGTGGACATCTGGGCTCCTTCCATAGTTTGGCTATTGTGGACATTGCTGCTATAAACTTTGGGGTGCAGGTGCCCCTTCGAACCACTACATTTGTATCTTTGGGGTAAATACCCAGTAGTGCAATTGCTGGGCATAGGGTAGCTCTATTTTCAACTTTTTGAGGAACCTCCATACTGTTTTCCAGAGTGGCTGCCCAGCTTGCATTCCCACCAACAGTGTAGGAGGGTTCCCCTTTCCCTGCATCTTTGCCGACATCTGTCGTTTGCTGATTTCTTAATTTTAGCCATTCTGACTATAAACATTTATGGACAGGCTTTTGTGTGAACCAAAACTTCAATTCATTTGAGTAAACACCAAGAAATGTGATTGCTAGATCTTATGGTAAATGTATGTTTAGTTTGGGAAGAACCACCAAACTGTCTTCCAAAGTACCTGTACCATTTTGGATTTCCACCCGCAATGGACGAGAGTTCCTGTTGCTCCACGTCCTCACCAGCATTTGCTGTTGTCAGTACTGTGGATTTTCACCATGCTAATCTGTATGCAGTGTTATCTCAATGTTTCAGTTACCTTGCAAAATCTTTTGGTTGCTGTAGTTTGCATGTCATGATCAGTGTTTTGGCTTCCTCTTCCTACCTAGATTCCAGAATCATACATACAGTCAGTCCATTTTATTCATGGTCCATGAGGAGAGGCAAGTTTCTTTTTGTTTTCTTTTCTTTTTCTTGAATTTATGGTATTTGGAGAACTATTATTTTTTTTCTTCGAGTTTTTATTTAAATTCCAGTTAGTTAACACAGAGTGTATTATTAGTCTCAGGTATATACAATTTAGTGATTCAACATTTCCATACAATACCAGGTGCTCATCACAACAAGTGCCCTCCTTAATCCCCATTACCTATTTCACCCATCTCCCAACCACCTTCCCTCTGGTAACCATCATTGTGTTGTCTAGAGTTAAGAGTCTGTTTTTTGGTTTGTCTCTCTGTTTTTCCTTTGTTCATTTGTTTTGTTTCTTAAATTCCACATATGAGTGAAATCAGGTGGTATTTCTTTCTCTGACTGGCTTATTTTGCTTATCATTATACCTCTAGATCCATCCATGTCATTGCAAATGGCAAGATTTCATTCTTTTTTATGGCTGAATAATGTTCCATTGTATATATACACTAAGTCTTCTTTATCCATTCATCTATTGATGAACACCTGGGCTGCTTCTGTAATTTGGCTATTATAGATAATGCTACCATAAACATAGGTGTGCATGTATCCTTTCAAATTAGTGTTTTTGTATTCTTTGGGTATATATCCAGTAATGTGATTGCTGCATTGTAGGGTAGGTCTATTTTTAACTTTTTGAGGACCCTCTATACTGTTTTCCACAGTGGCTGCTGCAGTTTGCATTCCCACCAACAGTGCACAAGTGTTCCTTTTTCTCCTCATCCTCACCAAGACCCGTTGTTTCTTGTGTTGTTGGTTTAGCCATTCTGATAGGTGTGAGGTGATATCTCATTATGGTTTTGATTTGCATTTCCCTGATGATAAGTGATGTTGAACATATTTTCATGTGTCTGTTGGGTATCTAGACACCTTCTTTGGAGAAACGTCTGTTCATGTCTTCTGCCCATTCTTTAATTGGATCTTTTTTTGGTTTTGAGTTATAAAAGTTCTTTATATATTTTGGATCCTGATCCTTTATCAGAGAGGTCATTTGCAAATATCTTCTCCCATTCAGTAGGTTGCCTTTTAGTTTTGTTGATAGTTTCCTTTGTTGTGTAGATTTTTATTTTGATGGGAGTCCCAATAGTTTATTTTCACTTTTGTTTCCCTTGCCTCAGGAGATATACCTAGAAAAAAGTTGCTACCGTTGTCAAAGAAGTTATGGCTTGTGTTTTCTTGTAGGATTTTTATGGTTTCAGGTGTCACATTTAGGTCCTAAATCCATTTTGAGTTTATTTTTGTGTGTGGTGTAAGAAAGTGGTCCAGTTTCATTCTTTTGCATGTGGCTGTCCAGTTTTCCCAACTCCATTGTTGAAGAGACTGTCCTTTTCCCATTGGATATTCTTTCCTGCTTTGAAGTTAACTGGCCATATAGTTGTGGGTTTATTTCTGGGTTTTCTATTCTGTTCTATTGATCTATGTGCCTATCTTTGTGCCAGTAACATACTGTCTTGATTACTTCAGCTTTGTAATATAATTTGAAGTTTAGAATTGTGATGCTTCCAGGCAATTATTTATTTTACACTCTCAGCTATATCCCTAGAACTTTTAACAGTGTCTGGCACAGACTGGGGACTGGATAAGCATTTGTTAAGTGAGCAAATGAGTTCTACAAATGTAGTCCAAGGCAACAAGAAGAGTCTGCACTGATTTAAATTTTCACATACAGAACCATCCTCCTGCATACCTATTTCTAATCTCAACAGTTAATAGAGAAACCAGAGGAATAAAAGTATTTATTCAAGCTTTGGAAAAGGAACTTCTTGGCTAGCTCTGGTTGTCACTAATTGGTTATCCACAGTATTTTTTATTTTTTCTCCCCCACATTAAGTGTGTAATTGCAACTGCTTCTTTCATCGGTGATTTTAACTTGGATAATGAGGTTAAGGCCTGACTTCATTAATATCCTCACATATGTGAATAATTATTATATGAAAGATTCTAGACATCTGCCAGTCATTCTGAATAAGAATGGTCTCAGTGTGTAGCCAGGAAGAATTTGACTAGTCATAAGAACTTCAGACTGATTAGATACTGAAAATCTCCCAAATAAGGGTAATAAAATAGTCCTATTTAGAGATCTTTAAAGGAGAGAAAGCAAATTTTTTTTTCAAGTTTTAAAAAATCCTTCAAGAGATTCCTCAAAAAATTAAAAAAAGAAGTACCGCACAATCTAGTAATTCCATTACTGGGTGTTTACCCCCCCCCCAAAAAAAAACACTAATTCAAAAAGATACATGCACCCCTATGTTTACTGCAGCATTATTTACAAAAGCCAAGATATGGAAGCAGCCCAAATGTCCATCGATAGATGAATGATAAAGAAAATGTCGTGTATATGTATGATGGAATATTCCTAGCCATAAAAAGAATGAGACTTTGCCATTTGCCACAACATGGATGGACCTAGAGGGTATTATGCTAAGTGAAATAAGTCAGAGAAAGACAAATATTGCATGATTTCACTTGTATGTGAAATCTAAAAAACAAAACAAAGCAGAAACAGATCCACAAATACAGAGAACAAACAGGTGGTGGTTGCCAAGGAGAGGCGTTGAAGGATGGACAAAATGGGTGAAGGGGAGTGGGAGATACAGGCTTCCAATTATGGACTGAATAAGTAATGGGGATCAAAGGTCCAGCAGAGAGAATATAGTCAATGACTACTGAGAGCAGCATAACATATGGACTTGCAGAATCACTATGTTGTACACCTGAAATTGATGTAACATTGTATATCAACTATACTTCAATAAAAAAATTTTAAATAATAAAATAAAACAAAATATGCCCCAAGGAGAACTGCCTTCCATGGTTTCATAAGGTTCCTGTCTGCTCTCTGAATCCTGAATCCCTCCCCATCCTTATTACATTCCTATCTGAATTTGATGTCAAAACCTATAACAACTGAGACTTAAGCTAACAGAGTGATCTCTGCCTTTCAAGTTTCCAGGTATAAAAAATTATCCAATAGGAGGAATTATTTTCTCTGAACTGAGGGGTTGGAAACACCCTTATCATGTGCAGACCTACACACTATGAAGTAATATGATCTCACTCCCATGTGCAAAACTAGTGTTGTTCATCTTTACAGAAGTTATTTTAATTCAGTCTGAAAAAAAACCATAACATAGTCATTTCCTCTTTCTCCACCCACAAGCTTATTTAAATTTTCATCTTTTAATTGGGCTTGTAATATAAAAAATGTTCTTTACATCTACAGTCCTTTGAGATTGCTTTACTCAGTTTATATACTTACAAGATTATTCCCAGAGAAATGTTTCAGGCCCAAAGTCACCATAAAAAAATAGGCGGGGAAAAAAAAATCAAATTAGATCAGTTGTGTTTTTGCCAAAGGCCTTGGGACCCAGAAGACTTGTTTTTGAAGATTTTATTTATTTATTTGAGAGAGAGCACACAAGCAGGGGGAGCGGCAGGCAGAGGGAGAAGCAGACTCCCTGCTGAGCAGGGAGCCCAACACAGGGCTCCATCTCAGGACCCCAGGATCATTACCTGAGCCAAAGGCAGCCACTTAACTGACTTAGCCACCCAGGTGCTCTGACCTAGAAGACTTTTTAAAGCATATGTGGCATTCTGGTCCATTTATTTCTCTTTGTTATTTCCCTTTACTTCTCATTCCATGCCCTTCTCTGGATGATATTATCCAAGTATTATCAGAATTACCAATAGCTCATAACTTTACTCTGCATTCTAGAACTACCTAGCAAATGTCCACCCGACATTCTCCTTGGACATTTCCAATACCTCTTGAAATGCACAAATCAAAATTGTAACTCCTAACCTACTCTTAAATTCTCCTCCCCTAAAACATGGGTCTCTTCCAGCCTTGTCCATTTCAGGGACTAGAACTACCATCCACCCAGTTGTGCAAGTCAAAAAGTGCTGCCTACCTCAAGCCTACTCATATATACCTCCTAAAGTATTAAAATTTACTTTCTGTATTTCCAGCAACACCACCCTAGTCCAGGCTTTTACAGCAATATCCATCCTACTGATCTCCCTGAACTTTCTCTTGCTAACTGTTCAATCCACTCTTGACTGTGTAGGCAAAGTGATCTTTTTTTTTTTTAAGATTTATTTGAGAGAGAGAGAGAGCATGAGTGGGAGGAGCAGAGGGTGAGGGAGAAGCAAACTCCCCACTGAGCAGGGAGCCCAACTCGGGGCTTGATCCCAGGACCATGAGATCGTGACCTGAACTGAAAGCATATGCTTAACTGAGTCACCTAGGTGCCCCCAAAGTGGTCTTTAAACCCAAGTATGTCCCTTCCATCCCAATAATATTTCAGAAAAAACAATGAACTGCTCAACCTGGATTCAATGGTGCTCATGACCACGCCATTCCTAAGGACCCATGCCTAGGAAGTCACATCTCCCCTTTTCTGTGCCCTAACTCGAGCCGAATATTTACCAAGTCTGACCCCTCACTAGGCCAATCTTGAAGGCAGAATCTGCATTTTTTTTTCCTCACAATTTTATTCCAGCACTAATACAGTTCATAGCACCACAGGTATGCTCCACAAACAGTGGTTTAGATGGACAGATGACCTTTCCCTGAAGGGTAAGTAACTAGTCGTAGGTAGGACTTCAGAAAGAAAGAGATGCAGAATATCACTTTCCTAGGGAACTTCTCCCTCTCCCGGGATATTTGAAATTCTAACCCTCAGGCAGGAGCCCTTTACTGCCACGATTTGAAAGGAAGCTTAAAACAGAAATTCCCTTGGGAGCTGGAGGGAAATGTGTTTCATGGAGGCCTGGAGATGGTGTGTCAAAGAGAAAAAAAAAGCAAGGCAGAAGGGAGGCCACTTCTGTTGCCACACTCCCTGAGGCCTTGGAGGAGTCACCTGATGACAGATCCTGCAACATTTTCTTTTGCAAGGGCCCCCTCTCCTCGGAGCTGCAGGTTTCACTCCATCCCGGGCCCTAGCTTCCTTCCTATCTGAAGACAAGAGAAATGTAAGGAGTTCAGAACCTTAATTGCTCTGGGATTCACCTGACCTGGTCATGACCTTGCACTTGAGGCCTGAGACCTGTTTCTTGGTCCAAGACCTCTCCTACAGTTCTTGCCCCAGTTCTAATAATTTGTGCACAGTTGTTACTCCTTAGATCCATGTTTTTATTGTGTGATCCTGTCCCATACTGGCTCCTTGCTTGTGTTCTTGCAAGTTTCTCCTGGGAACTAAGGTGCTTCTAGAGATCCCCCATGCCTTGACAGACACTTGCCACCTGCTGACAGACCCCAGCTGGTGAACGTCTGCTTCACTGGCCTGGATTCTCTATCCCTGTCCTCTGTTCCTATTGGGGCATCAAGGAGACCATTTTTGGACGCCCTGGATGGTTTTCAGTTGATTGTCTGTTATTCAGACCCTTCCTCCTAAGAGTCTCTGCTCTACATGAATGCACAAGTCTAATCACAAACCCTGGTTCCTCCCTATTTATCCCACCCCCTTGTATTCCTTTGATCATATGCCCTGGTGCCATTACTCTCTAGAGCATTTTGGCTAAGACAGAAAAGCTGTGCATGCCTGGAGAAGGGGTATAATCATTTCTGAAACTAGTTGTGGTGGACAGACTCTAGAATGGCCCCAATGATCCCCACGCCCAGATATTCATATCCTTGTGTAATACCTGCCCCTATTTTCCCGAGTGTTGGAAGGGCCCGTGACTCATGGCTAAGCAAAAGGGTAAGGCCAAGTTGATGAAAAGTCACTTCCTTGACTCTGTTACCTAAAATTATAACTCTTCCTGCTAGAAGAGTTTCTCCATTGATTCTTTCCATTCCTGGCTTTGATTAATTAAGCTGCCCTCTGGAGTGGCCTCCATGATGAACTGAGGGCAGCCTTCAGCCAAAGAGCGAAAGCCCTCAGTCCAAGAGCCCACAGAATCCTGCCAACAATCACATGACCTTTGAAACAGAGCCCTCGCATCCTGATAATGTCAGGGATCACATGAGACCCCAGACCTGACTAACACCTTGACTGAGCCCAGTGGGAGACCCTCCCAGCTCATCTGTCCCCAGATTCCCAACCCACAGAAAGTGAGATAATAAACGTGGATTGTGTGAAGGTGCGAAATTTGTGGCAATAAGTTATGAAGCAATAAATGACTGATATAGTGGTTATTAAAATTACATTGTAGCTGGTGATCTTAAAGCTCAAACTCATTCCCACTACACAGAAGACAATCGGTACACTTACCTGGGTAAAACCTAGGATAATGGGGGAAAAAAAACCAACTGTGATCTGGAAATCAGGAATATGTCTGATTTTTAATTATCTGTGAACCCCTGAGCAAATGCTTAGCCCACCCTATCAGGGCCTCTGTTTCCCTATTTAATAAAGATTAAGAGACATGAACTGGTGGCCTATGGAATTCATATAGTCCCCAAATTCATTGTGTTTGTCCCCCTGGGTTAGATTCACAGTGTTTGTTTTTTTTAACTAATCATCAAGATTTAAAAATAGGTGTATCTCACATTTAAAAAAAATTAGGATTTTAGTTTTTCTTGAAAAAAAACTACACAGTCCTGCCTTGCCAGACATCCCTTATTTGCAGGTGAATGGCTGCAGCTTATTTCTGGGGGCGCTCACTCTCCAGCTCAGCATTCTTTCCACCAATCTTGAATCCCTGAGACTAAGGGTTGCTTCTCACTATTATGTATGCACAGCATTTTCTAAATAACATTAAAACATGAAATATTTCAAATGCAAATGTGTCTTTCAAAAGTGAGACAAAGAAAGCTGGATACAAAGGAAATCAGGATAATCCCTAATCCATTTCTGTTTGACTCCTGGAGACATTTGTTATAATTCTCAGATTAACCAAGTATATACAGGACATATATGCAGAAAATGCAGAACACTGAGGAGAGAAAACAAAGCCAAAGCCCCCCTGATCAGCGGGGAGCCTGTTTCTCCCTCTGCCTGCCACTCTCTTGCTTTCTCTCTCGCTCGCTCGCTCTCTCTTTCTCTGACAAATAAATAAATAAAAATCTAAAAAAAAAAGATATTAATTCCTCCAAAATTGATCTATAGATTTGATAGAATACCAGTCAAAACCACAGCAAGCTATTTTGTAGCCGTCGACAAATTGATTCTAGAATTTATGTGGAAAGGCAAAGACCTAGAGTATCTGATATAACACTGAAAAACAAAGTTGGATGACTACTATTATCCTATTTCAAGTTCTACTATAAAGCTACAGTAGTCAAGACAGCATGGTATTGACCAATGGAATACAGACCAGCAGCACAGAATAAAGAGCCCAGAAAGAGACACATACAAATATAGTCAACTTACTTTTTGACAAAAGGCACAAAGACAACAGTGGAGAAAGTATAGTGTTTCCAACAGATGGTGCTGAAATGGACTCCCATACACAAAAGATTGAACTTAAGCCCTTTCCACTTGACATAAAAATTAACTCCAAATGAGTCACAGACCTAAATACAAAAAGCAAAGATATCAAACTTACAGAATAAACATAGAAGAAAATCTACGTGATCTTGGATTCGGTGATTGGATGCAACACCAAAACTTCAATCCAAAAAGAAAAAAAGCTGATGTTTGTTTCTATTAAAATTAAAAGCCACGCTCTGAAAAAGACAGTGTGAAGAGAATGAAGAGGTAAGTCACAGACTGGGACAAAATATTTGCAAAACACCTATCTGATAAAGGATCTGTATCCAAAATACACAAAGACTCTTAAAACTCAATCATGAGAAAGCTAACAACCCAACTGAAAAAGAGAAAAATAAATGGAGAGCTCAAGAAAGAATACGTACAGAAGATAAAGACGCATGAAAAAAAGCTGCTTCGTGGCATTTGTCATTAGGAAATATGCAAACAAAAACAAGATACAACTACCTATTAAAATGTTTAAAATCCAAAATACTGACAATACTAAATGCTGGCAACAAGAAGTGTTGCAAAGCAGCAGGAATTCTCCTTCATCACTGGTGGGAACGCAAAATGGTACAACCACTATGGAAGACAGTTTGGCAGTTTCTTCCAAAGACAAACATAGTCTTACCATATGATCCAGCAATCGCACTCCTAAATATTTACCCAATTGATTTGAAAACTTATGTCCACACAACATTTGTATGCATATGTTCATAGAAGCTTTATTCATAATTGCGCAAAACTGGAAGCAACTAAGATGTTCTTCAGTAGGTGAATAAGTTGTGATATATCCGTGTAATGGCATACTAGTCACTGACACACAATACTGAATGACTCATGAAAAGGAGATACCAAGGGGCACCTGGGTGGCTCAGTTGATTAAGCATCCGACTCTTGATTTTGGCGCAGGTCATGATCTCAGGGTCGTGGGATCGGGCCCCGCATCAGGCTCTGCACTCAACACAGAGTTCTGCTTGAGAGTCACTCTTTCTGCCCCTCCCCCTGTTCACACTCTCTCTCTAAAATAAATAAATAAAATCTGTAAAAAAAAAAAGGGGGGGGAGATACCAAGCCATTCAAAAACATGGATGATTCTTTTTTTTTTTTTTTTAAGATTTTTTTTTTTAAGTAATCTCTACACCCAACATGGGGCTTGAACTTACAACCCCGAGATCAAGAGTTGAATGCTCTAACAACTGAGCCAGCCAGGTGCCCCAAAAAGATGGATGATTCTTAAATGCATGTTGATGAGAAATAAGCCTTAAAAGGCTACATACTATAAAATTTCATTTTTATGACATTATCACAAACACAAAAGTATGAGTCACTAAACACATCAATGATCACTGGAGATCTGGGAGAAGGTATAAATGAAGCATAAGGGATTTTTTTTAGTGTGGTAAAACTATTCTATAACATCGTAATGGTGTGGACATATCATTATGCATTTGTTAAAACCCATAAAACTTTCAAGGAGAAAGTTAATTTTAACTTATGCAAACTTTAAAAAATCCTTTAGGTATTCACGGAATCCCAGAATGGAATGCAGATTTTGATAAAAGATTCTGTTTTACAAAGGTGTAAAACTGAGGTGGTTAGGGAAGAAAGCAAAGATCTAAGTAGTAACTTTGGAAATGAGTGGAGGTTGCAATACTAAAGGCAAAAGGCATTACACATAAGCACTGTCCCCTAGTCTAGCGGTAGAAAGATACAATGCTGGAACCACTATTCATACATCCTGGAATCCAAAAATTGAGTAAATGTATGGCTGGCGGTGGGAGCCAGGCTTCTCACTGCTGGAGTGGGAGGTTACAGAAAAGCCTGGAACGATCCAGAGTTGGACACATCTGTAGGAACACACGTTTAGCTTAATACGGATGCAGATGTATATCTAGATCTAGATGTGTGTATATTTAGGGGTTCAAATACATATATTCCATTGCTTTATCAGCTAAGGAAACCTGGAACCAATGACACCCCCAGACCTACGAGTTAGCTAAATCCCAGATCTTAGTTTGCAATTACATCCTCCAATAAAAGGAACCAGGGCTCTGTGGAGAAATGGCAGACTCGAGGGGTGGAGCTAGCAACATACCAGATGAGCCTGGAGCGTCTTGTAGTGCAGAAATTAAGGAATAAGGAATTGCTAAAAAATAATTAACAAGAGCAACAAAGAGCAGCACATGACAGAAGTATGTCAAAGAAACACTAGAGGCAACCAAAGAAGAGCCCAATGTCTAAAGTTGAAATCATACGAGTGAAAAAACATACATAAAGTAGTACTGGATTATTAGCCAGAGTATACAATAAATACACAGCAAGCTGAGTTGATATAACCACATAATTGAATAAATAAAATAAATGATAATCAACTAAGCACCTGTGCAGAAAATTCCAAATAATTTATGTAGATACTCTGTCCTTAAGGAAGTGGAGCATGAGTTTACGCTCCTTGAAGGGTGCATTGCACATAGTAACTTTCTTCCAATGAGTATGGTACGGAACAAAGAGTAACTTCACAGTGGAGAAACCTGACAAAGTCCCTCAAGCCAGGTTCTCAGGGCTAACATGAACCATGCTAAGTCATGTTAATAGTCTGCACTTTTGGTCAGAACGGCCCTTTACCTCTGTGGTCTTCCTCCTGAAAACTTATCACCACAGTCTACATTATTAAAAAAAAAATTTAATTAAATAAAATTTTAAAAACCAACAGCAGACAAATTCCAAGACAAGGGCAGAAGACAAAATACCTGACCCGTACTCCTCAAAACTGTCAAAGGCATCAAAATCAAGAAGTCTGAGAAACCATCACAGCCAAGAGAAGCCTAAGGATACAAGACAATTAAATGTAGTATGATATCTTGGATGGGATCCAGAAAAGGATAGTAGGTAAAAATGAAGGAATTATGAGTAAAATAGTAGGCTTTCATCAATGATCATGCATCACTATGGGTTCATTCATTATGGCAAACATACCACAATAACGTAAGATATTAATAGAAGGGAAACCGCATGGGGGGTATATGGGAACTCTGTACTATCTTTGCAACTTTTCTGGAAATCTACATCTATTTTCAAGTAAAAAGCTTCTTTCAAAAAAAAAAAAGCAAGACAGAAACTAGGAGAATATACTCACAGTACATGTATGTGACAAAGAACTTATCCAGAACATATTATTAAGAACTCCTGCAAGTCAACAAGGAAATGAAAAACAACTCAATTTTTCAATAGGCAAAACACTGGAACACTACAAAAAAGAAAATATTCAAGTGGTCAATAAGCATAAGAAATGGGGCCCAATATTACTAGTGCAAATGAAAACTACAGGGATATAGACTTTATGACTCTAACCAGCTAAACTTAAGAAGACTGATAACACCAAATATTGATGAGAATGGAAGCAAATGTACCTCCATACTCTGCTGATGGGGCTGTAAAATATATAAATTACTTTGGAAAACTATGTGGCCATTTCTTCTAACTTTAAATGTATACCTACTTTGTGATCCATTATTTCCATTCCTGTTTACCCAAGAGCAATGAACACATATGGCCACAAAATGACATCTTCAAGATTTAAGATTGCATATGACTACATTATAAGATTGCTTTAAATATAGACACATCAAACTGAAAACAACCCAACTGTCAACTGATATAATTGATAAATTTTGACCTATTCATGCAATAGCATATTACTCAAAAATCAAAAGAATAAACTGTTACATACAATGACATGGATCAATCTCAGAACCATTATGTTGAGACCAAAAAACCAGAATCCTCCTCCAAAAAATACAGTATTTCTTTTTCTGTGAAGTTCAACAGAAGGAAAAGCCAATCTATGAAAGAAGTCAAAAACTGTGCAGAGATTGATTGGAAGAGAGAACACAAGGGATTTTTTTTAGTGA
Organism: Phoca vitulina; assembly: GCF_004348235.1. Lineage (NCBI taxonomy): Eukaryota > Metazoa > Chordata > Mammalia > Carnivora > Phocidae > Phoca > Phoca vitulina. The sequence goes on from NW_022589735.1 coordinate 23,510,891, forward strand.
TGAAAATATCCTAAACCTAGTATTGTTGAATATATGGATGAAACTCACACATTATAAAACTTAGGGTATGTACAATTTGCTGTGCATAAATTTTGCCACAATTTTAAAAAAACACAGGAGACATGGTGATTAATTTTATGGAGATAAATTCAACTATTTAAGTGAAATTAACAATTTCTTCCCTCTGGAAAAAGAAACCCTCAGCAAACTACAAATAGATGTAAACCATGAATCTAGCAAAACACACACACACACGCACACACACACTACAGAAAACATCTTACTGACAGAATAATGGAAATCTTTCCCTCTGAGAGTTCCCTTGCCATTGTATTCACAACAAAAACACCAGTTCTATTCCAAGTTGACTGCCCTGGACAGCTTACCTAGAAAAAAAATACAAGTTATAAAAACTATGAAACCAAGACATAAATCTATCAATACTTGTAGATGACATGGTAAAATACAAATTCACCTTGAGTAAGCCTCACTGGATACTCTATATGCCAAAATTAGAAAACTTCAAAACAAAATCATATCTAACAGTTTAAAATATCATCGAGTACTTTGTATTAAATCTAGTCAAAGAAATGTAACCAAAAATACTGCAAAACATCACAGAGAAATCAAAGACCTAGATAGAGATTTGTATTTTGTTACATACAAGGATTGTAACACTTAATAGTGTAAAGTTTTCAAGGCACCCTAAACCAATATAGAGTCAATGCAATCCCAATCAAAATTCCGACAGTTTTATTTTGGATATAAACTGGCAAGCTCATTGCAAAATGCAAAAGATAACCCAAAGGATAAACACTAAGAAAGGTAATCATAAAGGAGAACAGACTTGGAGGATTTACACTAAGAGATAATGAAGTTGATTATAAAGATACAAGAACGAAAACATGGTAATACTGGCACAAGAATAGACAAATATACCATCAGGGGAAAATAGGGAGTTTTGAAGCTAACCCACATCTGTATGACTACCTACTTTATAACAAAGATGCCAGTACAGGCCAATAGGAAATAATGCTTTTCCCAACAAATGGCGCTAGATAAAGTGGATATTCATATAAGAGGTAAAAAAAACTTGGCCCTTAGACTTCATACATGAAAATCAGTTCCAGATGGACTAAAGACTTCAGTCTGAAAGGTAAAACAAGAAAGCCTCTATAAAACTATATGACCTGGGGGGGGCGGAGCAAGATGGTGGAGGAGTAGGAGACCTGGATTTCGTCTCCTCTCAGGAATTCAGCTGGATAGGGATCAAACCATTCTGAACACCTACAAACTCAACAGGAGATCAAAGAAAAGAATAGCAACAACTCTCTGAACAGAAAAGCGACCACTTTCTGGAAGGTAGGACGTGCAGAGAAGTGAATCCGAGGCAATATTCGGGAGGATAGACGGCGGGGGAGGGGCCTCCATCAGCCGCTTCTGGCAAGTGATAGAGCCACGGAGCACAAAATCGGAACTTTTAGAAGTCTGCTCCGCTGAGGGACGTCATCTGGTGGCGAAGTGGGGGGTGGAACCCTCGCGGGACAGTGTGGTCTCAGGACCCTCGGGGTCACAGGAAGACCGGGGGTGCCTGAGTGCGGCAGAGCTCCCAGGTATCGGAGCGGGGAAGCCGGCTGCAGAGACGGAGCCCAGGCACGGGCTCTCAGCTCGGGGTTGCTATAAACTGTGATCCGCGGCACAGTCGGGCCACTGCTCCCCCAGCAGGGACCCAACAAGCGGAAGATCCGGGGAGACTCACCTTCTTCCCCCGGGAGGAGAGGTGCGGGAGCGCACCGCGGGGATCTGCTGGGTTTGGAGACTCCACCCGGGGTCGGGTGCCAGATAGAAAGGCGCGGTCACAGGCCGGGTGAGCGCGGAGTGTGGCCGGAGACCGGGGAGACGGGAGTGACTGACTGCTTTTCTCTGGGGGCTCGCTGAGGAGCGGGACCCCGAGTTCTCGGCTCCTCCAGGGCAGAGACTGGGAGGCCGCCATTTTCACTCTCCGCCTCCAAAGCTGTACGGAAAGCTTGCAGGGAACAAAAGCTCCGGAGAGCAAACCCGAGCAGATTACTTAGCCCGGACCGGCAAGGGCGGGGCAATTTTGCCTCCGGCAA
>NW_022589735.1:23518004-23785355 GCF_004348235.1 Phoca vitulina
AAAAGAACAGTAGAACAGATCAACGAAACTAGGAGCTGGTTCTTTGAAAGAATGAACAAGATTGATAAGCCCCTGGCCAGACTTATCAAAAAGAAAAGAGAAATGACCCAAATCAACAAAATCATGAATGAAAGAGGAGAAATCACAACCAACACCAAAGAAATACAAACAATTATAAGAACATATTATGAGCAACTCTATGCCAGCAAATTAGATAACCTGGAAGAAATGGATGCATTCCTAGAGATGTATCAACTACCAAAACTGAACCAGGAAGAAATAGAAAACCTGAACAGACCTATAACCACTAAGGAAATAGAAGCAGTCATCAAAAATCTCCCAAAACACAAAAGCCCAGGGCCAGATGGCTTCCCAGGGGAATTCTACCAAACATTTCAAGAAGAATTAATACCCATCCTTCTGAAACTGTTCCAAAAAATAGCAATGGAAGGAAAACTTCCAAACTCATTTTATGAGGCCAGCATTACCTTGATCCCAAAACCAGACAAAGACCCCATCAAAAAGGAGAATTACAGACCAATATCCCTGATGAACATGGATGCAAAAATTCTCACCAAAATACTAGCCAATAGGATCCAACAGTACATTAAAAGGATTATTCACCACGACCAAGTGGGATTTATCCCTGGGCTGCAAGGTTGGTTCAACATCTGCAAATCAATCAATGTGATACAATACATTAACAAAAGAAAGAACAAGAATCATATGATCCTCTCAATAGATGCAGAAAAAGCATTTGACAAAGTACACCATCCTTTCTTGATCAAAACTCTTCAGAGTATAGGGATAGAGGGTACATACCTCAATATCATAAAAGCCATCTATGAAAAACCTACAGCGAATATCATTCTCAATGGGGAAAAACTGAGAGCTTTCCCCCTAAGATCAGGAATGTGGCAGGGATGTCCACTATCACCACTGCTATTCAACATAGTATTGGAAGTCCTAGCCACAGCAATCAGACAACAAAAAGAAATCAAAGGCATCCAAATTGGCAAAGAAAAAGTCAAACTCTCACTCTTTGCAGATGATATGATACTTTATGTGGAAAATCCCAAACACTCCACCCCAAAACTGCTAGAACTCATACAGGAATTCAGTAAAGTGGCAGGATATAAAATCAATGCACAGAAGTCAGTGGCATTCCTATACACCAACAACAAGTCAGAAGAAAGAGAAATTAAGGAGTCGATCCCATTTACAATTGCACCCAAAACCATAAGATACCTAGGAATAAATCTAACCAAAGAGGCAAAGGATCTGTACTCAGAAAACTATAAAATACTCATGAAAGAAATTGAGGAAGACACAAAGAAATGGAAAAACGTTCCATGCTCATGGATTGGAAGAACAAATATTGTGAAGATGTCAATGCTACCTAGAGCAATCTACACATTCAATGCAATCCCCATCAAAATACCATCCACTTTTTTCAAAGAAATGGAACAAATCATCCTAAAATTTGTATGGAACCAGAAAAGACCCCGCATAGCCAGAGGAATGTTGAAAAAGAAAAGCAAAGCTGGCGGCATCACAATTCCAGACTTCCAGCTCTACTACAAAGCTGTCATCATCAAGACAGTATGGTACTGGCACAAAAACAGACACATAGATCAATGGAACAGAATAGAGAGCCCAGAAATGGACCCTCCACTCTATGGTCAACTAATCTTTGACAAAGCAGGAAAGAATGTCCAATGGAAAAAAGACAGTCTCTTCAACAAATGGTGTTGGGAAAATTGGACAGCCACATGCAGAAGAATGAAACGGGACCATTTCCTTACACCACACACAAAAATAGACTCCAAATGGTTGAAAGACCTCAATGTGAGACAGGAGTCCATCAAAATCCTAAAGGAGAACACAGGCAGCAACCTCTTCGACCTCAGCCGCAGCAACTTCTTCCTAGAAACATCGCCAAAGGCAAGGGAAGCAAGGGCAAAAATGAACTATTGGGACTTCATCAAGATAAAAAGCTTTTGCAAAGCAAAGGAAACAGTCAACAAAACCAAAAGACAACTGACAGAATGGGAGAAGATATTTGCACATGACATATCAGATAAAGGGCTAGTATCCAAAATCTATAAAGAACTCATCAAACTCAACACCAAAAGAACAAAGAATCTAATCAAGAAATGGGCAGAAGACATGAACAGACATTTTTCCAAAGAAGACATCCAAACGGCCAACAGACACATGAAAAAGTGTTCAATATCACTCGGCATCAGGGAAATCCAAATTAAACCTCAATGAGATACCACCTCACACCAGTCAGAATGGCTAAAATTAACAAGTCAGGAAACGACAGATGTTGGCGGGGATGCGGAGAAAGGGGAACCCTCCTACACTGTTGGTGGGAATGCAAGCTGGTGCAGCCACTCTGGAAAACAGTATGGAGGTTCCTCAAAAAGTTGAAAATAGAGCTACCATACGATCCAGCAACTGCACTCCTGGGTATTTACCCCAAAGATACAAAAGTAGGGATCCAAAAGGGTACGTGCACCCCGATGTTTATAGCAGCAATGTCCACAATCGCCAAACTGTGGAAAGAGCCAAGATGTCCATCGACAGATGAATGGATAAAGAAGAGGTGGTATATATATACAATGGAATATTATGCAGCCATCAAAAGGAATGAGATCTTGCCATTTGCAACGACGTGGATGGAACTGGAGGGTATTATGCTGAGCGAAATAAGTCAAACAGAGAAAGACATGTATCATATGACCTCACTGATATGAGGAATTCTTAATCTCTGGAAACAAACTGAGGGTTGCTGGAGTGGGGGGTGGGGTGGGAGGGATGGGGTGACTGGGTGATGGACACTGGGGAGGGTATGTGTTCTGGTAAGCGCTGTGAATTGTGCAAGACTGTTGAATCTCAGATCTGTACCTCTGAAACAAATAATGCAATATATGTTAAGAAAGAAAAAAAGAAGAAGAAGAAGAATGTAGCAGGAGGGGAAGAATGAAGGGGGGGAAATCGGAGGGGGAGAAGAACCATGAGAGACGATGGACTCTGAAAAACAAACTGAGGGTTCTAGAGGGGAGGGGCGTGGGAGGATGGGTTAGCCTGGTGATGGGTATTGAGGAGGGCACGTTCTGTATGGAGCACTGGGTGTTATGCACAAACAATGAATCATGGAACACTATATCTAAAACTAATGATGTAATGTATGGGGATTAACATAACAATAAAAAAATAAAAAAAAACAAAAAACAAAAAAAACTATATGACCTTCATCACCTTGCAATTGCCAGACTTCTTGAACAAGAAATAGCATCGAGCATAAACCAAAAAAGTTAGTAAGTCGGACCTCATTAAAATGTAAAATTTATGTTCATCTGAAGTTCCAATTGAGAGTAAGAAGAAAAAAAGGGAGTAGGAAGATAAAGCAACAAGTGGAAGATTTTCTTAATATATGTATCTGATAGAAGACTCACAATATATAAAGATATTGTATAAACCAATAAGAGAAAGCAACAAGCTATTTTTTAATGTGTAAAAGCAATTTCACAAAAAATAACATTCAGATGGCCAATAAACAAATATAAATGCTTAATTGCATTAGTTATGAGGGAAATATAAATTAAAGCAACAATAATATGATATGTATGGTGACTAACATAACATAATAAAATAAAATCAAAAAAAAAGATATGTACCTGCCAAAATAGCTAAAATAAAGCAAACATAATAATACCAGGTGTTTGTGGGGATGAGAAGCAACAACTCTTTGTATATTGCTGCTATTTTTTAAAACTAAGCCAACCACTTTGAAATTACTATAACCACTTTGGAAAACTCAGAAACCTGAGTTGGAGCCAGCAATACCACTCCTAGATACACACTCTACATCAATGAATGTACGTGTACAACAAAAGACATGTCCAAGAATGTTCATTACAGTCCTCTTCCTAATACACAAAATAGTGAACAACCACCCAAATGTTCATGAACCATAGAACAGGTAAACTGTAAAATTTAAATGATGGACTATCATACGGCAATGAAACAGAACCAAGTACTGCAACATGAAACAACACGTATAAATCTCACAGACATAAACTTGAGTTAAAGAGACCAAATACAATGGAGTCCATTGCCTGTAACTCCATTTATGTTAAGCTCAAAAACAAACTAGCCCATGTTGATAGAAGTCTGCAGAATAGTGGTTCCCTCTGTGAGGACTGTTGACTAGAAGGAACATGAAGGAGCCCTCTGGGAACTGGGGATACTCCCTTTTTTGATACGAATGGTGACTGTATCCATAAGCAAGAACCCATCATTCATACATTACTTTATTATACTTCAATTAAAACATACACCAGAAAAAAAGTATACATCATGCCAGAGGCCAGATACACAACTGAGGTATTGCCCTGTCACGAAGAGTTTATGCCAAATTACCCCACAGTGGAGGACCTCAATATTAAATGGCCCAAACGGCTTACTCCTCTACTTGCCATTTGCACTAGTAAGCTTAGAAAATGGTTAAATTCATTTTTCACATACACAAAAAAAAATGTGACTAATGCAATTTATTTTATTATTTTCTTTACTACTGTTTTTTTCTTGTGTGTGTGTAGACTTAAAATAGCTTCTAATTTTGAATCTTGACCATCAGATCATTGATGTTCTAAAGGGCCTCAAATACCATGGTTTTGAAGACTCACTGTACTGAAAGGAATAAAGGTGACTATTTTCAATTCAAACTTTCCAAACTTTTACTGATAAAACAATGTCTCAACCTTGGCCTTTGATTCTCTTTCTGATTTTTCTATTGATTCTCAACATCTGTGTCTATACATGTATATAAAGTGATCATTTATTTTTCTTCTACTTTGGTTTCCACTACCTGCCCGCATCTTCCAAGCTGCCATACAAATTTGGTCTTACAAGGCTAGCTGTGTGAATATGATGCCTTCAAAGACACTGCACTTTTAATTCTGGCAAAGCTACGAGTTGTTCAGGGATGTTCTGAGACAGGGATGTAGAGAAGGATCGGCTAGGCTTTGCCAAGTGAGGAGGGGAGACACTATCACTCTCTTCAACTCTGCTCTTCCTTAATAAAACTGCTATTCCTTTATTTATAAAGAAGCATCAGTGTTTGACTACATGTTTCTGACATCAGGGGATAATAAAGCTTAGAGCAAAATATGAAGAAATAGCAACCTTAAAAATGATGACAAAATAATTTTTAATCAATCCATGGTTCTGAGATCATTGCATGGAAATTATGTGTGATGCTTATTAAAAGTTTAAAGGCTGGGCACCTGGGTGGCTCAGTCAGTTAAGTGACTGCCTTCAGCTCAGGTCATGATATCAGGGTCCTGGGATCGAGTCCCACATCGGGCTCCCTGCTCAGTGGGGAGTTGGCTTCTCCCTCTGCCCCTCACCTCACTTGTGCTCTTGTGCATGCTCTCTCTCTTGCTTACTTGCTCTCAAATAAATAAATAAAATCTTTAAAAAAATGTTCAAAGGCTGAGGCTCCTCCCAGTTTCACAGAGGTGAGCCCTGGGAACCTAAAGCCCAACAATTCCTCGGGTGATACTTATGCTTATTGTTACTAATGTTTGAGAATCAGTGGTTTGGGTCTTATTAAAGGCTTGTAATTGGGCACCTGGGTGGCGCGGTCGGTTAAATGTCCAACTCTTGGTTTCAGCTCAGGTCATGATCTTAGGGTGGTGAGATCAAGCCCCGTGCTGGGCTCTGCTCTCAGCAGGGAGTCTGCTTGGGATTCTCTCTCCCTGTCCTTCTGCCCCTCCCCACTGCTCACTCTCTCTCTCTCTCAAATGAGTAAATAAATCTTTAACAAAAAAAATAAAGCCTTATAATTACATACCAGGGAAAGGAGGGTCAAAACTATAGTCCGTTAATCATGGACCTGCTGACTTCACAAAGCTGGGTTCCCAAAGGCCCCAAACCACTAATCCTCCCAGTGTGGTCTCCAGATCACCAGCATCAGCATCGTGGAAAGCTTACCAAGGCCCACCCAGACCTACTGAATCAGAAACTCTGGAAATAAGACCCAAAATCTATGCTTTCACAAACCTTCTAGATGATTTTGACACATACTAAGGTCTACAAACCATTGCCCAACTCCCTCCACCAAAAAAAAAAAAAAAAAAGGCCACAGATTCACAGATTTCCTCATCCTCCACTTACTAATGAGCTATGTCACTACTATATTCATATGTTGCCCCTGCCAGAGAATATAATTGAATTTTTAAAAGGAAGAGCACAGACATAAATCAGCAAACTGACCCAGAACTGATGTTTAAGATCAAAAGTTTTATGGTGCTACTTCCAAAATCTGGACATTTTGCCTCTAGCACTGTAGGGATTGATATGGAAACTACACCCTGACATTAATTACCTGCTTATAATTTATTATAAAGTAAATGCAATCGCTTCCCCAAGACTACAGTGTTCATTGTTCCAAGGGAAATCTTCATTGTATTCCAGAAAAAAATTATTTTCTCATTCTGAAAATAAAGTCTGTATTGGAACCCCAGAGTTCTAAACTACCAGACCCCAAGTATGCATTCCTATATTTCTAGAAGATAAAGAAATGGAGGGAATGGAATGATTCCTGGAGACTTTGCCAATATCCATGCCTCTTTTCCTTCACACTCCAGAAGAAGCTGTTGGCAACCATACTTCTAAATCCATTCCTCTCCTTGATCCTCAAAGACTAATATTATCACTGGACACAGAGGTCTGAACTCATGAATGGAGGTGCTTCTACTAGCTACTACTCCAATTTATTATGGTTTTTCTTTTCCTTCTGAATTGAAGAGACATTCACAAATAATTTTTTACCTCTTTTTTAAATTTAAATTCAATTAGCCAAGGTATAGAACATCATATAATGTTCAATGATTCATCCGTTCAGTATAACACCCAGTGCTCATCACAACACATGTCCTCCTTAATGCCCATCACCCAGTTACCCCACCCCCCCACCCACCTCCCTTTCCAAACCCTCAGTTTGTTTCTGGAGTCAAGAATCTCATAAGGTTTAAAGAAGACATCCAAACGGCCAACAGACACATGAAAAAGTCCTCAACATTGCTCGGCATCAGGGAAATCCAAATCAAAACCTCAATGAGATATCACCTCACACCAGTCAGAATGGCTAAAATTAAAAGTCAGGAAATGACAGATGTTGGTGAGGATGCGGAGAAACGGGAACCCTCCTACACTGTTGGTGGGAATGCAAGCTGGTGCGGCCACTCTGGAAAACAGCATGGAGGTTCTTCAAAAAGTTGAAAATAGAGCTACCATATGATCCAGCAATTGCACTACTGGGTATTTACCCCAAAGATACAAATGTAGGGATCCAAAGGGGTACGTGCACCCCGATGTTTATAGCAGCAATGTCCACAATAGCCAAACTGTGGAAAGAGCCAAGATGTCCATCAACAGATGAATGGATAAAGAAGATGTGGTATATATATACAGCGGAATATTATGCAGTCATCAAAAAGAATGAAATCTTGCCATTTGCAACAACGTGGATGGAACTGGAGGGTATTATGGTGAAGGAAATAAGTCAGTCAGAGAAAGACATGTATCATATGACCTCACTGATATGAGGAATTCTTAATCTCAGGAAACAAACTGAGGGTTGCTGGAGTGGTGGGGGGTGGGAGGGAGGGGGTGGCTGGGTGATAGACACTGCGGAGGGTATGTGCTATGGTGAGCGTTATGAAGTGTGCAAGACTGTTGAATCATAGATCTGTACCTCTGAAGCAAATAATACATTATATGTTTAAAAAAAAGAAGAAGAAGAAGATAGCAGGAGGGGAAGAATGAAGGGAGGGAAATCGGAGGGTGAGATGAACCATGAGAGACTATGGACTCTGAAAAACAAACTGAGGGTTCTAGAGGGGGGCGGGGGGTGGAAGGATGGGGTAGCCTGGTGATGAGTATTAAAGAGGGCACGTTCTGCATGGAACACTGGGTGTTATAGGCAAACAATGAATCATGGAACACTACATCAAAAACTAACAATGTAATGTATGGTGATTAACATAACATAATAAAAATATATATATATATAAGAATCAATAAAAAAAAAGTCTCATAAGGTTTGTCTCCCCCTGATTTCTTCCCATTCAGTTTTCCCTCCCTACCACTATTGTCCTCTGCACTATTCCCTATGTTCCACATATGAGTGAAACCATATGATAATTGTGTTTCTCTGATTGACTTATTTCACTTAGCATAATCCGACCAGTTCCATCCATGTCGATGTAAATGGCAGATAATTCATCCTTTCTGATGGCCAAGTAATATCCATTGTATATAGAATGGATAAAGACGATGTGGTTCATTCACAGATAATTTTAAAATAACCTGTCTAGGAGCACATGGGTGGCTCAGTTCTTTAAGCATCTGCCTTCAGCTCAGGTCATGATCCCAGGGTCCCAGGATGGAGCACCCCATCAGGCTCCCTGCTCAGAGGGAAGTTGGCTTCTCCCTCTCCCTCTGTTCCTCCCCTGACTTGTACTCTCTCTTACTGTCTCTCAAATAAATAAATAAAATCATCCAAGAGTACATTGAAAGGATTATTCACCATGACCAAGTGGGATTTATTCCTGGGCTGCAAGGTTGGTTCAACAGCCGCAAATCAATCAATGTGATACAATACATTAATAAAAGAAAGAACAAGAACCATATGATCCTCTCAATAGATGCAGAAAAAGCATTTGACAAAGTACAGCATCCTTTCTTGATTAAAATTCTTCAGGGTGTAGGGATAGAGGGTACATACCTCAATATCATAAAAGCTATCTATGAAAAACACACAGCGAATATCATACTCAATGGGGAAAAACTGAGAGCTTTTCCCCTAAGGTCAGGAACACGGCAGGGATGTCCACTATCACCACTGCTATTCAACATAGTATTAGAGGTCCTAGCCTCAGCAATCAGACAACAAAAAGAAATAAAAGACATCCGAATCAGCAAAGAAGAAGTCAAACTCTCACTTTTTGCAGGTAATATGATACTTTATGTGGAAAACCCAAAAGAGTCCACCCCAAAACTGCTAGAACTCATACAGGAATTCAGTCAAGTGGCAGGATATAAAATCAATGCACAGAAATCTGTTGCATTTCTATACCAACAAAACAGAAGAAAGAGGAATTAAGGAATCAATCCCATTTACAATTGCACCCCAAACCATAAGATACCTAAGAATAAATCTAACCAAAGAGGCAAAGAATCTGTACTCAGAAAACTATAGAATACTCATGAAAGAAATTGAGGAAGACACAAAGAAATGGAAAAACGTTCCATGTTCATGGATTGGAAAAACAAATATCATGAAAATGTGTATGCTACCTAGAGCAATCTACACATTTAATGCAATCCCTATCAAAGTACCATCAACTTTTTTCAAAGAAATGGGACAAATAATCCTAAAATTTGAATGGAACCAGAAAAGACCTCAAATAGCCAGAGGAATGTTCAAAAAGAAAAGCAAAGCTGGTGGCATCACAATTCCGGACTTCAAACTCTATTACAAAGCTGTAATCATCAAGACAGTATGGTACTGGCACAAAAACAGACACATAGATCAATGGAACAGAACAGAGAGCCCAGAAATGCACCCTCAACTCTATGGTCAACTAATCTTCGACAGAGCAGGAAAGAATGTCCAATGGAAAAAAGACACTCTCTTCAACAAATGGTGTTGGAAAAATTGGACAGACTCAAGATGGATGAAAGACCTAAATGTGAGACAGGAATCCATCAAAATCCTTGAGGAGAATACAGGCAGCAACCTCTTTGACCTCAGCCACAGCAACTTCTTCCTAGAAACATCGCCAAAGGCGAAGGAAGCAAGGGCAAAAATGAACTACTGGGACTTCATCAAGATAAAAAGCTTTTGCACAGCAAAGGAAACAGTCAACAAAATCAAAAGACAACTGACAGAATGGGAGAAGATATTTGCAAATGACATATCAGATAAAGGGCTAGTATCCAAAATCTATAAAGAACTTATCAAACTCAACACCCAAAGAATAAATAACCCAATCAAGAAATGGGCAGAAGACATGAACAGGCATTTTTCCAAAGAAGACATCCAAATGGCCAACAGACACATGAAAAAGTGTTCAACATCACTTGGCATCAGGGAAATCCAAACCAAAACCACAATGATATACCACCTCACACCAGTCGGAATGGCTAAAATTAACAAGTCAGGAAACGACAGATGTTGGCGAGGATGCAGAGAAAGAGGAACCCTCCTACGCTGTTGGTGGGAATGCAAGCTGGTGCGGCCACTCTGGAAAACAGTATGGAGGGTCCTCAAAAAGTTGAAAATAGAGCTACTTTTTGACTCAGCAATTACACTACTGGGTATTTAGCCCAAAGATACAAATGTAGTGATCCGAAGGGGCACATGCACCCCGATGTTTATAGCAGCAATGTCCACAATAGCCAAACTATGGAAAGAGCCAAGATGTCCTTTGACAGATGAATGGATAAAGAAGAGGTGGCATATATATATAGCGGAATATTATGCAGCCATCAAAAGGAATGAATTCTTGCCATTTGCAACGACGTGGATGGAACTAGAGGGTATTATGCTAAGTGAAATAAGTCAATCAGAGAAAGATAAGTATCATATGATCTCACTGATATGAGGAATTTGAGAAACAAGACAGAGGATCATAGGGGAAGGGAGGGGAAAAATGAAACAAGACGAAACCAGAGAGGGAAACAAACCATAAGAGACTCTTAATCTCAGGAAACAAACTGAGGGTTGCTGGAGTGGAGGGGGGTGGGAGGGATGGGGTGGCTGGGTGACGGACATTGGGGAGGGTGTGTACTATGGTGAGCACTGTGAATTGTGTAAGACTGATGAATCACAGACCTGTTAAGACAGACCTGTTAAGGTCTGTGATTCAACAGTCTTACACAATTCAAACAAATAATATATTATAGGTTAATAAAAAATAAATAAATAAATAAATAAAATATTTAATAAAAAATAACATGTCTACAATTTTAAATAAAATTTGCCAGATTTATTAAAATACAGAAAAGTATAAAAAGAAAGCACCATGGCCCATAATTATTACCGATCATTATCCTGTTATTCAGAGAACTCTTGACTTTTTCAAAAAAATAAAATAGGGATGAATGCACACGTCTTAATTTAGAAAATGAAAACAGTACAAGAAAGTGTAAAATTAAGACTCTTCCTAACCCTTACTCTCTCTCTCTACAAAGTTAACTACTGTTAACAGATTCACAAAATTTCCGATTTTGTGTATATCCTTTTTGTTTATACAAAATGTATAAATAATGTATATCCTGTAGATACATTGTATACGTATATAATGTATATCCTTTTTGTTTATACAAAAATAATCATATTACGTATACTCTTACTTAAAACGTATCACCAGTTCCCTTGTAAGGACATAGCATTTATGTAGGGTAGAAGTAGAGAGAGCTTAAATTTTACAAGCATTACAAATTAAAAAGGAAACAGAATCATTAATACTTTAAAGTTGTAGAGAATTTTCTGTGCAACTCAATGTGAAGAAATCAAAAAATTAAGTATAATCGATTAATTCTGGGAAAAAACATTATTTGGAATTAAAGAGAACTGACCTAGAAATTTGGACAAATTGTTTCTTTTTTTTTTTTTAAGATTTTATTTATTTATTTGAGAGAGAGAGAGCACAAGCAGGGGGAGCAGCAGAGGGAAAGCGAGAAGCAGACTCCCTGCTGAGCAGGGAGCTTGACTCGGGGCTCGATCCCAGGACCCCGGGATCCTGACCTGAACCAAAGGCAGACGCTTAACTGACTGAGCCACCCAACCATCCCGGACAAATTGTTTCTGATGTTTAAGGAAGAGATTATTCTCATGCCGTGAAATAATTTTCATGCTATGTCATCTATGCTATGCAAATTTCCAGGTCACAGAAAAAAAAGAAAAATTACAAAGCAAGCATAACCAACGTGTGCAAATTTGGCAAATTCAGCCCCTGCCCAAAAAACAAATCAAAACCAAAGGCACTGATCAAACTTATTTGTAAATTAAAAATGCAGAGATCCTTAACAAAATATTAGAAAATATAACTCATCCATATATTGATAAAATAAAATACTAAGACCAAATAGGTTTTATTCAATTAAGGACAGGATGTCCTAACAGGACATCTATTTTTACCACTTATCCTAAAAAAACACCACACTGTAATACCTAGAAGGCAGGAATCAGGACCTTTGGAGATCTCTACCCCTGTAAACTCAGTACCAAGCACAGGTGCCTGGGACAAAATAAAATTTTAATAAGCATTTCTTAAGTTAATGAAGAAATCAATAAGTCGATGAGAAAAATCAAAGGAGAAAAGCCTTGAATATTCATAAATGTCCAAAGTTGTCTGAAGAGATTCAACATCTACCCCTGGTGAAAAAATCTTACACTGTAAATACTAAGACTTTCTTGATATAAAAAAGAACATCTAAGCCAAATCACCACCACATCATGCTGAATAAATTATCAGACATATTCTTCTAATTCAAAGTCAACAGTGGCCATAATTTTGAAAAAACTTTTCTGGAATTAGGCCAAGAAACAAGACCTGTAATATGAATAAGGAAAAAACTATTATTTGCATGATACTTAATTGTTTACCCAGGAAATCCAAGAGAATTAAGTTTTTTTAAAAAACTCAACTAAAATGGGGTGCCTGGGTGGCTCAGTTGGTTAAGCGACTGCCTTCAGCTCAGGTCATGATCCCGGACTCCCAGGATCGAGTCCCTCACTCATCAGGCTCCCTGCTCAGCAGGGATTCTGCTTCCCCCCCTGACCCTCCCTCCTCTCGTGCTCTCTCACTCTCAATCAACTAAAAAGGATTGGCCGGTAGGGTAAACCATTAAGAGTAGAAATTAGATGTTGGGTACATGGCTGTTCAGTGAAAAATGCTTTCTACTTGCAGTTTTGCTTCAAATTTTTCAGAGTAAAATGTTGGGGAAAAGATGAGAATTAATAAAATATTTCAACAGCATAGTCAGTTAAACAAACAAACACAGGTTGAATAACTACACTAAGACCACAATAACAACTCTGGAAAAACAACAGATGAATGATCATATTTGACTGACAGAAACCCTATATAGAATATAGAATACCTTCAAATATAGAATATATCTTAGAATAACTGCAGAATACAGACTATCATAGTATACCTGTAAAAAAGGATAATGTGGATGAAAATTACAAGTTCTGTTTTAAACTAATGCAGACAAAGGAACTAAATACATATTATCAAGCAAAACCATCTGAGAACTGAGGACTTACTTAGACATTCATGAACTTCCTTCAAGGCTAACTTGAATTCCTGAAAATTGCATAAACCTAATGAAAGAAGAAAGCAAATATGATAATCCATTAGCAACAAATCACCCTAGTATTCTGACAGCAAAAAAATTATGTGAAATATATTTGATTTCTTAAAATAAAATTACAAGATAATTTGATTAAACAAAAACATTATTACTTAAACATTGCTATAAATGGAAATATAATGTATCTTGAGTTTTTAAGACTCTCTTAAGATTGACCTGTCATTTCAGCAATTCAATTTTGACTTACAGATGACTTGTATCAACTGTGGACAGGAAGAACAGTGGAAGCAAACAGACCCAGCAAATAGGATGCCGTCCCAGAAGCTGCTATGTTTTTGCTCTTATCCTCTGTTTTCTTTTAGCTTTTAGCTTTTGAATATGCAGTACCTCACATCCAGATCAAACATCTTTCTGTAATAATTCTTTACATTTCAGTTATTTGTCTTGGAGACCTCAAGAGCTCAACAACCAAAACATCCCTGAAGACACACTGCAAGCAAACAACGCGGGCAGCATCTGTGGGTGGGCAAAGATGGGCAGGACACAGTTGCCACAGTCTGCAACTGACAAACTCTAGTCTAGGGTGAGCAATTATCTGAGATTACACCACGGCACAGTTCCTGCAGCATGTTTCCCAGAGGAGATCACCACACTTGGGATGAATCAATCTATTGCAATTTAACACACTCAGGAATGAATCAGATGGAGGAGGTGACATGGGACAAGTCACCTTACCTCTTGCAGCCTCTAGCTTTTCTTAGCATTTCTTTGTCCCTGCAACAGGACAATTTCCACTCCCTGAGTGCAATCCTCTTCCTCACCTGCAAGTGCTTGCCATTATGTTGGTGTGAGCCTTCTTCCTCCCTCTCTGGCCCTTTCTGTGCTTTTCCCAGCCTCTTTTCCATTCAGACCTCAGCAGAGATGTAACTCATTTCTCTGGGCATCTCCCCTCAGCCTCCAGTCCTGAAGTAGGTGCCCCTCCTATGAGCTTCCATAGAAACCCCCATCATGTTGCTTTTTATCACTTGTATATATCACTTATCACTTGTATATATCATTTATCACATGGGTCTGTTTTCCTCTCTAGACTGACTAGCTTTCAAGGTCTGGGGCTGTTTTGTCTTTTTCACTATTTTAACTCCAGGAACTAGGGTGATGCAAACAAATGTGCTTTGCAAACCATAGCGGGTGCAGTTGGTATAAATCATTAGGTGAATGGCTCCCCCTAGAGATGAGTAGTATACACCTGGCAGCAGGTCGAAGTCTTGTCATATACCAGTCTTAACACCTATGGCATGAATAAATATTAAAGCAAATATTCCCTGAACTCCTTCCTATTGCTAAAATTCTGTGACTATTCACAAATTTATAACATGAACCCCATTTGGGTATAAACTATAAAAACTGCCAAATTATATCCATAAAATTTAGACATGTATCAAATAATACTCAGCTTCTAATTTGAAAGGATATATGCACCCCTGTTTACTGCAGCATTTTTTTACAAGAACCAAGATAAGGAAGCAAGCTAAATGCACAGAGATGAATGGATAAAGAAGATGTGGAATGTGTGCGTGTGTATGTGTATATATATGTGTATACACACACATATATAATATATATAATGGAATATTACTCAGCCATAAAAAAGAATGAGATCTTACCATTTGCAACAACATGGGTGGAGCTAGAGAGTATAATCTAAGTGAAACAAGTCAAAAAGAGAAAGACAAATACCGTATCATTTAACTCATATGTGGAATTTAAGAAACAAATGAACAAAGGAAAAAAGAGACAAACAAAAAAACCATACTCTTAAACACAGAGAAAAAACTGGTGGCTGCCAAAGGGGAGGGGGTGGAGCATGGGTGAAACAGATGATGGGGATTAAGAGTACACTCTTTGTAGGGGAACCTGGGTGGCTCAGTAGGTTGGGCATCTGCCTTGGCTCAGGTCATGAATCCAGCGTCCTGGGATCGAGCCCCTCGTCAGGCTCCCTGCTCAGCAGTCTGTTTCTCCCTCTCCCGCTGCCCCTCCCTGTGCTTGTTCTCTCTCTCTCTCTCTCAAATAAATAAAATCTTTTTTTAAAAAAAGAGTACACTTATTGTGATGAGCACTGGGTAATGTGTAGAATTGTTGAATTATATTGTATACATGAAACTAATATAACACAAGGTTAATTACACCTCAATAAAAAAAGAAAAAATATTCGCTCAGAATTTATAGGCATAATCGGTTTTATACAATTGTATGAAATAACAGTTACAGTAATAGTAATAGTGAAATGTATTTATTGAAGCATTTAATAGAAGTAAATACATATGCTTATATATGTGAAAATTATACAAATATTTTTTAAAAGATCTATAAGATGGATATATTAAAATTATGTAAATACATAAAATCTTGTATCACTGTGGCATTATAGATTCTTTTTTTTATTAAATGTTTAATGTGTTATTGTCACTATTCTTTCAATATTCAAATTGTCCAAATTTGGCCAGTGGGGGTCCTTTCCTGAACCTGTGGACATCTCCATCTTCTTACTGCTTGGTAGAGCACAGCACCTTAAGCCTAGTTTATACCTTCCCCTGACTCAGAATCTCTAATTTCTGTAAGAAGCCCTAGTCTCTTCTATTTAGAAACCATGGCCTGAAAAGAGAGAATCAGTGATATAGAAGACCAAATGATGGAAAATAAAGAAGCTGAGAAAAAGAGAGATAAACAACTACTGGATCACGAGGGCAGAATTTGAGAGATAAGCGATACCATAAGACAAAACAACATTAGAATAATTGGGATCCCAGAAGAAGAAGAAAGAGAGAGAGGGGCAGAAGGTATATTGGAGCAAATTATAGCAGAGAACTTCCCTAATTTGGGGAAGGAAACAGGCATCAAAATCCAGGAGGCATAGAGAACCCCTCTCAAAATCAATAAAAATAGGTCAACACCCCGACATCTAATAGTAAAACTTACGAGTCTCAGAGACAAAGAGAAAATCCTGAAAGCAGCTCGGGAGAAGAGATCTGTAACCTACAATGGTAGAAACATTAGATTGGCAACAGACCTATCCACAGAGACCTGGCAGGCCAGAAAGGACTGGCATGATATATTCAGAGCAAATAATGAGAAAAATATGCAGCCAAGAATACTATATCCAGCTAGGCTGTCATTGAAAATAGAAGGAGAGATAAAAAGCTTCCAGGACAAACAAAAACTAAAGGAATTTGCAAACACAAAACCAGCCCTACAAGAAATATTGAAAGGGGTCCTCTAAGCAAAGAGAGAGCCTAAAAGCAACATAGACCAGAAAGGAACACAGACAATATACAGTAACAGTCACCTTACAGGCAATACAATGGCACCAAATTCCTATCTTTCAATAGTGACCCTGAATGTAAATGGGTTAAATGCCCCAATCAAAAGGCACAGGGTATGAGATTGGATAAAAAAACAAGACGCATCGATTTGCTGTCTGCAAGAGACTCATTTTAGACCCAAAGATACCCCCAGATTGAAAGTGAGGGGGTGGAAAACCATTTACCATGCTAATGGACACCAAAAGCAAGCTGGGGTGGCAATCCTTATATCAGACAAATTAGATTTTAAACCAAAGACTGTAATAAGAGATGAGGAAGGACACTATATCCTACTTAAAGGGTCTATCCAACAAGAAGATCTCACAATTGTAAATATCTATGCCCCTAACATGGGAGCAGCCAATTATATAAGGCAATTAATAACAAAAGCAAAGAAACACATCGACAACAATACAAAATAGTGGGGGACTTTAACACCCCCCTCACTGAAATGGACAGAGCATCTAAGCAAAAGATCAACAAGGAAATAAAGACTTTAAATGACACACTGGACCAAATGGACTTCACAGACATATTCAGAACATTCCATCCCAAAGCAACAGAATACACATTCTTCTC
This sequence comes from Phoca vitulina, assembly GCF_004348235.1. Taxonomy (NCBI): domain Eukaryota; kingdom Metazoa; phylum Chordata; class Mammalia; order Carnivora; family Phocidae; genus Phoca; species Phoca vitulina. Next base: position 23,535,347 of record NW_022589735.1, read on the forward strand.
TAGTGCCCATGGAACATTCTCCAGAATAGATCACATCCTAGGTCACAAATCAGGTCTCAACTGGTACCAGAAGATTGGGATCATCCCCTGCGTATTTTCAGACCACAATGCTTTGAAACTAGAACTCAATCACAAGAGGAAAGTCGGAAAGAACTCAAATACATGGAGGCTAAAGAGCATCCTACTAAAGAATGAATGGGTCAACCAGGAAATTAAAGAAGAATTGAAAAAATTCATGGACACCAATGAAAATGAAAACACAACTGTTCAAAATCTTTGGCATGCAGCAAAGGCAGTCCTAAGAGGAAAGTATATAGCAATACAAGCCTTTCTCAAGAAACAAGAAAAGTCTCAAGTACACAACCTAACTCTACACCTAAAGGAGCTGGAGATAGAACAGCAAATAAAGCCTAAACGCAGCAGGAGAGGAGAAATAATAAAGATCAGAGCAGAAATCAATGAAATAGAAACTAAAAGAACAGTAGAACAGATCAACGAAACTAGGAGCTGGTTCTTTGAAAGAATTAACAAGATTGATAAACCCCTGGCCAGACTTATCAAAAAGAAAAGAGAAAGGACCCAAATCAACAAAATCATCAATGAAAGAGGAGAGATCACAACTAACACCAAAGAAATACAAATAATTATAAGAACATATTATGAGCAACTCTATGCCAGCAAATTAGATAACCTGGAAGAAATGGATGCATTCCTAGAGATGTATCAACTACCAAAACTGAACCAGGAAGAAATAGAAAACCTGAACAGACCTATAACCACTAAGGAAATTGAAGCAGTCATCAAAAATCTCCCAAAACACAAAAGCCCAGGGCCAGATGGCTTCCCAGGGGAATTCTACCAAACATTTCAAGAAGAATTAATACCTATCCTTCTGAAACTGTTCCAAAAAATAGAAATGGAAGGAAAACTTCCAAACTCATTTTATGAGGCCAGCATTACCTTGATCCCAAAACCAGACAAAGACCCCATCAAAAAGGAGAATTACAGACCAATATCCCTGATGAACATGGATGCAAAAATTCTCACCAAAATACTAGCCAATAGGATCCAACAGTACATTAAAAGGATTATTCACCACGACCAAGTGGGATTTATCCCTGGGCTGCAAGGTTGGTTCAACATCTGCAAATCAATCAATGTGATACAATACATTAACAAAAGAAAGAACAAGAACCATATGATCCTCTCAATAGATGCAGAAAAAGCATTTGACAAAGTACAGCATCCTTTCTTGATCAAAACTCTTCAGAGTATAGGGATAGAGGGTACATACCTCAATATCATAAAAGCCATCTATGAAAAACCCACAGCGAATATCATTCTCAATGGGGAAAAACTGAGAGCTTTTCCCCTAAGGTCAGGAACACGGCAGGGATGTCCACTATCACCACTGCTATTCAACGTAGTATTAGAAGTCCTAGCCACAGCAATCAGACAACAAAAAGAAATAAAAGGCATCCAAATCGGCAAAGAAGAAGTCAAACTCTCACTCTTTGCAGACAATATGATACTTTACGTGGAAAACCCAAAAGACTCTGCCCCAAAACTGCTAGAACTCATACAGGAATTCAGTAAAGTGGCAGGATATAAAATCAATGCACAGAAATCAGTGGCATTCCTATACACCAACAACAAGACAGAAGAAAGAGAAATTAAGGAGTCGATCCCATTTACAATTGCACCCAAAACCATAAGATACCTAGGAATAAATCTAACCAAAGAGGCAAAGGATCTGTACTCAGAAAACTATAAAATACTCATGAAAGAAATTGAGGAAAACACAAAGAAATAGAAAAACGTTCCATGCTCATGGATTGGAAGAACAAATATTATGAAGATGTCAATGCTACCGAGACCAATCTACACATTCAATGCAATCCCCACCAAAATACCACCCACTTTTTTCAAAGAAATGGAACAAATCATCCTAAAATTTGTATGGAACCAGAAAAGACCCAGAATAGCCACAAGAATGTTGAAAAAGAAAAGCAAAGCTGGTGGCATCACAATTCCGGACTTATAGCTCTATTACAAAGCTGTAATCATCAAGACAGTATGGTACTGGCAGAAAAACAGACACATAGATCAATGGAACAGAATAGAGAGCCCAGAAATGGACCCTCAACTCTATGGTCAACTAATCTTTGACAAAGCAGGAAAGAATGTCCAATGGAAAAAAGACAGTCTCTTCAACCAATGATGTTGGGAAAATTGGACAGCCACATGCAGAAGAATGAAACTGGACCTTTTCCTTACACCACACACAAAAATAGACTCCAAATGGTTGAAAGACCTAAATGTGAGACAGGAGTCCATCCAAATCCTAAAGAAGAACACAGGCAGCAACCTCTTCGACCTCAGCTGCAGCAACTTCTTCCTAGAAACACTGCCAAAGGCAAGGGAAGCAAGGGCAAAAATGAACTATTGGGACTTCATCAAGATAAAAAGCTTTTGCACAGCAAAAGAAACAGTCAACAAAACCAAAAGACAACCAACAGAATGGGAGAAGATATTTGCAAATGACATATCAGATAAAGGGCTAGTATCCAAAATCTATAAAGAACTCATCAAACTCAACACCCAAAGAACAAAGAATCCAATCAAGAAATGGGCAGAAGACATGAACAGACATTTTTCCAAAGAAGACATCCAAATGGCCAACAGACACATGAAAAAGTGCTCAACATCGCTTGGCATCAGGGAAATCCAAATCAAAACCTCAATGAGATACCACGTCACACCAGTCAGAATGGCTAAAATTAACAAGTCAGGAAACGACAGATGTTGGCGGGGATACGGAGAAAGGGGAACCCTCCTACACTGTTGGTGGGAATGCAAGCTGGTGCAACCACTCTAGAAAACAGTATGGAGGTTCCTCAAAAAGTTGAAAATAGAGCTACCCTACAACCCAGCAATTGCACTACTGGGTATTTACCCCAAAGATACAAATGTAGGGATCCAAAGGGGTATGTGCACCCCGATGTTTATAGCAGCAATGTCCACAATAGCCAAACTGTGGAAAGAGCCAAGATGTCCATGAACAGATGAATGGAAAAAGAAGACGTGGTATATATATATAGCAGAATATTATGCAGGCATCAAAAGGAATGAGATCTTGCCATTTGCAACGATGTGGATGGAACTGGAGGGTGTTATGCTGAGCGAAATAAGTCAGTGAGAGAACAACATGTATCATATGACCTCACTGATATGAGGAATTCTTAATCTCAGGAAACTAACTGAGAGTTGCTGGAGTGGGGGGTGGTGTGGGAGGGATGGGGTGGCTGGGTGATAGACACTGGGGAGGGTATGTGCTATGGTGAGCGCTGTGAATTGTGCAAGACTGTTGAATCACAGATCTGTACCTCTGAAACAAATAATGCAATATATGTTAAGAAAAAAAAAAAAGATAGCAGGAGGGGAAGAATGAAGGGGGGGAATCGGAGGGGGAGACGAACCATGAGAGACGATGGACTCTGAAAAACAAACTGAGGGTTCTAGAGGGGAGAGGGTTGGGGGGATGGGTTAGCCTGGTGATGGGAATTAAAGAGGGCACGTTCTGCATGGAGCACTGGGTGTTATGCACAAACAATGAATCGTGGAACACTACATCAAAAACTAATGATGTAATGTATGGTGATTAACATAACAATAAAAATTTTTTTAAAAAAAGAGAGAGAGAGAATGGAAAGGTCTGTTTTGCATCGTTGAAAGATCATTTTTGCGTCCGATTACCCCTCTGTTGTCCAGGAGGACAGCCGCCAGCCACGTGCGGCTTTCGAGCACTTGCAATGTAGTCAGTCCCAACTAAGAGATGCTTGAAGTGTAAAACACATACCAGATTTTGGGCGCCTGGGTGGCTCAGTTGGTTAAGCAACTGCCTTCGGCTCAGGTCATGATCCTGGAGTCCTGGGATCGAGTCCCGCATCGGGCTCCCTGCTCGGCAGGGAGTCTGCTTCTCCCTCTGACCCTCCTCCCTCTCATGCTCTCTGTCTCTCATTCTCTCTCTGTCAAATAAATAAATAAAATCTTTAAAAAAAAAAAAAAAAAAACACATACCAGATTTTAAAGACTTAGTTTGAAAAAAAATGCAAAATATCTCATTGATAAGTTCTATATTGATTACATATTGCAGTGATAGTATTTTGGATGCATTGGGTCAGATAAAATATATTATTAAAATGAAAAAAAAAAAAAAAGAAAGAAACCATGGCCTGGGCTCTAGGTATCCCATTGACACTCGGACACTGGGGACTCATTGCGTCTAGACCTTTTAGGTGCGTGGCGCACACACACACACACACACACACACATACACACACACAATATACATATATACCTACATATGCAATGTATTCATATGGACACATCCAGGGCAGGAATTTCCCCTCTCCTTTTTTCATTCCCTATATTAATTTTCCCTCCTCCACAATGAGAATACCAGCTTCCGAGAACAGTATATGCACTTCTTTGATTAATCCTCTAAGACACAAAATTCAGCAATACTACACCCATACTACTTCCAACAAGCTTACCAAATTAATCTTTCTTTGGAATTCCTTTTGCTCTTAGAATATATCCCACTAGGGGCGCGTGCGTGGCTCAGTCAGTGAAGCATCTGTCTTAGGTTCAGGTCATGAACACAGGGTCCTGGGATGGAGCTCCGCGTTGGCTCCTTGCTCATTGGGGAGTCTGCTTCTTCCTTTCCCTCTGCTGCTCCCCCCCAACTGGTTCTCTCTCTCTCTCTAATAAATGAAATCGTGAAAAAAGAGAGAGAGAGAATATACCTCACTAAAGGGATAAAATCAGAGAGTCCCACATAAAAGTGATTTGGACTACTTTATTTCTTCCTTGTGGTTACAGATTTGATGTGCATTTCAAGTCCCCTGATTTTAGGGATTTTCCCCATTCTCTGCAATTCATTTTTCCTTTTGGAAGATGTAAAACATTAACATGGCTCAAAAGCCAAATCTACATTAAAATCACTCTCAGAGATACCTCATTCCTGTCTTTCCTACTTTTATTCACTGTTCATAGGTAGTTAATTTCATTTCAATTATCTCATATGAATCTCTAAGATTGAGATTTATAGGGATGTTTAAGTTGGGAATAAAGATAAAATGATAGATGGTAATTTGGGAGTACATAGGGCACCTCCTAGTCCTGTGCCATGAATATCAAAGGAGCACATTTCAAGCTGTATTTTCCATTTTAAAGCACGCATATTTTTAATGACTTTATTAAATATTTTTAATGTGTTATAAGTCAAATTATTTCTTTAAAAGGTTATTTAAGAGCAACCTTTTTTGGGTGATGACCTTTCTACCATCAATAATGGAACTCAATTAGAGAAAATACTATATTCAGTCATTCTACAGACCATCTTTTTGACTAGGTAGCTCTTGAGAAGCAGGGGCTATTATGTTGAAAGAAAAGGAATCTGGGCAAAAAAAAAAAAAAAAAAGATGCTGTTCTTTCCCAGAAGAAAAACTTACATAGACCAACTGTCAATGAGCTCTAAACAGGAAGTCAGGAGACTCCCCTTGCTATCTTGACTCTGCACCAAGTAGTTATTGGGACTTGGCAAGACATTCCCCCCACCATGCCTCAGTTTTCTTATCTGCAAAATGGACATGAGCTGGGAAAGGGGAGAACCATAACCTTTTTCAGTCTGTCTCCCATAACCTACAACCAGTAATTATTTTAGGGGTTCTCAGTCTTTATTGTTCAAATGATTCACCTTGGGCCGCTTGTTCTATGCCGATTATAAGCCCTTATAATAAGCTTGGGCTGGGGCTCAGAAATGTCCATTTTACACGAGTGTCCCAGGTGATAGAACTGCAGAAGGGGGGCGCCTGGGTGGCTCCATCAGTTAAGAGTCTGCCTTCAGCTCAGGTCATGATCCCAGGGTCCTGGGATGGAGTCCCGTATTGGGCTCCTTGCTCAGCGAGGTGTCTGCTTCTCCCTCTCCCTCTGCCTGCCTACTTGTACTCTCTCTCTGTCAAATAAATAAATAAAATCTTTAAAAAAAAAAAAAAAAAGGAACTATAGGGGAACAGTGTACCATGCTTTGAGAAGCCTCGGCCTATATAGTCACGTAGACCGGCCCCAAGTTGAACAGGCCTTAATCTTGAAGAAAGAACTTGGTTGCCGACGTGGTATCATTCCAACAGTTCTGAGCATGTTTCTTTGCCTAAAGAAAATACTTCTCACATCAAATTTGATTAACTATTATTTTCAGAATAAAGTCAACCCTTTGGAGGAAAATCTAACCTACAGTAAAACTGTTTCAAGTCATTTATATTTTAATATAAATAAATTTGTCAAGTTAAGCAATCTTCTAGCAGGAAAGGTATTAGTGAATTAATCCAAAGCCCCAATTATACAACCCTGAGAACTCACACACTTTGTTCACGGTCTGACAATGAGGGTCATGTCGGGTTCAAGACTGGAGTCCAATGTCTTTGCTCCAAGTTTCATGTCACGTTCATGGAATCACAGAACCTTTCTTTTCTTTGAGAAACACTTCAGAAGAAAAAAGAAAAAAACCACATGGACATTCCCCTTTCTCTGGAATCTGTGAATGTTACCTTACATGGTTTAAAAAAAAACAAAAACTTTGAACAGGTGACTAAGGATCTTGAGATGGAGAGATGATCCAGGTGAGCCCAATGTAATCACAAGGGTCCTTAAAAGATGGTCAAACAGAGGCAGCCAAGTATGGAAGCAGAGGGAGAAAAGGTGAAGAGCCAAAGAGCAAAGACAGCTCCTAGGAGCTGGCAAAGGCAAAGCAGCAGATTCCCCACCTAGAGCATCCAGAAGGAACCAGCCCTGTCACGTTTGCCTGTATCCCTATTTGGATTTCAGAACTCCAGACTGTAAGATAATAAATTCATGTTGTTTTAAGCGACTAGGTGTAGGGTCATTTCTTACGGCACCAAAAAGAAACAAATAGAGGGCGTTGTAAGAAATCTAGGGCACTGGAGACCCATCAGCAGAAAATGGAGAGGAGAACCAAAAGGGAGAAGGATGAGGTGCTTAACAAAGACGGCTCACTTGGTGAATCTGGGAGCCCCGAGTGGCCAGTCTCCGAGCATAAGGCAGAACAGAAATTCTAATTAAGGAGTCTGTACTCTAATACTTTAAATGAATAGAGAACTTTGCTCTATCCACGAAGCATGAATGAGTGTTCAACATACACAGAGGACACTTGTAACTCACCAAACACAGGACACCGTGAGTTTCCCAGCAATGCGAATGGGTTTGCTCTTTGCTTTCACTGCCCTTTTAAATGCTGTGACTCATTTTCAGGTCGACTGATAATCTGAACAGACTAAAATTGACCGGACCCTATAGGAGCCACCTTCCCAACCACAGCCACTTCCCACCATGGGAAAAGTAACTTAAGATTAATGTTTAATTTATAATGTCACCTGGGATGGAGGAATTATCTTAAAGGTTTATTTCCAAAAGAATCTGTTGTCAAGTCTAGCCATTAGACTAGGTCTGCCCTTCAGGCTTTATATATTCAGGGTCCCTTCACAGCAAGAGATGTAATTGCCAAAGCGGAGAGTCCGACAGACCTGAGTTCAAAGCTCCCCCACTCACTAGCTGGGTCACCCTGAGCCAGTTACAGGGTCTCTGTCCGTCAGTTTCATCCTCCATAGAATGTAGGTAAGAGCAGAGCCTGCATGAGGGTCATGGAAGGATTAAATGGGATAGGTAGGGTATAGAAAATATGCTTCGTTCAGCTGCTAGGATTTCGGGCCACCCAGTAAACATGAATATTCTCTCTGAGCCTTTTTTTCCTCTCTGTCTGTGGTTTTCAATCTGCTTGGTGGATCCCTAGAGTTTCTCTGGCAGAGTTTCAGGGACTTCCGGCTGAGGAAGAATGAAACCCGTGGGGGCTCTGGATCCTCCACACCACTTGCCACTAGAACTACCACCTGCAGAACATGTAAACCTTGAGTCCAATGAAAAGGCTCCACAACAGTTCTATATCTACTGAGTCAGGGGGAATTTTTCGCTCCCTGCCATGTCCACGTCCCCATTCCCTATCAAGCACATGGCACATCATCTGCTCCCCATTCCTGGTATAGGATGGTAGGGAGTCCCAGAGAGAGGCTGCTGGGGCTTCCTGGCTTTTTGATAGAAGCCTGAGCCCTCAGCACCGGGGGCCGGGTGGGGATGTGGAGGGAGTGAAAGGACAGCATATGTGGTGGGGAGGGGAGTGCAGAGCTTGGCAGTACCACAAGGGCGAGAGGGACCGTCCAGAGGCCACAGCGCACCTGCCCACACCTGAAGGAGATGAGAAAGGTTCGCCAGTCCAGGATAGCCTCGTGTGGAGAGGTGGGAGGAATGATACCCTAGGTGGGGCCTCTGGGACCTAGGTGCTACCATCATACAACTCAGTTACAAGTCTCTCTACCATTTAGACAAAGCAAGTCCTTGTTTTTGCTTTTATTATGTAATACAACTTTTTTTAAGAGTTTAGTTTTTTTTTTAGGTTTTATTTATTCATTTGAGAGAGAGAGAGAGAGACAGAGAGACAGAGAGAGCACAAGCAGGTGGAGAGGCTGAGGGACAGGGGGAAGCAGACTCCCCGCTGAACAGGGAGCCCAATGCGGGACTCGATCCCAGGACCCTGGGATCATGACCTGAGCCAAAGGCAGACTCTTAACTGTCTGAGCCACCCAGGCGCCCCTATGTAATACAACTTTTAATTCCAGATTGTGTTACCAAATCAGCCCGGCATCCAGTGCCCCGTGGCCAAAGTTGGTACACAGTTCTCCGTTCTATATCCTTTAAACCTCCAAGCTTGGACAGCCACACAGGAAGAGGTCTCTGCCTTGATGCTATGTGTTGAGCGCATTCAATGCCTGATCTCACCGAAATGTGGCAACGAGCCTTTGAGAAAGGTAGTCTTGTTGCAGGGGGTGGCTGAGATCCATGGCCGGGATCCTGGGGCCCACGGAGCTGCAGAGTCAGGGTTTTTAACCCATGTCTGCTCGACTGTTGAGCCTGACACTGTGCCATTAAATTACGCTGCTCCAAGGCTGTACTCTCAGCCTATGGTTCCAGGGGGCAATCGAGTGATGGCAAGGTGTCTGCAAATCCATATGCGTGCTCCTATAAGCCAGATATGGAACACAGCCCGTCTTTAAATATATGTATTGGTAGGGGCACCCGGGCAGCTCAGTCGGTTAAGCGTCTGATTCTTGGGTTCAGCTCAGGTCACCATCTCAGGGTTGCGGGATCAAGCCCCACGTCAGGCTCCGTGTTGAGCCTACTTGGGGGATTCTCTCTCCTTCTCCCTCTGCCCCTCCCCACTTCTCTCTAAAAAAAAAAGAAAAAATGTTTATGTAGTGGTGAGGTGCTTGATAAAATACAGACTTGCAGAAATGTGAATGATCTGAACAACTGAACTAGCTTAGGGACTATGCTGAAAAGATACAGCAGGTGCATACACGGGGCCCAATTTGGAAGTCAGACAGGCAATACTGGGGACACAGAAAGATTTACCTACAGGTGAGTGGATTATATGGGGAGAAGAATTCCACCCCAGGGAAGAAGAGCTAGAAGGCATTAGTCAGACGAAGGCCCAGAGAAAGCCAACTAAGCAGACACACAGGGTAGAAAATGTTGGTGAGGAATTTACAACCACACAGATGATGGTGAAGAGCCTCCGGAATAATCTGAACTGAATCTCAGTTCTGCTGCTTGCTTTGGGACCCTGGGAAGTAGAACTTGTCACATAGAACCTTTCAGAACAGAGTCTTTTTTTCCTTCGTGTTCCCAAATCTGCCCCAGGATCCAGGGCACCGAGGTCAAAGTTTATGCTCTGTTTTACCTCCAAGTTACCTACCCCCCCCCAACCCCAGGAGGTGCACAGGGATGTTCCGTGCACAGCGCAAAATATGTATGAAGGATTTGGCAACTCTTGTCCTAAGCCTTGTTGTGAGGTTTAAATGAGAGAAGCCGGAAACCAGACAAGGGGTCAGCATAATGCCTGTTTGAGTCGGGCTTTGGCCACATTTAATCCCCCTCTCTCCCTGGGGCCAGTGAGGCTTTGTGTGATAACAGAGGTAAATCGTTACAAAAAGCTGCCGCAAAAGCTTCACCCCTTCTCCCTAAGAGGGGGCTGGAGGCAAGTCTCGTGCAGACTATGTATAAAATAAGAAAGAAGATTCAAAGCAAAGAACATTCTAATAGCCGTAAGAAGGAGCAGTTGGTGGGGAAAAAACTAGCATTTAAAACATACAGGAGGGACGCCTGGGTGGCTCAGTCTGTTAAGCATCTGCCTTCCATTCAAGTCATGATCCCAAGGTCCCGGGATCGAGCCCCACATCAGGCTCCCTGCTCAGTGGGGAGTGTGCTTCTCCCCCTGCTTGTGCTATCAAATAAATAAACAAAATCTTTAAAAATAAATAAAAAATTAAAACATACAGAAAAATTAATATCTAAAAGAGCAGAGTATGCTTTTTTAACATCTACAAACCATCAACAATGAGTCTCTAAGGAAATAGTATACTTCAGGAGAGTTCTGAATCAGCAAAGCAGGAGTATGGGCAATAGATCTTAGAAAGATTTCTGCCTTATAATGATCAAAATAGGTTTTTATGAAGTTTGGGGGGCTTAATGTGTTTCTTTAAAATTCACATATGGAGCAGCTCCTTTCTTCAGCAAAGCTACACTTCGAGTGTTAGTGTCTTTAACCTTTAAGAAGCAGATTACTTGAGGTGCCTGGCTGGCTCAGTCGGTAGAGCATATGACCCTTGATTGCAGGGTCATGAGTTCGAGCCCCGGGACTGGCTATAAAGATTACTTACAAATAAAATCTTAAAAAAAAAAAAAAAGAATCACATTACTTGTCCCTTTTGTTTTCTCATTGTTCACCACATGTGGAAGTATTCCTTCTTCAATTCTAAGTCCATTTCACTGCCATTTGGGTTCTCAGGATGGCAGGGACCATCTAGGGATGGGGGACCAGCCAACACATGTTGAAACAAATAGGGAGAACCCTTTCTTCCTCCTTCACCTGCCCACTAAGGGTGTCTTCTGAACGACTCTGAAATCCTGGAGACCCCTTTTAAGATAAAATGGTCAGCGTGGGTCCATCCCAAGCAACTCCAGAATCAGATTTCAAATGACACAGGCCTGGTGGATGTGATTTAATGGATAATCTATTCTGAGAGAAAGATGTGGAGCCTGGGAATCAGGTGTCAAGGAAACAGGACAGGTGGTGTCCCAACAGAGCCAGGGAGCCACGTGTCTGCCATCCACCTGCTAGGGTGTGAGCAGAAGAGCTGATATACTCAGGTCTAGGTCAGCCAGAAAAAGAAAAAAAAACAACAACAAAAACAACCCAAAATAACACCCCAGATGTTTCTTCTTGAGCAGCCTGGTATCTGAGACAGAATGGTTAGGTGTAAGAACAGGCTTTCTTCAAGCCTGCCCCACTATATATAGATAGAGATTGGTTACTTAACCTCACAGAAGCTCAGTTTTTCATCTGTGAAAAGAAACAAAAATATCTAGGTAATGGGGAAAACTCTTTAGGTTCCCAGTGGAAAAAAAAAATTTCCCTTGTTACAGACTGCATGTTTCTACCCCCAGAATTCATACATTGAAACCCTACTCCGCAACAGGATGGTGCTAGGAGGTGGGGCCTTTGGGAGATCATTTAGGATTCATTGAGGTCGTGAGGGTGGAGTCTTCAGGGATGGGATTACTGCCCATACCAATGTCACTGGCGCTCTCTCTGCTCAAAGCCATGGGCAGGTACAAAGAGAAGTCAGCAGTCCACAGCCCAAAGGAGCCTTGTCTCCAGAAACTGACCACTCTGACATCCTGATCTCCAGCTTCCAGCCTCCAGCACTGTGAGAAATAATTTTCTGTTGTTCAGAAGCCATCCAGCCTATGAGACACTTTGTTACAGCCGACTGAATGGACTAAGACCCCCGTCTTAAACCATGTTAAGGGAAAAGGAATTTATCAGCTCATGAAACACAGCTCAAATATGGCTGGATCCCAGGGTGCAACCTGTTGAGTAATTCCTACCTTTTTGTTCCATCTATGCTCGCCTCAACACGTTCACCTCATTCTACCTAACCCACTCTAGGCATCTTGGATTTTCAAAGCAGCTGCAAATTTATATTCATCTGGCAAGACAATCTTAAAGGCAAGAGGTTATTCTCTCTGCATCAATTTCAGCAGGAAATTGCCAGGGAGAGCGCTTACAGGGCCTGTGAGAATCACATGCAATCTCCTAACCAGTTCCTTTGAACAGGCAATGGTAGTGGTTATTCTGATCGACCAGACTCTGTACCCAGGGGACTGAGAGTCACAGATCTTACTAGAACTGTGAGCAGGGCAGAGATTTCCCAAAGGAAAACTGGAAGGCTGACATCGGTCTCAGAGTAAGGCAAAGAGGAAAATGTGCTAAGGAGAGAAACCTATAAGTATCACAGATCTCTACAGCATCTTTCTCAGGATGGTAATAGGAGAATTAAAATAATGTAAAAAAAAATACTTTGCAAACCACAGAACTCTATTCAAATGTTCCTTGTTCAATTTATATGTAGTTTAACCTACATTCAAAAACTGTAGAGATACACCAAGTATGTATAAAGACAAAGAATTTTTTGAAGACAGTTTTTAGATTTTTTTCACAGTGCCCAGCTCTGGAGATGGGGCTTCTGGTTCTCAGTACATCTTGAGACTTGGGAGTCTGAAGCCTTTATTCACAGAGGAAATTTAGCAAGAGGCACAAATATGCAGGAATGGTTACTGAAGCAATCTTTCCTATAGGACACATAAACTTGTGAAGATTTTATCCAGCCTTCCAATTTGAGGTAATGGTCCACATCTGTTTTCTGCAGAGCAACAACACTAGTTCTCCTTAGGTTATAAAGATACTGACGCACTTTCTTTTTCTGGAAATTTTAGTTCACTGCTGTGATAGATGAGTGTGCCATAGAAGAAACTCTTAAGAGAACTGCATTCTTTTAAGAATCAAAGATCCTGATTTTTTCCCCTCACATTTAAGGCTTCTTGACCACTGTGAAACTATCAAGATTTTCCCATATCCTTACCCAATGACTTATATAGCATCACAAGACAGACCATTTATTTAATTTTGACCATTAAAAATCTATGGAATTGCCTTTCCTCTAAATATGTGAAAAGATATGAGGAGTGACATCACAGGATAATTCACATTCTAAAATTCAGCTTTTCCCATTTAATTAAGGGATATCTACTGACTCAAGTCCTTTACTTTTTCCTGAGATACAAACATGAGAATAAATATTCATTCAACCTGCAACCTCACATACACACACGAGCACACACACACACACACACACACACACACAAAACCATTAAGACCACAAAGATATCAAGGAACATTTTAACCAAATAACATACTCAAATCCCTGATTTATATTTAAAATATATCAAAGGAGAACTGAAAAATTCTAGAAGATTCTTGAACTTAAATTCTTCTATTACTCTATTATCTAAGACAGTGGTTTAACCCACAATATGTCCCAGTAAGCACAAGCTAATTCTCAATAATTATTGTTACAGGTTTCCATAATCCTTTTTTCAGCAATTGATGGGATAAAAGATTAAAATCAGTACAATAAAGAGGACTTAAGCAAATAACACTATCAGCCAACTGACTTAAGTAACATTTACAGAATCCTCTCCTCAAGAAATGTGAAATAAAATTATTTTCAAGTGCACTTGAACACCAAGTTTGATCATATGCTGGGTTATAAAATATGTCTCAATAAATTTAAAAGGATTGAAATTTTACAGAGTATGTTCTCCTACACGACAGAATTTAACTAAAACTCTTTTTTTTTTTTTTAATCTGAGATTCTAGTAAAATTTCAGGAGACAGGGTTAGTACACAAAAGTCAATTGCATTCCTGTACACCAGCGATGAACAAGTGGAATGTGCAATTAAAAACAATCCCATTTACAACAGCAGCCAAAAATGAAATACTTAAGTTTCATAAGATATGTCCATGATCTCTAGGAAGAAAATTACCAAACTCTGAATAAAGCAATTAATGAAGATCTAAATAAATAGAGAGATATTCTGTGTGTGTGGATTAGAAAAATCAATACTGTTAAGACGTCAGTTCTTCCCCACTTGACCTATAAACACAATTCCAATCAAAATCTCAACAATCTATTTTGTGAAAATCAACAACATGATTCTAAAGTCTCCATGGAAAGGCAGAAACCCAGATTAGCCAACACAATACTGTAGAAAAAGAACAAAGTTGGAGAGGAGACATAACCCAAATTCAAGGTCTTTTTTTTAAATTTTATTTATTTATTTATTTGAGAGAGAGCGAGCACAAGCAAGAGGGAGAGGCAGAGGGAGAAGCAGGCTCCCTGCTCAGCAGGGAACCCGAGATGTGGGGCTCGATTCCAGGACCCCAGGATCATGACCCAAGCCAAAGGCAGATGCCCAACCAACTGAGCCTCCCAAGCGCCCCCCAACTTCAAGGCTTAATATAAAGCTACCATAATCAAGACAGCATGGTCCTGGCTAAAGAATAGACAGGTTTATCAATGGAATAAGAGACAGAAAGCCCAGAAATAGATTCAAAGTCAACTAACTGTTGACAAAGGAACAAAGGCAATTCAATAGAGAAAGAATAGTCGTTAACAAATGGTGCTAGAAGAGTTGGATATCCACACACAAAAATAATTAATCTACACATAGACTTTATACCTTTCATAAAAATGAATGCAAAAATGGATCATAAACCTATATGTGAAATACAAAATTATAATATTCCTAAAAGCTAACATAAGAGAAAATCTAGGTGAGCTTGGGTTTGGTGACTTTTTAGACAAACATCACAAGTTTGATGCATGATAGGAAAAAATGTTAAGTAGGATATCACTGAAGTTATAATTTCTACTCTATGAATGACACTGTTAACAGAATGAAAAGACAAGGCATTGACAAGGAGAAAATATTTGAAAAATACATATCTGATAAAAGACCTGTATCTAAAACATACACTCTTTTAAAGATTTTTATTTATTTATTTATCAGAGAGAGAGAGAGAGAGAGAGCACAAGCGGGGGGAGCAGCAGAGGGAGAGAGAGAAGCAGGCTCCTCACTGAGCAAGAAACCCGATGTAGGACTCGATCCCAGGACCCTGGGATCATGACCTGAGCCAAAGGCAGACGCTTAACGACTGAGCCACCCAGGCGTCCCCTAAAACATACACTCTTAAAACTTAATGATTAGGAAAAACAAACAATCCAATTAAAAAATGGGATCTGAATGGAAAGAAGATATACGGATGGCAAATAAGCACATGAAAAGGAGGTTAATATCACATGTCGTTAGGGAACAGCAAATTAAAGCAGCAACAAGATATCATGACCTACCTATTGGAATGACTAAAATAAAAAACTGACAATACCAAATGCTGACAAGGATGGAGAGCAAGGAGAATCCTCATTGCTGGTAAGAAGGTAAAATGCTACAGCCACTTTAGCAGTTTTTTCAAAACAAAGCATAGTCTTATTATATGATCCAACAGTCACACTCCTGGATATCTACCCAACCGATCTGAAAACTTACATCCATACAAAAACCTGCTCAGGAAATGTTCATAGCAGCTTTATTCATAATTGCCAAAAGACCCAGGAAGCAACCAAGACATCCTTTGAAAGGTGAATGGTTAAACATACTGGTACATACAATGCAATACTATAAAGCAAAAGAAGAAATGTGTCATGAGAAAATGAGGAATATTTTTTTTTCCAGCAGGCTCCACACCCCAATGCAGGGCCTGAACTCATGACCCTGAGATCAAGACCTGAGCTGAGATCAAGAGTTGGGACACTTAACCAACTGAGCCACCCAGGCATCCCAGGAGGAATCTTAATGCTTATTACTAAATGAAAGAAGCCAGTCTGAAAAAGCAACATACTATATGATTTTAACATTCCAGAAAAGACAAAACTATGGAGGCAAGACAGAGATCAGTGATTTGCAGGGGTTTGGATGGGGTGAGGGCAGTAAGCAGGTAGAGCACAGGGGATTTTTAGGGCCATGAAACTCTTCTGTATGATCCTGTCATGGTGGGTACACATCATTATGCATTTGTCAAAACCCACAGAACTGCACAAAACAAAGAGTGAACCCTAATGTAAACTATGGACTTTAGTTAATATTAATGCATCAATATCAGTTCATCAACTGTAACAAATGTAGCACATTAATACAAGATGTTAATAAAGGGGAAACAGTGAGCAAGGGAGAGAGGGGTATCTGGAATTGTGTACTATCTGCTCAATTATCTGTAAACCTAAAAATGTTCTAAAAGTAGTCTATTAATTTTTTTAAAAACCCACTTCCAAAAATGAGTCACCAAGGAAATAAGAGAAATTAAAAATATTCTGAACTGAATGAAAATAAAAACACCAATTTCAAAATTTGTAAGATTCAACCAAAGCAGTGCTCAGAGGGAAATCTTACAGCTTCAAACCCTTATTCAAGAAAGAGAAAACTGTCTGAAATCAATTATCTAAGCTTCTATCTTAAGAAGTTGGAAGAACTAATTAAACACAAAAGAAGTAGAAATGAAATATAATAAAGATACAAGAAAAATTAAAGAAATAAATAATGAAAAAAATCAACAAAATCAGAAACTTTTTTCAAAAGATAAACCTCTAGATAGGCTGATTAAAAACAAAAGAGGAGACACCACTAAGGATCCTACAGAATCATACAGACAATAAGGGACTATATTACAAATAATGTCTTATGAATAAATTTGTCAAAATAGATGAAATGAGCAAATTACAGGAAAGACTCAAAACTTACACAAAAGAAACTGAGAATCTACACAGTTTCAGGTCTACTAAAGAAACTGAATAATATAATAAATAAAATTGAATAAAAACCTTCCCATACAGACATCCGCAGACCCAGGTCTTTGGGAAAGATGCTCCCAATGACTGATAGACCATCTCTTCCCACCTCCAAATAGCAGCAACTGAATGTGAATCCACTGGGGCTCCTCCCTTCCAGGTCTTCTCTTCACAAAATAGGTAAATTCCAACATTTGAAACTCAGAAGAGCAAGGGGTGAGCCTACTAGAAATGCAGGCATGCATTACAGAGGACAGAATGGATTGGGACCATCTAGGTTATATATTCATTTCCCATCATCCCCACCCCTTCACCCCCACACCCCCATGCCTGTGTGTCTCTTAAATAGCTATTGCTCATTGATTTTCCTCTTAGACCTTAAAGTTGTGGCAAGAAACATCTGGGAACTGCTTCAATAAATGATCTTTAAGATTCCCTCCTACCGGGCGCCTGGGTGGCTCAGTTGGTTAAGCGACTGCCTTCGGCTCAGGTCATGATCCTGGAGTCCCAGGATCGAGTCCCGCATCGGGCTCCCTGCTCAGCGGGGAGTCTGCTTCTCCCTCTGGCCCTCCCCCTCTCATGTGTGCGCTCTCTCTCTCTCTCTCAAATAAATAAATAAAATCTTAAAAAAAAAAAAAAAGATTCCCTCCTACCTTCCCTCCCTTCCTCTCCCCATCCCTGTAATGACTACTTACTGACAGCCTAATATGTGCCAGGCAATCAAAATCAAACATGGCATTGGTCTTCATGGGGTATGTGATCTATGTTCTAAAGGCATCACAGACTGGATGAAACAAGAACAGCTAGTTCCTAAGTGACTTTATATGCTCACTATTGTTACCCCATTGTATGGCTAAGGTGGCTGAGATTGGGACAGAGTCAATACCTCAGTCTGGCTAAGATTCATAGAGCCAGAAAGGAGAAGGGCTAGCATTTGAGCCTAAGTCTGTCCTACTCCAAAGCCCATGCCATTTCCATTCTGCTGTCCTGCTAAATTAAGAACGAGCTTAAATTGATCCTGATTACGTATTATATCTCACTAGCAGAGTAATTGCTTTGTATTTTCTCATGGCTAAAAGAGCTGTATGATATTCACTGCTTGTTACGTTTCTGAAGGGCTGGTTTTGAAGTTTTTATTAGCATACATTTAAAATTCTGGTCAATTGTCTGAAATGCAAAATTCCTTAAAAATACTTCTCCCCCTCAACTTTGAGGTAGAAATAAACTTCACTTAATAGAGAGTGTCCCTGGCTTGACCCAGAAGCTCAGTGAGCAGATGTCTCTGCAAAGATTTGTACACAGGCTGTTAGGAGTTTGGCTGTGGTTGAGGCTGGAGGTAGTAAGGTATGAGTATACTTAGGCTACAAAAGTCAAGTCCACTCCCAAGTGAATTTCTGGTAGAGCCATAAGGTTGATACCAAAAAATGCCACATTTTTCTCACTAAGAATTCTGATAAATGCCTCCTCTGTAGGTGATGTCAGCAGGTGCTCTGAGGTAGCAGGTCTTGGTGTATCAAGTCCACATTCCTGATTTGAAATCCCAAACCCCTGGCAATATGGCCCGACTCTGTATTTCTGTGCCTTGCCTTCTGCCACTGATCCCTTAAAACCACTTTCTAAATATTCCTCTAAGTCTCCAAACTCTCTATAAATGGTATATCCATCTCAGGCTTCTTACAGCCTGGAAAACTTAACTACCTGCTTTTCTCTGAAATCTCAACCCCATGGGGGCGCCAGGTGGCTCAGTCGGTTAAGCGTCTCCCTTCAGCTCAGGTCATGAACCCAGGGTCCTGGGATCCAGCCCCACATCAGGCTCCTTGTTCAGTGGGGAGCCTGCTTCTCCCTCTCCCTCTGCCCCTTCCCCCACTCATGCCCCTCCCCCATGTATGCCCCTCCCCCCCTCTTGTGCTCTCTCTCATGTTCTCTGGCTCTCTCAAATAAAATCTTTAAAAAATAATAAAATAAAATAAAATCCCATCCCCAGGGAAACCGATCCCTCCTTCTACTTAGTTTTCAGAGAATGTGCACAACTGTCTGGTACCCTGCTCATCATCTGTCCTCATCAGGGTGCAGGGCATGGGGGAAGAAGTCTGGACTGTGTCCTCTTCTCTTTTTAAATTCCTAGTCCCTAGCTCAATAATGACCCAAAATAGGCACTGAATGCATAGCAAATGCCTAAATGAAGATACATGGAAAGGAAATCCAGCCAAGAACCAAAACTCCACCAATGCGCATGTCAACAGCACAGGATGAGTCAGCCCTGCATTCTCAATCCACCACCAAGGTCATTGCTCTGTAGGACCGTGTGTTCCATATTCTAATTTACCTTAAAGCATCAATGTAATTCTCAATTTGGGTTTCCAATTTGAGGCGAGACCCTTAAGGTATTTTTCACTATTTTTTAAATCCCTTTTAATCACTTTTTAATACCTATCAGAAGCTTGAAATTGAAATGTTATAACCAGACTGCCCTGATTTTCCTGGGCTACACTTATACAAGGGAGGGTATCCTCGGATCTGTACTGACCTGATCGTTTCCCTCGTTTCCCTCGAAGAAGGTTTGTCTTATTTGAAGCAGCATTATTAAACCAATAACACAAATAAAAGGATATGCCCAGACTGACGGTTACCAGAGGAGAGGCGCGTGGGGGGACGGGTGAAATAGGTGACGGGCATTAAAGAGTATAGTTAACATAATGAGCACTAAGGTACAGCATTGTTGAATCATTATATCATACACCAGCCACTGATACATGCTATGTTACCTCGTTAATGTAAATTAAAATAATTAATTAAAATATAGAAGTAATTAAAGTATAACTATAAATTTATAAAATTAAAATATAAGTAATTAAATCAAAATAAAGTAATTAAAATAAAAAATTTAATAAAATTAAAAATATATATAAATGCCCAGAAAGAAAAGCTTGGGAATGTTTTTAAAATATACCAAAGACAGGGGCGCCTGGGTGGCTCAGTCGTTAAGCGTCTGCCTTCGGCTCAGGTCATGATCCCAGGGTCCTGGGATCGAGCCCTGCATCGGGCTCCCTGTTCGGCAGGAAGCCCGCTTCTCCCTCTCCCACTCCCTCTGCTTGTGTTCCCTCTCTCGCTGTGTCTCTCTCTGTCAAATAAATAAATAAAATCTAAAAAATAAATAAATAAATAAAATATACCAAAGACAAATTCATGTGTTTGAATCAATGAAGTCTCTCCCAATCTCTGTTTCCAAGGACACAAAGTGACCGATAAAGACAGGAGCTGGTCTTCCCCAAGCTCTTCCTCTTATCCTCAGCCACAGGGAGGCCTCCTGCTATTCAGAGCTGAGAGATACGGTCGCCTCTCCCCACTCTTGTTTTGTGTTTGGCCGTGTTTTTTTTTTAAGATTATTTATTTATTTATTCATGAGAGACAGACAGAGAGAGGCAGAGGCAGAGGGAGAAGCAGGCTCCCCGCGGAGTAGGGAGCCCCATGCGGGACTCGATCCCAGGACCCTGGGATCCTAATCCCAGCCGAAGGCAGACGCTCAACCAACTGAGCCACCCAGGCGTCCTAGCCATGCTCTTCTGATGATGCCTCAAAGAGACAGCCCCCCCTGCCCCAGTGCTGGGTGGGCTCAGGCCCCCCGCAGAACACAGATCTGTACTCCACCCTTAGCGGCTTCAGCCCCCGCTTCTCCAGGTCCCCAAGCATTGCAAGTGAAAGCCAGTTCCAATGATTATCCTGAAGGTAAAAAATGAAAGGGAAGGCTTCCAAAGGGCCACCTGTCACCTGGACGGGACTGTGCAGAAGAGGAGAGCAGAGCGGCAGGTTCTGAGGACGCTGGGCAGGGCCCTCTGCCCTTTGATCCTAGGACATGAACACCCCAGCAGTTTCAGTGCCCTGCATCCTATACACCCTATGGTATAGAACCCCACAATCCAGGCTCCCGGGTGGCTGCTGTGGCTGACCAGACTCGCCACCACACTGAGCCTCACTGCCACATGAGGTCCCGGTGGTGTCGGCGTGGTTCTGGGATCCCCCATCCAGGACAAGTGTGCGCTGGTGCGGGATCAGCATCTTGGCTACAGCAGACCCCCGCTCCCGAGGGGTAGGGGTGGACGTACCCACAAGGCATCACGCCAGCTGCACACGAGCCTGCTTGGCTGGCAGAAGGTGCTTAGAGCTCCACACATCGCAGGGCCTGCTTATGCCAATACCCCCATCTCCAGAGTGCTTCTCAGATGAAACAGCCATGTAAGTAGAGTGATACAGATTTAAAAGGAAAAATGGGCATCTTTCTACCGTTGCCATCAAATTCCTTCCCAGGAGTAATTCCCTATACCCCCAGACTTTTTTTTTTTTAAGATTTTATTTATTTATTTGACAGAGAGACACAGCGAGAGAGGGAACACAAGCAGGGGGAGTGGGAGAGGGAGAAGCAGGCTTCCCGCGGAGCAGGGAGCCCGATGCGGGGCTCGATCCCAGGACCCTGGGATCATGACCTGAGCCGAAGGCAGACGCTTAACGACTGAGCCACCCAGGTGCCCCACCCCCAGACTTTTTATTCATCACTCTTAACACGTTTTACAAAAACCTACACTTGTCTTTTGGAAAACGTTAAGTGATAGAAGAACAGCAAAATAGCAAAATGGATTAAAAAGAGATGTAAACAATCCCTAAATAGGGAACAAGGAGACGCGGCACTCATGTACCAGGGGACCTCGGACCAGGGACAAGGCTCTCTGCCCAAGGATCCCCCTTTGCCAAATGAGAAATTGGAATACATGATCTCTAAAGGTCCCTCCGGCTCTCAAATCACATCTATTCCGGTTTTGTCCTAATTATTCCTCTCTCACTTTTTCCTAATAAATTCATAGCAGAGGTCCCAACAGGAGTTGGATTGCACATAATGGCACGAGCTTCTCTGGTAGATGACAGGAAGGATGTTGTTTGTCTCCTGAGCGACCAGCAGCAGACCTGACATCTACTGAAGACACCAGCAGCCCCAGAAACTTGAACCAAAGAGGAATTTGGGTCAGACATGGCAGCCAAGACTATTACATGTCACAGAATATCCACGCTATCCACTGGGAACCACGCCCCCCACCTCGGGACAACTGGGGAAGAATTTAAGGAAGGCTGGAATTCCTACAAAGCCCTAACGGGATAGAGTAGTTATCTATTGCTGAATTGCAAACCATGCCAAACTTAGTAGCTTAAAAAAAACTATGTGGCTCACTGTTTGGGCTGGGCACCACAGGACGTTTCTCCTGTTTGTCCCCCGTGAGCTCAAGATATGCACCTGTAGTGAGCTAAATGACTCTGCTTCTGGCTCAAAGCTGGGCTGTGTGTCCTCTCTTTATCCAGCGAGCTAGTCTAGGCTTGTTCACACAGAACCAGCATGATGAGTCCCCAGAGCCACAAAACACGGGCCCAGCGTGCATTTTTCAAGACTCTGCTTGAGGCATATTTACTAACGCCCCACCAGCTGAAATAATTCAAATGGCCAACTCAGATTTAAGGGGTAAGAACACAGACACTACCTCTCGGTAAGAGGATTTGTAATGTTACATTCTAGGTATAGGAGTGGAACGAGGGAAAGAATTTGTGGCCATTCGTACAAACTATCATGCAGAGAAATACAGATGTATGCCTGTCAAGGTGACCTTATTTTTATTCCCAAGTTCACGCTGCCAAGTCAAGAGATGAAATTATTCCTGCCTTTTACTCAGCAGCAGGTTTTATAGTAAAATTTCCATGAGAAATGAAATTTGTGAGCCTGCAGATCAGAGAGGAATTGGAAATTCTTTTTGCAAATCGTCAGCC
This sequence comes from Phoca vitulina, assembly GCF_004348235.1. Taxonomy (NCBI): domain Eukaryota; kingdom Metazoa; phylum Chordata; class Mammalia; order Carnivora; family Phocidae; genus Phoca; species Phoca vitulina. The sequence continues at coordinate 23,558,090 of NW_022589735.1, forward strand.
TCGCTGAAGCCTTGGGACTCCATCCAAAGTTATATGTGGAAATGCAAATGTAGGAAATTCCTCGTGGATGGTTTGCTTCTGTATCTCCTATTATTCCTGCCCTTCCGAAATCCAACCCCCTGAGCTCATGCCTTCAGGCAAGTCACTCAATGACACCTCTAAGAAGTTCATGAGTCATCACAGCTAGTTGGAATTTTCAAATCTCTGAGGCGCATGGCTGTGAATTGTACATCTCTTCGATCTCCAGTCTGTGTTTGGCAGTTCAACTGAGCATGATAGCAGCTTCATCTGACACTCATTTAATTCATGTTTCTTACCAATTAACTGTGCAATAGGCACTGAGCTAAGAGCGTAGATACAACAAAGATTGGAAGGAGGGAGGACAGGAGGGCAGAAATGCACCTGCCTTCTTGTATCTTGCAGTTCAGTGGGACGGAAACCCCATAACTTTTGCGAGAAATGAAGTTCAAGAACTTGGATTCATTTTCAAAATCAAAGTGAATTTTGCATTTTGAAACCACCGCCCCTGAATCGCTTTTAATATCCAGAGCCTGGTCTCCACCAAAGAGGGTTTACGAGTGACGGACTTTCTTCTTTTCATTGTTAAATCGTCACCAAGTTATTTTTAATTCTGGCAGTGTCCTCAAGCTCTGAGGACATTAATTTCTTTGGGCAGTTGAAGAAAAAACTCTGAGTCAATTTCCTCTTACACGGAACCGGCCTCTCACTCAGTTCACACTTCAAAGGAAGCTCGCTTCACCACACTGAGCTGGGCATCACGAAGGCAGGGTGAAAATTGGGCGGCGGGGGGGGCAGTGTCATTGCCCCGAATGTTTTTCTTTTAAAACCCACAAAGGCCAGTCCTCCACAGATTTGAAACAACTCCACATTTAGCCTCTGGCCCATCTGTCCTTTCAAATCCTCTTCTTAGTGTTTTCTGCTCTATTTAACTGTATGCGTTGTATGGATTTTTTTGCCGCTTTGTGTTTTTTTTTTTAATTGACAACTCATAGTATTCGTCTCCTTGTGGAAGTTTTCATTTTCATAGGCTACCTTTAAATTCCACCCCCCATCCACCCCAGCCTTTAAAATTCCTGCAAGATTAAGTCTATTGATGAAATTTCACGTAATACATTAAGAGAGAGATTTTGGTGGAGCGTGCCTCTTCTCAAGGCAGATGCCATCAACTCAGGAGCTCAGAGCAAAGAAGTTTTGCCTAGTTTTATTCATCAGTTTAAAACCCCTACATTTTCCCAAAGACGTACAGATGGCCTATAGGTACATGAAAATGTGCTCATCACGCATCATCAGGGAAATGCAAATCAAACCCACAATGAGATACCACCTCACACCTGTCAGAACGGCTCAAATCCACAACACAAGAAACAACAGGTGTTGGTGAGGCTGTGGAGAAGGAGAAACCCTCGTGCACCATTGGTGGGAATGCAGGCTTGTGCAGCCATTGTGGAAAACAGTATGGAGGCTCCTCAAATAGAATTAACGTATGATCCAGCAATTCTACCTGAGTATTTATCCAGAGGAAGCAAAAACACTAACTTGAAAAGACACCTGCAACCCAAGTTCATTGCAGCATGATTTGCAGTAGAAAGACATGGAAAGAACCAAAGCGTCCATCACTGAATACACACAAACACACACACACGAATATTATTTCACCATAAAAAGGAAAGATCTTACTATTTGTGACAATACAGATGGACCTTGAGAGCACTATGCTAAGTGAAATAAGTCAGACAGAAAACTATAAATCCTATATGATCTCACTTATAAGTGAAATAAAAAAGAAGACCAACAACACACACCTAGAAATGTACACACACACACATACATTAGAGTATTATTTCATCATAAAAAGGAAAGATCTTACCATTTGTGACAATACTGATGGACCTTGAGAACACTATGCTAAGTGATAAGTGAAATAAGTCAGACAGAAAAAGACAAATCCTATATGATCTCACTTACAAATGAAATAAAGAGAAAACCAACAACAACACACACCTAGAAATACACACACACACACACACACACACACACAACCCTGAACTCAGATACAGAGAACAGACTAGTGATTGCCAGAGGCAGCGGGAAGAGCATGGGCAAAATGGGTGAAAAAGGTCAAAGGTATAAACTTTCAGTTATAAAATAAGTCATGGGAGACCATGTACAACATGGGAACTATAGTTCATAGTACTGTATTGTATATTTGAAAGTGGCTGAGAGAGTAAATCTTAAAAGTTCTCATCACAAGGACAAAAATTTGTAATGTGTGGTGACAGGTGCTAACTAGACTTACTGGGGTGATCATTTTATAACATGCACAAATAGCAAATGTTGTACACTTGAAACTGTTACATGTTTATGTTTTATGTTATATGTTATATGATAATTATGTGTTAATTATATCTCCATGTTATATGTTAATTGTATCTCAGTAAAAATTCCCTTCTTAGACCCTCACAGAAAACAAAAATCAACTAAGCAATTTAAAACAGAAAGATAAGAGCACCTGGGTGGCTCAGTGGGTTAAGCGTCTGCCTTCGGCTCAGGTCATGATCCCGGGGTCCTGGGTTTGAGTCCCATATCAGTCCCTGCTCAGTGGGGAGTCTGCTTCTCCCTCTGCCTCTGCCCCTCTCTCCTGCTCACTCTCACTCCCTCTCTCTCTCAAATAAATAAATAAAATCTTAAAAAAAAAAAAAAGAAATTTCTCCTCAAAAAAACAGAAGCTCCAATAAATCTCAGGCAAAATTCTGTAAGTTGTAGATATTATCACTAGAACCCCATCTTGAGGAAACTCGAAGGAAAAATAATTCCTTATCACCAGAACATATTAAAACGGAACCCCAGGTTATAGTGGACCAAGTGAGGGAATCATATTTTGTCTACTGATTTTTGAATTGTTTGCTTAAGCAAGTGTTAAGTGTAGCTTATTTTCTATCATGGGGGTAGATACTCAATACTGCTTTCTTTCCTGAAAGAGCTTTATCTGTATTTACCACTCAATTTACTAGTTATTAATAGTTATTGAACATCCAGCGTGGGTCAGGCACTGTGCCGGACAATGAAAAGATCACAGACCTGCTTTCAATAGGTCTCAAAGACCAATGTAAGTAGTGAAGAGTTTTAAATGTGAATTTCTGCTGACACGTGTTTATTGTGCAGAGGAGATGGTGGTCATGGACAGAGAGGGAAGTAAGCACAGGCAGAAACTTTAGATACTGGGTGTTTTTCAGGTGTGTGGGACTGTAAAAGGTAAGGCTCTTTTGAATCCACACTGAACCAGGTTCTATAACAGTAAGTTATAATACACAAATACTAACAAGAGCCATCCATGAAGTCCATGCTAACCAAACAATCAGGATAAAGTCTGGAATACAGATTGAAAGGGAGAGAGTGAATCTATCAATAGGACAGGCAAATGAGAAGTTACTCCAAGGTAAAGAAATTTCACAAATAAATGAGGAGCAACACAATTAAGCCAATTAACAACAACCCACATGCTTATCCTTGGTACAGCAGAAGGAATGCTGTACTCCTCAAACCAAACCTCTGGGGCTTATCTGATAGGAATATTCCAGTAAGATACGTGCCACGGAGGGCAAAAAACAGAACTATTGATATTACATTATATCTGGTCCTTAATACAATAAATTTGGACAGACATTCTAGTTAAGCCGTAAGTGTCAACATTGTAAACTTGTTTTGATTAAAGGGTTTCTCTATCAAAAAAAAAAAGAGAGAGAACAGAAAGAAGAAGACACTGGCTGAAGGAACACAGAAGTTATTACACCTGCCTTGGATTTCATATAAATATATATGATACGTACATATATATATCATATACACATATGGTATATCAGACAGCCAATCCATATCAACTCTAACAAAAGCCGCCTCCTATTCATAAGTGACCACAGAAAAGTCACTCTGTGTAAGCAGTGATCACCATGCATGGTCTTATACCCTATAAGATGGTAGGCAGGGGAGAAAACCACTATAAATGTTATCTGAAAATAGACATTCTTAGCACCACAGAATTTATGTAACAAACATTTATATAGCACTTACTTTTCTTTTTTTAAGATATTTTTTAAGACTTTATGTATTTATTTGAGAGCACAAGTGGGGAGAGGGACAGAAGGAAAGGGAGAAGCAGACTCCCCACCTGACAGGGGGCTCAATCCCAGGACCCCGAGATCAAGACCTGAGCTGAGATCAAGAGTTGGATGCTTAACCGACTGAGCCACCAAGGAGCCCCTAACTTACTGATCTTTGTGGCTACCATAGGAGCTAGGTACTATTACCTCCATGATACAGATGAGTAAACTGAGGCACAGAGAAGTTAATTAAATTTTCCAAGTTCCAGGAGCCAGCCAAAGGTAGATCCTGGACAAGAACCCAAGCAGTTTGGCTCCAAAGCTCATGGGCTTCACGACTACACCATTCCACCTCAGAGGGTGCCACTTACGAGTGTGATGAGAAGGAGAATCTGAGAGTGTCCTCCTAGCACCAGCCCAGAGAAGATGCTCTAGCTCAAAGCCAAGGGCAGCCCTAATATCATGACCACCACCTACTGAGAGCTTGACATACCAGCCCCTAGTAAATATCCATTCTCTTTCTTTCCCCAAACCCAAAACACAAGCTAGATACACAAGCTCTATACCTAGGAACACTGCAGGAAATACACGAATGCATTTTTGCTGTCTGTGGCAGCAGACACTGTATTTTGACTTCACCCCTATTTCAGGCCCCTGGAAGTTGCCTTCCTTCGCTGTGGAGGGTGGGAGCCTCACACAGCCTCCCCTGAATCCCCTCAGCGGCAGTGCAAGCATGGGACTGAAGTTTCTTCAAACAGACACGCCTTCACAAAATGTCAGTGTGGGAAGGAACAATGTGATCTGAAGCCCCAGAGTGGGAGTTCGGATTTCCTGACAAGGCTGGAGGTGGTGAAGGTCCTTCCGGGGCAGCTGGAGGGGAGCAAGAATGTTCTCACTAAAAGAAGTGTCGGGGGTGTGGGTTCTTCCTCCTGGCTGTGGGCTTCTGAGCTGCCAGGATTCCTGATTTACTGTTCCCAAGATGGAATCCCTGGGCCTTCCAGAAATTCTGGGAGCTCTCTAACATCCTTTAATAAAAATTCTTCCTGTTTAAAGTTAGCTAGAGTTGGGGCGCCTGGGTGACTCAGTCAGTTAAGCGTCTGCCTTCAGCTCAAGTCATGATCCCAGGGTCCTGGGATCGAGTCCTGCATCAGGCTCCTTGCTCAGTGGGGAGTCTGTTTCTCCCTCTTCCTCTGCCCCTCTGCCTGTTTGTGCTCTCTCTTGCAGACCCTCTGCTTGTTTGTGCTCTCTCGCGCGTGCGCGCTCTCTCTCTCTCAAATAAATAAAAATCTAGAAAAATAACAATAAAAAAAATAACTTAGCTAGGGCAGATTCTCCTGTTTGCAACTAACTAGCTTTACTTACATAATCTGTCTACTATACACACATTTAAGTTAGCTAGAGTAGATTCTACTATTTGCAACTAATTCGCTTTACTTACATAATCTAAAATACACACACACATCTATGTATGTAATGTCTAGTACATCAAATCCCAAGATCTCACAAAAATCATTACTTTGCATGAAACTGATGTTCACAAAACAGAAAAAGTAGTCAATTTTAAGATAATATTTTAGGACCAGGGGTGAAGCACACAAACTTTGGGGCCAAATTGCTTGGGTCTTAATCCTGGATCTACCATCAACCAGCTAGCTCCTTGAACTTGAAAAATTTTAATTAACTTCTCTATGAATGACTGGAATGGGAGAAAAAAAAAGGCATCCATTCCTCATACACCTCAGTAACAAAAAGTATTGTTTCCACAATTCTCCATGTAAGTACACTGACATTTGACAGAGAGTTTTAGTCACCTGCCCAACGCCACACACTAGTGAACACGCACCCAGGTCCGTCTCCCTTAATGACACATCTCTGTAGCATCCAGCTCCCCTATAGCTAGAGTCGCCAGATACAAGGGATCAATTGTCAGTAGGGCTTACCTCTTCATCACCGTGAGTTTGATTCATTTTCTGAGGATACGCTGAGAACACTGACCAAATACAAGTTTCTGTACCTGCAGAAACCAGTACCAGTTCCTGGCAAGTGATGGAAGTGAACCCAGGAGGGTCTCGGATCCCATGCTGGGACAGAAGCCAGTGAGGTTATTGGAAAGCTTTCAACCCAACCATGTGCGGGATCAGATTTCCATTTCAAAAGATGGCTGAGGGTTCATGATGCCCCAGAGATGGGAAGCTGGTGAGACTGGCAGGAAGCCCAGTTAGGAGATAATTGTCACAGTCTGGGGTTGAGAGCCTGACAGCCGAAACTGTGGGGCAGGAGGGAGATCGAGGGAAAGGAGTAGGCATGCACATGATTAAGCAAGTGGAGCCTCATCAGATTGCTGTTGTACTCAACTTAGCTGTGACTCAGTGAAAATAAAAGGCATTTGGGTACAATGTACACCTTTGAGTTATCTTCCCAAATTCATTCAGAAATGAATAGATAGGAAACGGAGGATGCATTCTTTCTTTCAATAAATCAAATTTACACTAAACCCAAAGACAGTTACTCAGCATAAAATTGTAATACAACTTTCTCTAACTGGAATCCTTGTGTCATACCCAGGAGCACCTGGGTACCTGCATGACCACCCACTCTCCCTTTGCTACGCCTCTGACTTCTAGCTGAGAGGAGCTAATGAGGGAATGACAAATGGGTGTGGTTGGCACCCACCATGGTGGGTAGTGGGAGAAGCAGGTGACATGCATGCCTAAAGTGACCCAAAGACAAAAGGCATGTTAAAACCTCTCGAGGCAGGATTGGGGAACTAGAGGTAGGCAACTGACATTCCAAAGCAATCTGCACTGATGTTGAGATTTTCACCCTATACCTGGAAAATTATACTGCTGCGGACCTCCATGGCCAGTGTGGAGACCCACAAGACTTTAGAGAGCAGAAAAAGAAGACTGGCCTCAGAAGCTTACTAGCAAGAAATTTATATTTTTTTAAGATTTTATTTACTTCACAGAGCACAAGCAGGGGGAGCGGCAGAGACGGAGGGAGAGGGAGAAGCAGGCTTCCCACCGAGCAGGGAGCCCAATGCAGGGCTGGATCCCAGGACCCTGGGATCATGACCTGAGCTGAAGGCAGATGCTTCACTGATGGAGCCACCCAGGCGCCCCAGTTACTAGCAAGAAATTTTTTTAAAACTACCATGGGGCGCCTGGGTGGCTCAGTTTGTTAAGCAACTGCCTTCGGCTCAGGTCGTGATCCTGGAGTCCCAGGATCGAGTCCCACATCAGGCTCCCTGCTCAGCGGGGAGTCTGCTTCTCCCTCTGGCCCTCCCCCCTCTCATGTGCTCTCTCATTCTGTCTCGCTTAAATAAATAAATACTTAAAAAAAAAAAAAAACTACCATGAACCCTAAGTGGTTTCAAAGTCCTGGGAATCTATAGTCAAAGGCCTTTCATCTCCAACATTTAAAAACTGGAGAGATGTTGGCGCAAGGGCTTCTGGGAGGGGAATCACTCGTTTATCCATGCCCATAAAAAGGTGAAGAGGCCACAAGCTAATTCTTTGGGTGGTGATGGGAATGGGGGTGGCGGGATGGAATCTCAGGGAAGAGTGAGGGAGAAACCAAAGGAGAATGAATCCGAGGGTGTGCACAACTGAGCTGGTGATGGCTTCACCGCAGACGGAGCTGGCTGCAGGGTCATGTGTGCCATTCCCAGATAGACTCTACGCACTCCTGCATGCTGGAATAGTCTGCAGGAAGGAGCAGAAAGGCAAGCCATGTATCCACCAGCTCTTCCTCTCGTATCTCTCTTTGGTGGAAGTCCATTCCGCTTTGCATTAAATCCCCCACCCATGGGATTGTCGCCTGGTCCCTCCAGCACCTCCCGGGAAGGCAGAGCCTCTTTGAAGTCTCTCCTTGTTGTGGGATTTGCATGCAGGGGACCCTGATGTGTATGCATCAGAAGCAACAGCAACCTGGGCTTTCTCACCCATGCAAACTGTGTAAACGGACATTTGGGCAGCTCAGGCTTCAAATCTGAGGCCCACAGTGTAGACAGGGCTAAGCTGACCTGGAAGAGCCCATCAGTGGTACTGCAGACCATACGTGGCCATAAAGTTTTTATGTGGCCATAAATTTTGTTAAATCCTTATTCCTCCTATAGCTTATAAACTCAAAGTTGAGTTTCTACCCAAGTCTGTCTTCCAGAAAGGGCAAATCTTCCATGTAATATTCAGAAATTCATCTCATAGTTATCTTTTAAGGATGACTATTCTTGAGGCTAAGTACATTTGTTATTGGAAATGAGATCCATTAGAGTATTCCATGGCAAAAACAGTTCTTTCACTTGTAAACAATTTCAGTAACAGGAGGTTAAATGTATTTACCAACCTTGTGACAATTAACTGTCAACCATGACCTCTGTGACTTTGTTATAATATTCTGTTATTAAGAACTTACCTAAAAAATATCCCTCCAGGGAAAAAGCTCATTTTGGTTTGTAAAATAAATGTGTTTCTATTGGTTTTCATTTTAAAGTAAAACACAAAATCTCATTCTTCCACACTTGTAAAAACTATACACAATATATAGGATTAATGATCTGTGGGAATAAAATTCTATTCGTAGGGCGCCTGGGTGGCTCAGATGGTTAAGCGTCTGCCTTCGGCTCAGGTCATGATCCCAGTGTCCTGGGATCGAGTCCCGCATCGGGCTCCCTGCTCCTTGGGAGCCTGCTTCTCCCTCTGCCTCTCTCTCTCTCTCTCTGTCTCTCATGAATAAATAAATAAAATCTTTAAAAAAAAAAAAATTCTATTCGTAAATACGTGAATGGAAATTTTGAGAAAGACGTAAATACCGTGTGCATGAACAGCATGAGGAGATGCTCTCAAATTAAATTAGAGTAAATAAAGCAGGAATTGAATGCTATATACTATATTCCCAGACCCCTGCGTGGGAAGAGTGAATGGACCACGTGCAGAGAAGAGAAAGAACAATGAGCTTACTGACAATTTTACTAAAACCCTTATATGTTTCCATTCTTTCCCAAATTTCTACCTTACATTCTCATCAGAATTTTAGAATTAAAATGAATCTAAAAATACCTTACATGGAGAGCTAGGAAAGGTAGTCAAACCGAGATGTTTAATAATTCACTAAGTAGAAATCTAATCATTTACATCCTGCTAGAATAAAGATTATGTGAACAGAAGGGCTTGATTTGCTTTAGAGAAGTCACTCACATACAATAGAGGCAAACCCAAGGGAGTTTGTTGAAAATGGAGGTTCCTCTTATTGGTTCCAATTCAGCAAGTCTGGGTGAAAACAGAAATCTGCATTTTGTGAAGTTGCCAGTGATTCCAATGCAGTGGGTTGGGACCCAACTTTGATAAAGACTGGCCAGAAGAGAAGCCCACAATGTCACAGAGACTATCTACCCTCCAGGAACAATGCTGTTCTGTCCTCTGACCCCTGAGGCAGATTCTACTGTGGACCATTACACTGTCTCCCCTTATTCTGACACATTCTTGTTTAGCAGAGTTCTTATGATTGGATTTTCTTGCAGTTTGCTTAAAAGGAGAAAATGGACTGCTCTGTCAACACTGGCATTTGAGATTATATGAATGTCCTTCTCATCGTGAACTAATAAAGCAACACTTGGGTTTATACATCAGTCTCTCTGGGCTCAGTTAATGTGAGTCTACCCCTGAAATGGGTCCATTGTCACCTGTCAAAACTGGGTACGTGAGTTCTCAAAGCTCAAGTCTTCTTAGCCAGGAGGTAGTGGGCCCCTTTCCCAGAGTAGTGGGTATTTGTTCTTTTTGCCAGCCTGACTTCCATTTCCATTTCTGTATAGCACCTTGAGTTTTCCCTGGGGAAATCAACCCTTTTCTATTCTCTAATTCTCCCCACCCCCAAATCTGAACAGAGCCTATCCATTTAAACTCAACCCTAGAATTTTTGTTAAAGCACAACTAAGCATCAGAGGTAAAACATAGCTCTATTAGTGCACATCTTAGAACTAGGAGAGAGTATTGTGCCTGAGAATGAAGCCATTGTGAACAAAAGATGAACCAAGAGAGATAAAAATAAGAGAAAGGAAAAGGGAGAGACTTCTTTATATCACTGCTTGAATCCTGGATATAGTTGGTCCTACACACAGCCTTCGTCTTCTCTGAGCAAACCAATTCTCTTTTGAGTCTGCTTGAACCAGACTTCTTTCATGTACTAAAGAAAAGAGTCAAGTAAGACAACACCTCTGTTCGGTTCACATATGGAGTTTCCCTTCCCTTTGACAGCAACAATTAGATCCAAAGGTCTATCACTTGTTCAGGGGAACACTTAGAAAATCTATCCTCCTAGGAAGCAGAGACTAGTACCTGGATATTAAATGCATGCCAAACCTCCTTTATTTGAGAATAAGGTGAACGTAGTAATTGTCACTAGAAAACAATACCACAGGCTTAGGACTTTTCTTTTCCAAAGACCATGCATGTGCTTGCAAGATGGGGAGGGAACTGAAGTAGGATGTGTTCTACCAACCTCGATCCCAGGACCCCGGGATCATGACCTGAGCTGAAGGCAGACCCTTAACCTGCTGAGCCACCCAGGTGCCCCAACGACTTAGAAAGATTTCTGTAAAAATGAGAGGAAGCCTGTCTCTTGGTACCCCAAATAGGGAAGGAAAATGGTGACCAGCTATCACCACAGTCAATCAATCACCTCAATTATGGGAAACAGAAGGGGAGATTACTTGGCCACAGTAAAAGCAATAACCAGATTAACTTCACAGGCTTTAATTGAAGCCATATTCTCTTTGTCCACCTTTTTGAAGTCAGGCAAGCTTTGCTGCTATATCCATGAAGCAATTGAAAGGGAGGGTGCCTGGGTGGCTCAGTCGTTAAGCGTCTGCCTTCGGCTCAGGTCATGATCCCAGGGTCCTGGGATCGAGTCCCACATCAGGCTCCCTGCTCAGCAAGAAGCCTGCTTCTCCCTCTCCCACTCGCCCTACTTGTGTTCCTGCTCTCGCTATCTCTCTCTGTCAAATAAATAAATAAAATCTTTAAAAAAAAAAAAAAAAAGGAAAGGGAAAAAAAAATTTCATCAGCAGATTACTGAGAAACCAGTGGAAACAATTTTTATCCAGAAAAATGAGGGCACCGAACAATAAATCCTTCAGTGTGTTAAAGAGACTTTTGATTCTCTTACTCAGTGACTCCTACGGTCACGGATGACGCTGGGTTACAAAATAGAATGGTACCAGTCCTATAAAGCCATTGATATTTAGGAACCACCCAACCACATGAAATAACTAACCATGGCATAATGTTTACACTCAAAATCTCTCTCCCCGTTGCAAAGACCTGACGAGGAAAAGAAGTAACACCTCATCAAGAAGAATGGATGCTCAGCAGAGACACGCTTCTTGCAAAGCTGTACAAAGTATGCACACACTACCTTCTCGACCAGAAGAGACTGAGCTCTGCCAAACAGGAAAATAAGAATCAAATCCTTGGGAGCTGAAGATAAAAACAGAGCTGCTGTGACCATTTTGCAAACGTCCAGGGAGAATGTCGCATTTGGTGGGATGATTGGTGAAGTGACAAGTGAAGACTAGTCTTGTGTTTGCGTTGGAATTGCTACTGAGCATAGGGCTAACAGCAGAATGGGAATCTCTACTAATGGGTCATATCTCAGCTTCAGAATACAGTGGGCAAGAACAGTAACAAAGTAAGACAGTCCACAGTCTTGGTTTTGGTAAAACACCAACCAAATCGAAAAACACACAAAACTATTATCCACCTTCTCGGATTCCCTCAACCTCGTCCTCCTCTCTGTCTCTCTTGGTGAACACCTCACCCGCACACAGGTGTCCCTCCACCCTGGGGACTTGGGAAAAACAAGGTGTTGTGTGGCATTGTGCCTGGATCCCCGGGCAGCCACTGACTACATGGCATTAGTCCCTCCGTGGGGTAAGACTTCCTCAATGAGAAAAAAGAGGGAGCAACTGTGAGAAGCCAGCCTAGTATGCTTTTTGGGTGACCAAATTCCCCGTGTGCCCAGAACTGAGTGGTTCTCTGGAACACAAGACTGTATAGGTGAAACTGGACAACTGGTCACCCTAAGCATTGCCTTACCTGCCTCTGCTCTACTGGTCATGTTCTGGGGAGTTTGGAAACCACAGTTCCATTGTTACCAATGGAGGTTCTCTGAAATTAATGACCTAGGCCAGTGCTGGTTCCACGGGCCAGCAACATTAGCATCACCTGGGCACTCGTTAGAGATGGACGTTGGGAGAATTTCTGCCGCTGAGTCAGAATCTCTGGCAGTAGGGTCCAGGAATCTGTGTTTTGAAAGCATGAATTTGAGAAGCACTGGTCCAGCCTGCCTGTGATAAGATGCTTTCGCCTTCTTCAATCTCTCCCATCCCACACAAAGCAAAATCAGATGTCTGGTTTGCAGTAAAAGATATAAGGAGGATTCCATCAAGGCTAACTGGCCAGATACGTCTTGACCGAGAGCAGCCAACATCTTCAGACACACACATGATAATCATTATTCGAGGCTTAGTCTTTTTTTTGCAGTCATTCATTGGAGGGGCTGTATTAAACAATTTTTACACCCACAACAGACGCTAGAGTCTGGAGTGAAGGGTGTGCTGAGCACAGCTGTCTGCAGTTAGCAAGGCCTGTGTCCTCCAAATCACATCAAACCCATCAATATGACTCAGGTGGTAACATTTTCTCCAACATGGAAGGCAAAAAAAAAAATCTTAAAGTTAGGCAGAAGAATCAAGCTTTATTCATGACTGGATGCTTGGTTTTCAGTTTGAGTTTATAGTAAGAATTATGCACTTTTGAACTAGTTTGGGCTGACGTGTACCTAAGTACAATGGAGAGCTCTCCCAAGCAGATCAATACCCTGAAGTTTTAACCACCTTAGAACAAAAATAAATGTTTTAAGGACTCACCTGTTTATATCCAACTGACATTAATATATGAAGAAAAGCCTAGAATGTAAAACACTTTGTTGGTCCTATTACTGCATGAATTTTAAGTAAAGCAAAGGTATTTCTTAAAACACACACTGTAATTTAGACTTTTTACTAATCAGACTACTCTCCCTGCATACAGAACAAAATTTTCAGCAGGATTTCTTTACCAGTCAATTAACATAGAACTTGATCCCTAACTCAGTGAAGCAAATGGAATTTAAAAAGCTTTTTTCAGAACTCATCCTGGATACATGATGGCTTTCATTTCTCCGTGTTTCCCAAACCTCCTATGTAAATTCAAAGGTAATGACCAGTTAACTGGTTTTCCTCCTGCATAAGATAATATTATCAGAGCTCTTGTGGTAAGGTTCAAGATACAGGGAGAGAGGTCGCTCCTTCCAAATTTCTGACCTGCTCCAGTGAAAATTCTCATCTTGCTCAGATGTCTGAGCTCCCCCACCCACACAATCTGTGGGCAGCAAAAATACCTATGATATTATCTTCCACAAAGATAAAATATACAGAAGTAGGTTGGAAAAACACCTCTCAACAAACTCACTTCCCCATGTTATGACCACGTGACATGTACATCCTGGAGCCTCACTTTCCCTAACTAAATTTTTTTAAAAAGACATATTCCTTATGTAAATAACCATAAGCAGATTTTAATCGCTGATGTATTCTCTATACAAGACTTCTAGGTATTTCATAAGCGAGCCACTGTCATTAAAACCTGATAAAGTATAAATAAATCATTCCATTTATAAGGAAGCTAAGTGACTTGTACATTCTTTCTCCAGCCAAGAGGACAGTCCAGCAATACTACTGAGAAATGAAAAGATTCTTCTCCCGCTGCCTCTGCTTTCCAGCTGCCCAAGCATAGCTAATCAACCCAGCTTCTATCACTGATCACTTCCCTCAAGGAAACTGTCATGACTCTCACCTGGGCTGTGGCTCCTCCCCAGTACCAAGATGGTAGCCTGGAGATGGGAAGAGTTGCACAAAGCCCCCTGCATGGGATGAGTTGTCAGCTTGGGTCTCCAGAGAGCAAAGGTCCCAACAGGAAAGCTAAACTTGGCCATCCAGTCCAAGGAGGTGAACTCAGAGTCAAAACTAAACCCCAGCCCTAAAATGTGGTGACCCCTAGACCCCTGAATAAGAACAATGGAAGAAGGTGGAAGACAAGTCATAGCAGAGTCCCTCATAAGGCACTCTGCCTTACTTAAAAGCAGCTACTCAGTGGAGTCTTAGATTTCGTTCATAAAATGAGAACATTACGTTCTACCTATTTCATAAAGCTGGTACCAAAATCACATGAAATAATTCAAAGTGAACATGATTTGTGCATTGTAAATATATATGCAGACACAAGGGATCCTCGCTAGTACTAAGTTCACTCCATTCTTCCCAGCACCGGAGGTAATGTGGGGGGGAGGGTGTCTTGGGGTTGGGGGCCTGCACCAAAAGTGACCCCAGGAATGTGTGAATTCTAGTTGTCTATTTATCTGCCTCCCTAACTAGACTGCAATTTCCTTGAAAGTGGGGACAGTGCGTTAGTCATCACTGCATCTCCATTTACATAGGACGACATCCAATCACTGTTTATGGAATGTTGAATGAATAAATTCTGAATCCTCGCTGTTATTCAGACTCCTGGTTGGCCGTGAATTATGTGCAGTGGGAAACCATGTGGCGTAATGTGCGAAAGGAAGCTGCAGGTGCCCATGTGCCCAGGGACAGCTCCCCATCTGCCAACATGGCTACTCCCTCACTTTCGGACAAGGAGCCTTAAATTCTAAAAATGAGAAGCATTCCTCGAAGTCAGTCAACAAAAGAGGCATTGATAATGAAATGCCCTGGAAGATCAGAATAGTTCAACTTTGGACCCATATTCTCTGCCAGGCACTGTGCAAAGAACCTCCACCTCATTATCTCATTTAAAACTCACAACGCCAGGGGCACCTGGGCAGCTCAGTCACTTGAGCATCTGACTCTTGATTTTGGCTCAGGACATGGTCTCGGGATCGTGAGATCGAGCTCCGTGTCAGGCTCTAGCCCTGTTCCTTCTCCAAAGCCTACAGTCGTAAGCAATACTGGACTTGGCTGTCTGAGCAGAGACGTCCCTATGCCTTCATCATCGGTGAGAATGGGATGGTCTCATCTCAATCGGCCAAGCAGGAAAGAATTTTTCCTCCTCCTCCGTCTCTTCCTTCTGCGATCTGCACACATACCATGAGCCAGGCACTCTGCTGGTGCTGCCGATGGGCCAGGGAGAAAGGATGAGGGGTGGCCATTTGAGGAGAGAGGACAGACTGGCAAAGAGATGTCAACCGCGAGGACGTGGTGGCAGGAAACTCAATGTCAGCAGGGGGATGGGACGTGGTGACCTGGGAGGCCCTTGGCAGGCCCAAATGCAGTAGGGTCGGGCCAGCCCCTCAGGCCTGGCCCCAGGAGGGTTCTGGGAAGGCAGTCCTGCAGGGGAGGCCTGTCAGGGATATGTGGCATCCACGAAGGACAACAGAGCCCGAGGGCCCATGGGACTGGAGTGGTCGGCTTGTTGTGGCCAGACCCAAGCTAGTCCCCTGGTGTTTATCAAATATGCCTGCAATTCACTGGCCTTCACCTTATGGCTCCATTTGTACCAACAGCTTTGGATCCTTTCATTCAGCCCCTTGGTCCTCCCTCCTCTTCCTGGTGTCGCTCTATTCCTGTGCCCACAGGTCTGCTGCAGGCTGGGCCAAGTTCCGGTGCATAGCTCATGCCCCCACCCCCAATCACCCTTCTCTGACCCAAGGGGCTCTCCTGGCCACTCTGTGTCTTCACTCCCTCCTCCTCGCCATTTCTGGCTGCTCGGAGTAACTCTGGGTACCCACATATGACACTGGCCCCAAGACCCTTGGGTCATATCCTCCTAATGGACTGGCACCACCATCAGACCTGCTTCACCCTCAAGAGGGACTGGAAACCACACAGCCTCCGCCTTTAGACACTGGCAGTGTCTAGCGCCACCCCCCTCCCCCCGCCCAGGACACTTCCCCTCTATTGCTCCACACTTATATTGTTTATATCTTCTATCATCTGGTCAACCCATATGTATCAATACCTATTTTACTTTACACTCTGCTGGGGATAAGAAAGACAAAATATCTCCACCCTGAAGGAATTCACAATCTGACAATGACAACCAAGGGGAGGGACTTGAACTCTATCATCTGTGGGCTTAGAGTTTCCGTGTTTATGTCTGTCACCCCAAATTCTCCCTCAAGCTTCAGACCCACACCCAGCTCCCCACCCGACATTTTTACTTGGCCCTCTAAGAGCATTCCAAAAGTAATATATCTAAAATATGATGTCCTTGTCTTCCCTGGGCTTCCTCTTCTCTGTAAGCAGCATTGATATCCTCACTGTCAAATAAAAATCCAGGGGCGACCTATGACTCCTCTCCTTCCCTTTAGAACCCCTACATGTAATCCATCAACAGCCTGACCCATTCTACCTCCAAAAAGGTCCTGCATACACTCACCTCTCTTCAAGTTCATTCCCACCACCCGGATCCATCACTGGGCTGCTGCCGTTCCTCCAGGCCTTTAGCACCCAGCACCAGGATGTTCGCTGGCAAATGCATCCCGGGCTGGACAGCAACATACTCTTGACCCCAAGACTTACGCCCCAGGCAATACGCAACCTGCAGAAACACAGTCATACTCCCACCACAATCCTCTCTCTGCTACTGCGGTGGCCTCCCAAGTGACCATCCCATATTCTCCACATAGCATCCAGAGTGGCCTGTTTTTTTGTTTTTGTTTTTTTGTAGCCCAATATGGGGCTTGAACCCACGACGCTGAGACCAAGAAGACCTGAGCTGAGATCAAGAGTCAGACGTTTAGCAAACTGAGCCACCTAGGCACCCCCAGAGTGGCCTTTTAAAATCTTAAACCCAATCACATCACTTCCCTGCTCAAAATCCTTCATGCTCTACCTTGACCTCCAAGGCCCTGCCTGACCTGTTGGCCCACCCTGACTCTGTTCTTGTCCTTCAAAACATCAAGCTCCCTGCTCTCAGACTAAGGTGTCTACCTGTGTTCCTTCCTACCTGCCACTTTGGACCACAGTACATAGAAGAGGATTAGTCTCAATATTTGGTTGAGCCTCTACTGTCATCATTAGATGCATTCCTTGTCACATTTCATTATTTACTAGTTATCTTCAATAATGTAATAAGCATACCTGGCCCTAAGCCAAAACACAGCTGGGACCTTGCCACTGACTTGGGTCTAACTAACCATAAGGTCCCCTGGCTTCTCCCCATTGGATGGAGGCATAAGCACAGATCCCACGTTCATCATCCTCTTGCTTTCCTATTTATATAATGTGATTATATCTATACATACACTTGACCTCTGAACAACATGGGTTTGAACTGTGTAGGTCCACTTATCTGTGGATTTTTTTCAATAAATATGTTAGAAAATTTTTGGAGATTTGCAACAATTTGAAAAAACTCACAGATGAACCACAAAGCCTAGGAACAGGCAGACACTCTGAGTTGCAAGTTAAGAGAAAGGTATTATCATAAAATTACAGTATATAATACATATAACATGTAAAATAGGTATTAATCAACTATTTATGTTATTAGGAAGGCTTCCAGCCAACATATTCCTAAATAGTTAGGGTTTTTTTTTTTATTTCAGTAGTGTTTAATGTCATAAAAGATTATCATACTATATGTAAGACTTAATTCTCACTTAATAATATATTGCTAAAATCCAATTTGCTTTATTCATTGTTGACTGCTGTGTAATATTCCTCTGTGTGACAATATTACAACATTCATCCACTTTTCAGCTATGGACACTGAAGTTCATTCCAAGTTTTCATTATTGGGCCACATTGAGATATCCTTTTATACCCATTTGGTTGGCTCCAAATTAAAAAGTCTGACATTATCAAATGATTGAATAGGATGTAGCTTCCATGGACCTTTCAGCATCACTGGTAGGAATATGAATTGGTACCAAGACTTTGGAAAACAGTTTAACATTATATCCTAATTTGAATATTCATTTACTTGTGATCAAACACTTGAACTTGCTTCCAGGCTTATACCTAGGAGAAAATCTTGCACACGTTCAATAAGGAACACGAACAAGATACCTCAATATGGCCTAGATTGGCATTTCCCTGATCACTAAGGGTCATGTTTGTCACTTCATATGTTCCCTGGCTATTTCCTCTCCTCAATGCTTTGTGGTCTCAGCCTGAATGTCCAAAAGTCACACAAAGAGAACTTCCCTTGGCCACTGTTCAGGACATCACTCTGTTCTCCTTCCTTTGTGGTATCTACTAGGACCTGAAATTATCTACTTTGTTAACTGATCCATTGTCTGTCTCCCTCAGGACTAAAATACAAGCTCCAAGGATCCTGCTTGCTTTGCTCACTCCTCCATCTCCAGGGCCTAGAACAGAGGGGATGGATCAATACGTGAAGGCAGAGATGCATAAGGGATTCAGAGGTGTGGTCTACAGGCAGACGCTCTGAGTTGCAATCTCAGCTCCCCCACAACCAGCTGTGTGATCATGAACTCATTACTGAAATCATCTGTTCCTGGGTTGTGCCATGTACAAAACAGATCATAGTAATCCTTACTCCATGAGGTCCTTATGAGGTTTAAATGAGCTAATACTTGCAACGGTCTCAGAAAATACCACAGGCACAGCAAGTGCTCCCTAAACGTGGATTACAATTATTAATGTGTGAATGCAGATATCACTACTCCGTGGCTGCCCAGCACAAGGCACCGAACCAGCCTGGTCTGGTCCTCATGAGCTTTCTCTTCCTCCCACAGGTTCTATATCCACCCTGGTCTTGCAGATGCCCCTTCCCTCCTGCAGCTGGGAGGAAAGTGGATAGTACTTGGGGGAAAAGTTTGGGGGAGGGGGGGCTCTGTCTTTTCCCAAAAATGGCCTGGTCACCTGGCACATGAAGAAGCTGAAGAACAGCACAGAGTAAGGGCTCAACAATGTTTTATGAATAAATGATTCATAAGCTATCAATCCATACACACTACAACCTCAGCATTGCATTACACACAAAATCACCACATCCTCCCTCTCTCCCTTTATTGTGATGCCTATTTTCCAAGAGGAGAAAGCCAAGTCAGCCAAGGGGGATGGCAAAGAAATAAAAGTAGACTGGATAAGGGAAGAGGGGAGCAGAGAAGTGAGACAAGGAAAAAAGGACAGAAGGTGGACGAGATGGAGGGGAGATGGGAGATTTCTGGTCGCCCTGAGGCCCTGGGCTCTAGTGCAGAACATTAAAATGCTGGAAATAAAAACCTAAGAGAGTCCCTCCACCACCCACCCACCCAGCGTAATTATTCTTTTTAAGGCATGAATGGGGGCGGGGGGGGGGAGGTAAAGCGGAAAGAGGCCTGGGAAGCCCAAGGCAAACTTCATTTTCCCATCTTGCCTGCGAGAGGATGGTCCCCAGTAAATCTGTGCCCTCCCCCCGACCCCCCCCCCCCCCCGTCAATGTCACCTTAGTGGAGAGCTTACCTCGTTCGGCCACCAGGAGCCCCGCTCCATCTGGAGCCTTCCTCGCCTCAAAGTGGTAAACGCGGCCTTGGTGAAATGCGCCAGGAGGCAAAGCCCAAGTGAGATTCCACGGAGAATTCCGGCAGGTTCCCTGGGAAAAACTGTTTCCATTTGAGAAGGATCGGGAGTCCTGGCCGGGCACCAGCTGCCTCTCCGGCTGTCAGATTCCGTGACTGCTGACGGCCCGGGAGGGCGCCGCGCCCCTCCCTCCTCCCGGAGTCCCGGGCGCCGAGCACCCGCCGGGGAGTCGCGGGGCGCGGGGGCCGGGCTGGGGGCGCGGCGGGGGCGGTGGCTCGGGCTCTACCTTCCGAGGACCCAGCTCCTCGCAGGTGCCTCTTCCGCACCGAGCGTGCCCGACACCGAACCCGCTCGCAGGCTGCCCTGCCGGGACTGGGGACTCCCTCCTTGTGAGTCCTTGGCTGGCAGGGACGAGCCCGAGCGGCGGGGACCCGGAGCGCTCGGCAGGGTATTGCAGACCTTGAGGCTACCGAGGGGTGGGCATGCGCCCCAAATAAACCACACGCATACACACACACAGTTTCCACTTGACCGTTCCCTCCCGCGGAAAGTAACTGTCCTTAAGCAGCCCCAGCAGCGCGGGGGAGGGACCCCCTGCGCTGAAATCTGCAAGCCAACATGATCGCCAAGACCAAATTTGGGGACGGTTTTAATGTTAAGGTTTGGATTTAAGCCGCTCGAAGAAAGAAAGTGGGGGGGGGGGAATGCACGGAGCAAATACGAGTGTGTGTGTGTGTGTGTGTGTGTGTGTGTGTGTGTGTGTGTGTGTGTTTCAAGGCCGAATTTCGGGTGTTACCCGGAGCTTCCGAGGAAGAAGCGGGAGGGAGGGAAAGCACAGAGTGTGGTTCTCCCGGGGCACGGTTAGAAAGGCGTGTTCGGGTCCACCGCCAGCGTGCTCGCCCTGTCGCGGGGCCCGGTGGCGCACGGAGCGGCGAGGCACCGTGGGGTTAACGCCGCCCGCAGCGCCGGCTTCCCCGGGCCGAGCACGCGCCGCGGCGGGTGGAGGGGAGAGCCGGGAATCTCCCGCCCGCTCCCCCTCCGCCGGGCGCTTCCAGCCCCGCGCTATTTATAGCTCGGCTCCCAGCTGCTGCAGGGAACTCACCAGCCGCGCCGAGCCTTCCGAGCCGGGAGAGCCTTCGACGGACGGGGGAGTTTCATAAATTCTCTGAATGGCAGAAATGTCTCTAGCCCTCCGGATTTTGATGGCTACTGTTGAATCTTCCATATATTCCATTGCCACGTTTAAAAAAATAATAATAATAAATAAATAAATAAATAATAAATAAATAAATAAATAAAGAGGGAAAGAAGCGAGAGGATTTCGAAACAGGTGAATTGCAGGCAGGCACTTTGTCACGCTGGGGGCCTTTTGTTATCAGATGCCTGGAAACGGAGACAAAATTCACTGTGGGTTTACTGGCTCGTTTCATATTTTCTGCAACACTCAACCTGGTGGGGTTTTTGTCTGCCAGGCACATGGCCAAAAAAAGAGAGAGATGAAGCCATTTCAAGAGCCATGAAAAATCACATCTCTGCCCTCCAGCTGCCCTCTTACTGGGGGGTCGCAGGGCTGTCTGTCAGCATATACACGCACCCGGGTGGGCTCTGTGTCAAATCCCACACCAACCCCCCAGAGGAAACAGGCTAGTTATGGTGCTGCGTGTGGGTTCCTGGTCCCCGCGGATCCTGGTAACGGGAGTAAACATCTGTTGTTCCCAATGGTACCTTCATCATAAAATGGAGCATACTGCACCAGTCTAGAAGGTCCTAACGCTAATGACTTGCTCCCAAGCCCCTTCCTTCAAGTACTCCTTCCTGAACTAGTTAATTGAGTCCCTGTCCTTTGCAAAATCCCAGGGACCCCTGGGAGCTTTGGAGGAATGCCAAACAGGATCCGTCTACACAGAACTTAGGGAGGAAGCCTCTGTTGGATAGGTGTGCAAGGAAGCCTGAAGACCACCCAAGGGCAATCCTGCAGGTCCAGAGTAGGGGTGCTAAGCTCCCCCACCTCTACCCCTCCCTCCCTGTCCTTCACCTTACAGGTTCCAGGTTTTTCTATTAGAACTGATCTGAATATAATAAGTTATTATTTATTTAACTGTATTTAATGAGAACGATCTGAGAATGGGGCTTCTACTCATTGAACTCTCCAGTTATCTATGGGCCGAGCACGTACCCCTTTTGGTTTAGGTCCTTGTCATTGAAATGTTTTTTCCCTGTATTCACTTTCCTGCCCTAGTAAAGAGAAGGTCCTGGACGTGCTGTTTCTGGGACGAGTCAGGATCCTGGAGGTGCATCAGGCAAATGCAAGAGAAAGGGCCTGGAGCCCCATGTCCTGAGTTCATCCTGTTTATATGATCTTCCTGAATTTATTTTACCCATTTGTGCATTTGTGCTTCGGTTCCTGATCTGTAAAATGTGAAAAATAGTAATAGCAGCTTCCTCATGTGGTTCTTATGAGAATAAATGAGATAATCTACATAACTTCCTTAGACCGGTACCTGGCCTGTGATAAAGCTCAATAGACATTGGGGCACCTGGGTGGCTCAGATGGTTAAGCATCTACCTTCGGCTCAGGTCATGATCCCATAGTCCTGGGATGGAGCGCCACATCAGGCTCCCTGCTCTGCAGGAAGCCTGCTTCTCCCTCTCCTGCTCTCCCTGCTGTGTTCTCTCTCTGGCTGTCTCTCTCCATGTCAAATAAATAAAATCTTTAAAAAAAAAAAAAACCTAAATTTTTTTACTGCCCAAATACGAGCTGGAGTTGATTTGGTTAAATCTGTACAAAGAGGCATTTAAATAAAATCTCTCCCATCTCTGTAAATCTGTGATCTAAATGGGTTTCCTTTTTGTTGTACTAAAGCAGATACCCAAAGCATTCCATATACTTGGGAGGCCCCTGACCACTGACCCTGCCTTTTCTTTCTCCAGGGGAAAAAATATTCCCTCGAAAGGCCTTTAAAAAGTCAGCTGCTGATCTATGTCACACTCTGACGCCCAGGGTAGAGCATTGCCCGCTTATAGTGGTTCACTGGTGTCCTGAGGATAATATTTTGATCTATGAAAAGTTCTTTAAACATAAAAGCGCTCCCTGAAGTTTTCCAAGGGACTATGCAGGGGAAGTATTTCTATTTAACTGGAAATTCTAAGCTCACTAGAGGTTGGTATAGTGTCTTCTTTCCCCTCCTAAAAATTCAGCTCTAGAAGGTAGGACCTAGGTCCTGTAAAGAGTAGTCCTCTGACAGAGATGATCAGTCATCGACCCTGGGATCCAGCTCCCTTCCTTTAGAAGAGAATCCTTGATTCTTAGACACGCAGTCAGATGTGGCCTGCGGATTCTGGCCAATGAGCTATAAAATAAAGTGTCATGTGGAAGCTTCCAAGAAATCCTCCCCCAGGATACCTGATGGTGGTGATGATTTTATATTGGGTCAACCTAGCTAAGCTGGAACAATGCTTCCAAGAATCCATTTGTCTGTATGGCTCTGGGCTAGGATGCGGCACAGGAAAAATGTGCACAAGGTTTGGAGGGTAGAAGGGAAGCAGCAGACATGTTTATACTCGGAAGGTCAATGTCAAGTCAGGTGACGTGGGAGCTCATGCACCCCGTCATGCATTTGCTGGCTCACCGTGTCGGCATGACAAAGCAACTAGGTCTGCAGCAATTCCTGCTGGATCCTGCTGCTTCTCCAGCTCCTGGACAAAGGGCATGCTAGCTCCATGAAAGAAGGTGCCAGGTTTTCATACAGGTCACCAGCATCATCAGAGTGGAGGCTGGGAGATGGTTAGAGATTAGTGCAGGCTCTCCTTTGTCCTCCTGGGTTCCAGGGTGTCCTTGTTCTCTCTCACATTGTGTCTGTATTGGTCAGGGTTCCCCCGGGGAGACCAAACCCATAGGAGACATATATTAAGGAGATATATTATGTATTAAGGAGAATTATCGCAAGAAAGTAGCTTACACTGAGAGCTAGCGAGGCAAGTCCAAAATCTGTAAGGCAGACCATCAGGAAGGGCAAGGCAGGCTGGACCTCTCAGGCACGAGATGAAGCTGCAGGCCAAAGGTGGAATTTCTTCATCTGGGAAGTCTGAGTTCTACCTTTCAACTGATTGAATCAGGCCCACCCAGATAATCAAAGATAATCTGCCTTGCTGAAACTAATTATACACTTCAGCTGCATACACAAAACACCTTCCCAGCAACAGATTCCATGACTGGGGACAACAACCTAGCCAAGTTGACACAGAAAACTGACTGTGAAAATGTCCATCTTTCCCTCGAAAGAGCCTATCCAGCTATCTTCAGGCCCAGCCTCATATACAGTACCAACACAGAACACAGTTTAACTCATGCCCACAGCATTTCAAACCCATGTTGTTCAAGGATCAAGTGTGTTAGGATGGCCATTGCTTTTCTTGGTGCTCTGGTTACAGAGTTGCCTCAGTTTTGAGTGATCAAAAGGAAGCAACCAATTTTAATGTGTAAACCCTACGCTCTTAAGGTAGACGATACAAAGTACACCAATATCCAGATTTCCTCTAATTTTGAGTAAACAGAGGATCCTAATTCTCCACAACCTTACCAACATGGAGTTTTCCAACTCTCTCATCCTGAAGCCACATGGGGGGTCTTCCCGCAGGGAGTGGGATGATGTCATAACAGAATCTTAAAATATGTGGTGCTGTCTTAAGTAGTTGCTCTGCAGGTAATGGGGAAACTGATCACAGAAGTTATAAAAAACAGTGGAAAAATATTTGGTAACACTGTTACCTGCAAGAACTTGGGAGCAGATTATGGACTGATGAATAAGCACCAGTGGAAAATTGGTGGCAAGCCTGATGATGAGTTATGTGAATAGACTTCTCTAAATGGGCAAAAAAATGTGAAGATACTTGTATCCCATGGGAATGCTCAACAAAGAGTGACCTCAACAGAGTAGGATTTTAATAACTAACTGAATAGGATGACCTGTTCTATGGATACTAGTTAGCTTCTCTTTCCACCCACCCCATCATCATCCGGTGGCCTCAGGAACAAAGCGGCCATGATGGCAGGGTTGGTTAGGCATGGGTTCAGCAACACAGATTTCCATTCACCAAGACTGACCAGGCCATGGCCACTGCTGAGTGCCCAGTCTGCCAGCTGCGAGAACAAATCTGAGTCCCCGATATGGCACCACTGCCCAGGATGAGCAGCCAGCCATCTAGTGGCAGGTTGATTACATTAGACCACTTCCACCATGGACAATGCAACGTGTCGTTCATACTGGAAAAGACACTCTGAATATGGATTTGTCTTCCC
The DNA here is from genome assembly GCF_004348235.1 of Phoca vitulina. Taxonomy (NCBI): domain Eukaryota; kingdom Metazoa; phylum Chordata; class Mammalia; order Carnivora; family Phocidae; genus Phoca; species Phoca vitulina. Next base: position 23,583,069 of record NW_022589735.1, read on the forward strand.
TGCACACAATGCTTCTGCCAAAACTCCCATCCGGGGACTGACATAATGCCTTATCCACTGTCACGGTATTCCACACGGCACTGCTTCAGATCAAGGAACTCCCTTTACAGCAAAGGAAGTGAGGCAATTGGCCCATGGTCACAGAAGTCACTGGTATGACCATGTTCCCCACCCTGCCCTTCCCTCTCTTGGGTGAATGGTGGATGGTCTTTTAAAGATCTAGTTAGACTTCCAGCTAAGTGGCAAAGAACTTGACCAAGTTGTGTTCTATGTTTTCCGGAGAACAGAAATTAAAGATGATGAACTTGGATGTTTAGCAGAGGGAACTTCCAGGCAAGGTGTTGAAGGTAGAGCCTCATTCCTTAGGAGAAACTATTTATAGTAAAATGAGAGAGGAGAGAGAGAAATTCATTACTGAGCAAAAAGGCACCAGAACGTGAAGATTTAGAAAATGCTCAGCCTGTCCATATTGCAGAAAGAAAAAAAGAGAAAGAGAGAAAGGAGGGAGGGAGGGATGGAGGCAGGGAGGGAGGGGAGGAGGGGGAAAGAAGGGAGCAAGGGAGGGTGGGAAGAAAGAGAGAGAAAGAGAAAGCATGTCCTGGAGAGAACACCAAGGGTATGGTTGGAAAATTATTTGATAACGAGATCATAGGTTCGACTCACTGGTTTAAGCAGTCGTCCTGGCAGAAGTGAGGTATAGAGACAGTAAGTGTTATGTCAGCAGGGACACTACCAGCATGGAGTAAACAGGGCAGAAGTGGAATGAAATGAAGGAAGGCTGTGGGAATTCTGGGATTCTACAGGATGGGACAATAGAGCTATCTGCTGCCAACATGCATATGATCGGTCAAGAAAAGGAAAGAATGGCCCCAAGGGTGATTCAGAAATCCAGAGGGCTGTCACTGCCATCACGGACCTGGGGGACAGGACCATCTCCTTCTTGTTTTCAGAGGGCAAGGCTGTCTCCTCATTTTCATGGGGCCAGGGGCAAGGCTGTGACACAGAGCCTCAGAAGACAGTGCTGCCCCCCAGTCATGCCCCAGTAGGCCTGGAGAGCAAAGAGAATGGAGCCAAGGAGGATTATTCTTGAGCCTTCAGATCTAATGGGGGAAGAAAACAGATTTCATGGAATTCATCTTGCTAGGTTTGGGACTTGCTTGGGACCTGTCACCCCTTTTGTCATTTTCTCCCTTTTGGAATGGGAATGTCTGTCCCATTCCTGTCCCACCATGACAGCTTGGAAGCACCTAACTTGTCTGGTTTCACAGATTCACAGCTGGAAAGGAATTTTGCCGCAGGATGAATCATGCCTCCAATCTCACCCATTCCTGATTTATAGGATATTAAGAGGAGACTGTGAGGCTGATGCTAGAATGACTTAAGAATTTGGGGACTGCTGGGAGGAAGTGAATGTTTTTGCATGCGAAAAGGACATGAGGGCGCCTGGGTGGCTCAGTCAGTTAAGCGTTTGCCTTCAGCTCAGGTCATGATCTCAGGGTCCTGGGATCAAGTCCCACATCAGGTTCCCTGTTCAGCGGGGAGTCTGCTTCTCCCTCTGCCCCTCCCCCTCCCCCCACTGGTGCCCTTGCTCACACACTCTCTCTCTCTCTCAAAAATACATAAATAAATATTTTTTTTTTAAGTTTACAAAGAAAAAAAGAAAAGGACATGAATTTGGGGGCCAGAGAACAGAATCGCATGGACTGAATGCATGCCTTCAAAATTCCTATGTCAAAGCCCTAATGCCCAGTGTGACTATATTTGGAAACAGGACCTTTATGGAGGTAATTAAGGCTAAATGAGGTCATAAGGTTGAGGCCCTGATCCATCATGACTGATGTCCTTACGAGAAGAGAGAGAGAAAAAGACAGACACCAAGGGCTCTGCTTGCCAGGGAGTCTGCTTCTCCCTCTCCCTCTATCCCTACCCCTACCCCCTGGCTCATGCTCTCTCCTTCTGTCTCTCATGAATAAATAAAATCTGTAAAAAGAAAAAAAAAAGTCGCTTAACAGACTGAGCCATCCAGGTGCCCCTATGTTATTGTTTTTAATGACTATAGGTACGCAATTTACCAATGTTAGAGAAGAGTCCTATTTATCTTCATTGCAAATTCCCATGTTCTTTATTTGTTCAGTCAGAGTCCATAAAAGAAAAACTAGAATAAGTTTTCTTTCAAAACCAGAGAAAATATATAGCGAATGTTCTTAAATTTTTTGGTAAATTATGGTATTGTGTAAAATGTGGATTCAAAGTCTTCTTGGTTCACTATGATACTGTGGCATAATAGATCTTGAAATAGCTCCAACACTTGAATTCAATTATTAAAATACAAGTTGACCAACAAGCTAATACAACTTAACCTTGTCAAATAAATTACTCTAAGTGTGAATTAAATACCTACTATCTCACTACTTTAGTCAATTAGCAAAGACTACATTTTAGATAAAGCATTCATTAAATTAGAAATTAATAACATTTCCTGCATTGGTTCAGCATACGTTGGTCTTACTGTAACCCCACTACATTTCAAAATAAACCACTGCTTTCCAGAGAGTACATTTTGTATGTGTTAACATATTCTGCAAAATGTCCATTTACTCTATACCATATTTTTCACAGTCGCTAGGAAAGAGTATTTGTCCCTCTCGCTAAGGGTGAAAAATTTTGTTTTATTTCACTGTCTATTCATTTTTTAGGAGGAAAATTAAATTTTGTGTGTGTGGCAAATTTAGCATTTGTTTGCAAGATTGGCCCAGTATCGAAAATGAAAAATACTGGTACAATCAGTGTTTTCTCTTTTGAAGATATGGATGATTTTGGTGAGTGGTGATAATCTTTAATTATTACTTATAGGACTATGGAAACAGAATCAAGTTTTTGCACTATTATGAAATGGAGTATAATAGCATTAATTTGTCATGCTCAGGCACACATTAATTCATTTAAAAAATACATATGAAGAGCCTACTTATCTTAGGTACTGTCCTAGGTCCTGGGGAGATAGAGCAGTAAATAAAATAGAGAATCCCCTACCCTCGTGAAATTTGTAGTCTGTCAAGGAAGGCAGATAATGAACAAGACTTACCCACTGCATTTAGTACAGGTCTGTCTTCTAGGGCTGGTATTAGAGTTTCTGAATATCTCATATTCTACAGAATCACTTAAAACAGGAGTGTATCGGAATAAGCTAAGCTATGATGAGTTAATACCAACAACAAATGCCTCTTAGTGACTTAAAACAACAAATTTGAATTTCTCACTGAAGCTAGATATCCAAAGTTGGTTGGCAGAGGGCATCTGTTCTTCATAGTCTGATGGAGGCAACACCGTCTTATAATACTGCCCTTTCAACTGGGGTTATTTAGGGTCCAACTTAATAGAGGAAGAGGGAGCTAGAAATTCTTGAAATGGAATGAAATACTTGTGCCCCAAAGGGATGTATGTCATTTCCACTCACATTTCACATAGCCATCCTAATTTCAATGGACTGGAAAAGTGCAGTCATCCGGGTAGCCAGAAGTAAAAGAGAACAGAATCGTGGCAGGTACCGGTAATGTTTCCCACAGACCACAAATTGGATCACCAGATTTTCAGTTCATTCTTCTTCCCGCCATGTTATATGCTCCACCCTCGACAAGAGAGATGATCTCCAATTCTCATTTAATTATGGCATGAAGATCAAAGTCCAGGATCTCTGAGTGGCGCACAATAGTCTTCATATCAAAGCATAATGTGTAGTGGTTATCAGATTATTCAGATGTGGTCACAATAAAAACATAATTTATCTCCTTCCATTCTGTGCTACATGCCCAATATACAAGGGTAGGACACAGATACAATAACAGCAATCAACAACCCCATTTATGATGAGAAAAAATGGAAGGCACACAGGAGTTTCTGGTTCATATACTGTTTCTGAAATCCCACTGGCAGATATAGTGAGGGCCCTATACTCTGCGAGTGAGGACTGCTCCTTAATTAGACCCTGAAAATACTTTTAGAAGGAATTTTTGCTGGCTGTTCTCCATGGCCCTTAGCTCTGCCCTCTTGGAGACTCTTCCTTTTCTATTCTACTGCTTGGTCAAATCTGAAATGAGCATTGTGGAGTGTGCTGTTACCTCAATCAGATCATTTTCTGTGTGTGGGCATCTGGGTGACCCAGGGTCATTTTAGGTCTGAACTAGTCATGGGCTTCTGGTTCTTGTTTGTTTGTTTGTTTGTTTTTGATTTTTTTAAATTTTGTTATGTTAGTCACCATATAGTTAACATCATTAGTTTTTGATGTAGTGATCCATGATTCATTGTTTGCATATAACACCCAGTGCTCCATGCAATATGTGACCTCCTTAATACCCATCACCATGCTCACCCATCCCCTGCCCCCCTCTAAAACCCTCAGTTTGATTCCTGGAGTCCATAGTCTCTCATAGTTCGTCTCCCCCTCTGATTTCACCCCTTTCATGTTCCCCTTCCTTCTCCTAATGTCCTCCCTGCTATTCCTTATGTTCCACAAATAAGTGAAACCATATGATAATCGTCTTTCTCTCTTTGACCTATTTCACTTAGCATAATCTCCTCCAGTTCCATCCATATTGGTGCAAATATTGGGTATTCATCCTTTCTGATGGCTGAGTAATATTCCATTGTATATATGGACCACATCTCCTTTATCCATTTGTCTGTTGAAGGGCATCCCAACTCCTTCCACAGTTTGGCTATTGCAGACATTGCTGTTATGAACATTGGGGTGCATATGGCCCCTCTTTTCACTACATCCGTAACTTTGAGGTAAATACCTAGTAGTGCAATTGCTGGGTCATAGGGTAGCTTAGGGAATTGATTCCGTTTACAATAGCACCTAAAACCATAAGATACCTTGGAATAAACCTAACCAAAGAAGTAAAGGATCTATACTCTAGGAACTACAGAATACTCATGAAAGAAATTGAAGACACAAAAAGATGGAAAAACATTCCATGCTCATGGATCTGAAGAATAAACATTGTTAAAATGTCTATGCTGCCCAGAGCAATCTATACTTTCCACGCCATCCCGATCAAAATACCAATGGCATTTTTCAAAGTGCTGGTTCTTTTTTTAGTACAGCTCTCTTAAACTGTAATAGGGATCTTATCTATTTGATTCTAGGAATCTCTATCAGCCGGGAGCCACACCCTTCATTCTCTTTAGGGCAAGGTTCCCCAAACTGCTCCACGGACAACACTGGTCAAGCACATCTCTCTCTCTGCTGTTTGACTTAATGGGAGGCACCCCAGGTCTTTTGGCATTGGTGCAAGACCCACATCCTACACTCTTAACCTTGAGTCTTTATCTCAAGTTGAAAAGTTGCAAATCAGGAATTCTACTTCTGGCCATGATGTAGAAACCCGGGCCAGATTTCACCTCCTGCTTTACACAGCTAGAAACCTGGGAAACAACTGTTTTCAAACACTGGGTATGAAGCAGCACAGGATTGTGATCACTGACAAAAAGGAAACTGAGCTCTAGATGGCCTAGCCAGTTCATTTGGAACCGTGAAGCAGGAAGAGGATGCCAAAAAGAACTACAGTTGTCTCAATGAGTTAAGAAGGCAGAGGTAAGAATTCAGGGTGTCCTGGTGGCTAGAAATTGTGGAGAAGAGATCCAGAGAGGAAAAATGCCACAGAAAAAAGCTCTAGGAATCTGACTATGAGTTCCCTGGGCTGTTTAGCTGAACAACCATCTGCTTGTGCATGGGATGAAATTCTGGAAGTTCAAGCAAGAGATCAACTAGAGCGCCATGAGCTGAACAGTTCCCAGAACCCACCCAGGGCCACAGTGAAGAGTCCCCATTAACCACTCAGGAGAGACCAAGAAGGGCCACACTTCAGTTGTGGGGCTACTATAGACCCTAACAAAACTTACAAACAAACTTGACAGGATCTGACTCAACAGCAAGTAACTTAATTGTTCATCAGAACAAAGCCCAAACTCCTTAAAGGCAGACAACAAAATCAAGAATCTCAACAATATAAACTTCACGATATCCAGGATACAAAATGATCACTAGATAAAAAACATCGGGAAGATAAGACTCATAAGTAGAAGAAAAATCAGCCAACAGAAACAGACCAAGGAGCCAATAAAAATCTGTAGAGAAAATGCAGTCTTCTATTTATTTTTATTTTTTTAAAGTAGACTCTATGCCCAACATAGGGTTTAAACTCATGACCCCAACGTTAAGAGTTGCATGCTCTACCAACTGAGCCAGCCAAACTGTGTTGGTATTTTTAAATATCTATAAAGAAAAGAATTTTGACCTTTACTTCATGCCATACACAAAATTTAACTTGAAATGCATCATTCATGTAATCACAGATGCTAAAGTTGTAAATCTTCTAGAAGAATGTATAGGTACAAACTTTTATGACTCTGAGATAAGCAAAGTGGTTTTTTTACATATATAAACACCAAAAGTACTTTATCATTATTAAAACAGGAACTATTTGAAAGACATCATTAGGAGGCTAGAAATAGGAACCACAGATTGAAAGAAAATATTCAGTACATACATAAAACACATATAAGAGTTCTTTATGTATAAAGTATATTTTTCCTTTTTGTCAGTGATCACAATCCTGTGCTGCTTCATACCCAGTGTTTGATATAAAGTATATTTATACATAAAGAACTTTTACAGCTCATAACAAGAAGACAAATAGCCCAATATAATATGAACCAAAGATCTGAACAGACACTTCACAAAAGAGCATATACAAATGGTCAGTAAGCACATGAAACAATGCTCAACATCATTAGGCATCAGAGAAATGCAAATTAAATTCATGAGATACCACTATACACAAATTTGAATAGCTACAATGAAAAGATGGAGAACCCCAAACGTTGATGAGCATGTGGAGTGATTGGAACTGTCATATATATAATTGCTGCGAGGAAGGTAAAGTGGGACAACCATATTGGAAAACTCTTTGGCATTTTCTTATCAAGATAAACATGTACAAATCCTAAGACCCAGCAATTCTGATCTAGATAAATTACCCAAGGGAAGTAACAACATGTATCTACACAGAGGCTTGTTTATGATTGTTCAAAGCAGCTTTATTTTTCATAGACAAAAAGTGCATATGGCCCAAATTTTCATCAGTATATGAATGGATAAAAAAATTATAGTCGTCCCTGCAACGGTATACGACTTAGCCAAAAACATAATGACTTTTTTTTTTTTAAGATTTTATTTATTTGTCAGAGAGAGAGAGAGCACAAGCAGTGGGAGCAGCAGGGAGAGGGAGAAGCAGACTCCTGCTGAGCAAGGAGCCCAATGTGGGACTTGATCCCGGGCACCCCAAGTGACTCTTGATCTCAGCTCAGGTCTTAATCTCAGGGCTGTGAGATCAAGCCCCATACTGTGCTCCAAACTGGGCGTGGAGCCTTGGTGGCTCAGTCGTTAAGCGTCTGCCTTCAGCTCAGGTCATGATCCCAGGGTCCTGGGTTTGAGCCCCGCATCGGGTTCCTGCTCAGAGGGAAGTCTGCTTCTCCCTCTCCCACTCCCCCTGCTTGTGTTCCATCTCTCTCTGTCAAATAAATAAATAAAATCTTTTAAAAAAATGCTGACAGAGAGTAGCCATCAAATTAGAACTGAATACTCACCGATGTTATCTTTCAAGAATGAGGATGAATAAAGCCATTTTCATTACCTTTAGCCTGTCCCTAGAGAAACCTGTAAAAATTGCCCCAGGTCAAAAAACTGATGACCCCAGGAGGAAGGTCAAAGACATAAAAGAGAGAGAATGCACAGAAGGGTAAACATAAGGGTAGTATGTCCTTGTGGGAATTATTCTACCGCGTTTCCAGGGAGATGTGCATGTTCTTCCAAATCTCAAATCCCAAGAAAATCAGGTGAGACACTGAGAAAATTGAGAAAAGCATAATCCTGCCTTGAGGCTTAAAGTTTAATCAATACAGCGATGTTACTGGTTCAAAGGAATCCACCAACCTCAAGCAGAAAGCAAGAAAGCAGGAAACGCTAGCAGGTGCCTGGAAGGTGGAGGAGAGAAGTCACCATGACCTCGTCCGTCTGGCTGGAAACTGCCACCACATTGTAAGTGTGTCCCGTCTGCTGCCAACAAGTCACTCTTGCAAATAAAATTAAGATCAAGAAATGTAGATGCATAATATACTCCATACAAATCCTTTGAGTGGCATTCTAAAAAATGAGAATTTTGGTAACAAAATAAGTCCTTGTATTGGCCACGACAATATGTGATTCTCTGAGGTGCTATTGGTCTTGCTAGGAGATCCGAATGTTACTTTTTTTTTTTGGATGCTACCCAATAATAGTTGCTGGGTGTTCTACTGTTTGAATCTTCACTCTAGGCCACCCTTACAGAAAGTGCAAAGCAAGAAGATGTACATGTTGAATGTGATGGTGGAATATTCTCTCATAAAATCAGAAGCTGATCTAAAATCCAAACTAGGGGCGCCTGGGTGGCTTAGTCGACTAAGCGTCTGCCTTCGGCTCAGGTCATGATCCCAGGGTCCTGGGATCAAGCCCCACTTGGGACTCCCTGCTCAGCGGGGACTCTGCTTCTCCCTCTCCCTCTCTGCTCTCTCACTCTCAAATAAATAAATAAAATCTTTAAAAATAAAATAAAATAAAATCCAAACTAGTAAAACAATATATCAATTTCCTCAGCAAAACTAAAACCAGAGCAAGCAGACAAAATATTTTTATCACCATAAAATCATTATAAAAGGACATGGGCTTGGGGCACCTGGCTGGCTCAGTAGGAAGATAGAGCACAGGACTCTTGATCTTGGGGCTGTGAGTTCAAGCTCCACGTTGGGTAGAGATTACTTAAAATAAATAAATAATAAATAAATAAATAAATAAATAAATAAATAAATAAATAAAATCAGCCCACTAAGATGTTTATTGGCTTTAAAAAAGTAAAGGACATGGGCTTATATGAAAGATATATGCCCTAACACCCAACTTAAGCAGGCTTTTGGATGCACTCAACAATTTGACCCATGTCAGTACAAACTTAAGAAATTTTTCTGTGATGATATGATACATTTGTACATTTTATGATTGAACCATAAGGAATTGCTGGGTGTGGGGGGGGGGGGAGAGAGAGAGGGAGGGAGTGCAAATATGGCAAAATGTTTTTAAAAAGTTAGTATGGTCTACAGTTTCAGCCACAGCTAACATGATGCTCACAGAGAAAATTAGACCCCTAGCTGCTTATATTAGAAGAAAAATAAATGACAGAAGTTAAACAAAGAAAACCAGAAAAAATCCAAATGAAGTAAAAGGGATGACATAATAAAATAAGATCTGAAATAAATAAAATAAAATACAAACATATAATAAAAATGATCAACAAAATCCAAGTTGGTACTTTGAAAAGCTTCGCTTAAAAAAATCTCCACCAAGATTAATCCAGGAGAAAAAAGCAGGCATAAATAAACAATATTAATAATGCAAAGGGAAAGAGAACTGTAGATAGAAGATAGATTAAACAGACAAGAGCATATTATGAACTTTATATCATAATATATGATACATTTCATAATATATGAATACTTGGATGAATTGCACACATTCCCAGAAAAATATAAATTACCAAATGGACTCAAGAATAAATAAAAAATCATAAAGTAAGAAATTGAATCAGTAGTGAATATTATTCTTATCCATGAAGACAGCATCAAGCCTAGACAGATTTTTTTTTAGGCAAGTGCTACTAAATATTGTACTTAATAGAAATCGTTATAATAGTAGTGATGATAATAACAGTAATAATAATTACAAGCTTAAACAAACTGAGGGAAAAAGAGAAGAAATACAATCCAACTCATTTTATGAGACAAGGATAAATCTAATATGGAAATGTGATGGATACTCTAAAACTACAAATTACTGGCTGTTTTTAATAACAAAATATACACAAATATTCTAAACAAAATATTAGTAAACCAAAGAAGCAATATAAAAAATAGATGTTACGATGAAGTTGTGCCAGTCCAGAAATGGAAAGGTGATCAGTCAGTAGATAATCTCTTAGTTTATTATTAGTGGAAGACTAAATAGAACTTTTTTAAGTAGGTGCCACACCCAGCATGGAGCCCAACCCGGGACTTGAACTCACAACCTTGAAATCAAGACCTGAGCTGAGATTAAGAGTTGGATGCTCAACAGACTGAGCCACTCAGGCACTCCTAAATAGAAATGTCTTTTTTAAATTTATATAATTAACATAATTAATTATGTTTCTTTTTCATTAATATAAATATCTGAAGGATACAAAATTTCCTTTGTGTGAAGCTTTAGTTACGCTCTTGTACTTTTTTTTTAAGATTTTATTTATTTATTTGAGAGAGAGACAGGGAGAGAGAGCATGAGCAGGGGAGGGGGCAGAGGGAGAGGGAGAAGCAGGCTCCCCGCTGAGCAGGGAGCCTGATGCAGGGCTCAATCCCAGGACCCTGAGATCATGACCTGAGCCAAAGACAGATGCTTAACCGACTGAGCCATCTGGGTGCCCCTGCTCTCATACTTTCAGTCAAAAATTTTTTCTCATTTTTGTAGATGTGTGTATAACATTCAACTCCCACTTTGATTTCCTCTTTGATACACATATTTTTAGCAATAAATTCTCACTTTTCACATAGTTAGAATTCTGATTGTTGGTTTTACTAGATTATGATTAGAGAATTCAGCCTGTAAAATTTCTACATTTTAGAATTTGCTTTATTTATCCAGGTACATGACTGGTTTAAGAAAAAAAAAAACAGTTCCATAGGCATGAAATAGCAGAGTGTCTTTTACCGTGCTGTACAAAGTTTTGCATCTAATACTATGTTCCTATCTCTCCAAATAGCCATAAAACTATAGATATGTATTTACGTTGGCTGTATTATTTGAACCTTCTCTTTAATTCATTAAATTCAGAAGGACATACATTAAGAGGTATCATTTGTTTTCAGTTTGATCTCTTTGTATTCTGAGGACTTTTTGCTTTATACACTTAAAGTTTGTGGCTTTCTTACCTTCTTGCTGGATTGTAACTTTTATACCACCTAACATCCCTCCTCATCTCATTAAATGCTTTTGGCTTTGAATGTCCTTTTATCACAGCAGATACGTTCCTGGGTTTTTCTGGTTTGCATTTGCCTTACGTATCTATGCTTCATCTTTTATTTTTGACATTTCCTTCTCTTTTTGTTTCAAATATATCTCCTACAAATATCATAAGTACTGGATTTTTAACTCAACGTGACAGTCTCTGTCTTTTGATGGGGGAATTCAAACAGGGGAATTCAGCACTTACCATTTACTGCCACAAACAATATACATGGCTTTATTTCCTCCATCTTACTTAATTTTTACTATTTAATAAACTCAGTGGTTTCCTCTTGTCTCCTCTTCTTACTTTTTTTTATCCTCTCCTTACTTTTATTGAATGAATGAGCGCTCTCTACATCCTACCTCCTCTCCTCAGTGGAAGTCTTGCTTTTCCCTCTGATTCCTGTCCTCGCTGACCAGATAAAACATTTAGAAAGAGATGCTTATACTTCACCTTTCAGGTCCTGGGTTTTGCTGAGAATTAGAATTAGAATTGTCAAGTACCAGGCTAACTCATTAACATTCACCCTAACCTTCATCTAACAAATTTCAATTATTTTCATGTACATTTAATCACTAATAATGAAGGGCTCCTTGCTATTCTATTTCCTCTCCTCTATCTTCAAATTTCTGTTTCAACTCAATGAGAGCATTTGCTTTAAAATAAGGTATGGGGGTGGGGGTGGGGGTGGGGGTGGGGGGGGCGGTGCACCGGGCTGGCTCAGTTGGAAGAACATTCAACTCTTGATTTCTGGGTCGTGAGTTCGAGCCCCATGTTGGGTGTAGAGATTACTTAAAAATAAATAAATAAAACTTAAAAAAAAAAATAAGGCATGGGATAGAATGCTCTCTGGCAACATTTATGTTTCAAAATATCTCTTGATTTGCTATTGCTACATAGCAAATGAACACAAATCTCACAATTTATAAAACCACAACAAGATATCACCTCACATCTGTTAGAATGGCCATCATCAAAAAGACAAGAGATAAATGCCAGCTGAGGACATGGAGAAAAAAGGACCCTCGTGCACTGTTGGTGGGAATGTAAATTGGGTAAGCCGCCCTGGATGATCATCAAAAACTTAAAAATAGAAGTATCATATAATCCAGCAATTCCACTTCTGGGTATATATTCAAAGGAAATGAAAATACTAACTTGAAAAGATATCTGCACCCCCATGTTCACTGCAGCATTTATAATAGCTAAGACATGGAGACAACCAAAGTGTCCATCAATGGAGGAATGGATAAAGAAAACGTGGTATATATAGACAATGGAATATTCTTAAGCCATAAAACATGAGGACATCCTACCATTTGCGACAACATGGATGGACCTTTGAAGGTATAACACTAAGTGAAAGAAGTCAGGAAAAGACAAATACTGTGTGATCTCACATTCTATGTGGAATTTTTTTGAGAGAGGGAAAGAGATCAGACTTGTGGTTACCAAAGGCAGAGGATAGGGTAGGAGAGACTGGAGGAAGGTCATCATAAGTTATAGACTTACGGTTACAGGATAAATAAATACTAGGGATGTAATGTACAACATGATGACTATAGCTAACATTGATGTATGATATACAGAAAACTTACAAAAGTAAATCCTAAGAATTCTAGAACATCACAAGGAGACATTTTTTTCTTCTTTTTCTTTTTATCGTTATCTATAGCATATTTGATGACAACATTAGCTGAACCCACTGTGAAAATCATTTCACAATATATGTAAATCAAACCATCATGCGATATGCTTTAAACTTAGACAGTGATGTATGTCAATTATTTCTCAATAAAACTGGGGAAAAACATTACAATATAAAACAACACCCATTTATTATCCCATAATACAATTATGGTCAGAAGTTCAGACAAACTTGGCTGGAATGTCTGCTTAAGCTTTCACAAGGCTGAAATCAAGGTCAAGATGGGTTCTTATCTGGAACTTCTGGATAAGAATCTGCTTCTAATCTCATTGAGAGTGGTGGCCAAATTCCTTTCCTTGTGGTTGTAGATTGCGGGTCCTCACTTTCTTGCTGACCGTCAGCCAGGGGCCACTCAGAGCTCCCAAAGACTGCCCACATTCCTTGGCATGGGGTCCCTCTCATCCTCAAAGCCAGCAAGGTGTGACTCTCTGACTTCACCTTCTGCTACCAGTCAGAGAAAACTCTCTGCTTCTACAGAGCTCACCTGATTGGGCTGGATGGACCCATGTGGATAATCTCCATAACTTAAGGTTGACTAACTTGGGTCTTTGATTACGTCTGCAAAATCCCTTCCCATCAGTATCTAGATGAGTGTTTGATTAATGGAGAGGGTGGGCTGTGAGGGGCTCATCTTTACAGTCCTGCCTATTATGTTCTCCTTACAGATGAATGATAAATGATACATCAACCAGAAATCGAGTTCTTGGGTCACAGTTCTTCCCTCTCAATGACCCACACAATTTATTCCATTGTCTTCTACTTTCTAGGAATGCTGATAAGCTACTGGAATGCTTTTTCATATATAAATAGCACCCTTTATCCTCCCCTCCTCCCCTGGCTGGAATCTCTCGAGCCTTTGAATTGAGGCTCCTCAGCAGAATTCTCCCGAAGCTATGCTCCAAATCCTTTACCGTTTCCTACATGATTATCTGCCTCTGTATTTTAGCTGTCTGTGGTGAGATATTTTTTTTCAAAGTTCTAATTCTGTGCTCTGGAGAAATCGTCCTGTTTTTAGTTCATCTATCCAATTTTCAAAGGCACAAAGGATGGTATCTCGCTCCCTAAGTACTTTTAATGCTCTAGTTTTATCTCCTTGAGAGTTCCCAAGGGTTTTTATTTGAATTCCCTTCCATTAGCTCTAGTTCATTCAAAGCCATCTGTTCTGATCGCCAGGTCCTGCTCTTCCATGTTGCACGGTCCCCTTGAACGGGTCGTAAATTTTCTTCACCTGCTCATGGTCCTGTCTTGCATCCACACTTGTGCGGGTCAGGCAGTCGGTGTCTCCCCACTGCAGCAACTCAGCAAGCATAGCATTTTCCACACTTGTAAGACCAGGCATGTAAAATTAAAATCTCTTACCTTTTTTTTTTTTTTTGAGGTACCCAGAGACTGTTTCCATCCTCCACATCTCACAGAAACAGTATTCTCCAAGCCACAGAAAAGGGGAGCAGTTTTACCCATTACTGCAGCCTGCCCCCCCAGCCCCATGGGGGCCAGAAGAATCAGGAGGCCCCTTCAGGAACCTCATTGAGGTAGCTCCTCTCAATGAGGAGCAATGGGATTTCTCTGCCTATGACCCTTTGGGGTACTATCAACATTATCGTCTTCGTCCCAAGTTGAGTCAAGTCTAAAAGGAGAGTTTCCAGAAGAAACCATACTAGAAACCAGCACAGGTTTGGTATTTTAGCTTAAATTAGCACAATCAGGTGAAAATATTTTAATAAATACACAACTGATTTTTTTAGCCTAGCTGAGAGTAAACAGAGAAGACATTCTATCAGGATCCTAAGCAAGGTTTCCGGGAAAATGGCAGCCCACGTGCCTGAGCCTAAAACCTTCCCACCTTTGACTTTGTGCTATGCATTTAGGAAAGATGGGGCTGCAGTCTTCTGGGCTCTGGGAAGAAGAAAAGATCAGTAGTAGAAGGAAAAGTATGCTTCGCCAATAATTTTGAGGTTCAAACCCAAGTTTTAAGACTCCCTGAGGGAAAAACAGCAGACGGATGACAGTAGATAACTATCTAAGAGCAATCTTTGCAGCGGGCATCAAGAAGGGCAAGCTTTCTCCCTAGTGTCTGATGTCTCGTCTTGCTCAGGGTGACGGAGCAGAGTCCCCACACCCAACCTATCCTTCAGACTAGCATGCACGCATGCCTGTGGGTATACACACACACATAAAGAGAGAAAGAGAGACAGCAAGTTTCTTCAGAGGTGGGGCAATACAATGGAGCCTTGAACAACATGGAGGTTAGGAGCACCAACTCCCCTGTGCAGTCAAAAATCTGAATATAATTTTGACTCCCCCAAAAACTTAATTACTAACAGCTGCTGTTGACCAGAAGGCTTACCAACAACATAAACAGTCCCTTCATGCATATTTTGTATGTTATATGTACTATATACTGTATTCTTACAAAAAACTAAGCAAGGGAAAAATTGTTAAGAAAATCATAAGTAAGAGAAAATATGTACTATAGAAAATCTGCATCTAAGTGGACCCGCGCAGGTCAAACATGTGTTGTTCAAGGGTTAACCATATATTTATGGTAATTATCTTTTAGTGTTGGAGTTATAGATCATGACTACTTCCTGTAAATTGTTTATATTGTCTAAAATTTATTTCATGAGAATAATTTTTTTATAATAAAAAGCAATCTTTTATAAAATATAAAAAGGAATCTTTTATAAAATGTGGGGCTCGAACTCACGAACATGAGATCAAGACCTGAGCCGAGATCAAGACCTGAGCTGAGATCAAGAGTGGGATGTTCAACTGACTGAGCCACCCAGGCGCCCCCTGAGGCCCTTATTTTTTGTGGGATTGCTATTCTATGCTATGAGAGTTTCAATGAGTTGATTATTTTGATTGCAAAATCAAAAGATCAAGGTATTTGGAAACACTAAAGATCAAAGCATTTGGAAATACATAGATAACTGCCTTGTTTTTGTTATTAAAATATTTAGTGTTTGGGGGCGACTGGGTGGCTTAGTCAGTTAAGCCTCTGCATTTGGCACTGGTCATGATCCCTGAGTCCTAGGATCAAGCCCTGCATCACTGGGCTCCCTGCTCAGCAGGGAGTCTGCTTCTCCCTCTTCCTCTGCCCCTCCCCCCGCTCATGCTCTCTTCCTCTCTCTCTCAAATTGATACATGAAATCTTTAAAAAATATATTTAGTGTTTGGTAAATAGAGCCCTTCCTGATGCACAGGTCTTATTACTTGGATTCAAAATACTTAATTGAGGGGCGCCTGGCCAGCTCAGTCAGTAGAGCAAGTGACCCTTAATCTCAGGGTTGTGAGTTTGAGGCCCATGTTGTGTGCAGAGATTATGTAAAAAGAAAAAAAAAAAATTTTTTTTTAACTTAATTCACTGGGAAATCACTACTATACATAAAATCAAAAAAAAAAAAAAAAAAAAAAAAAAGGAATAAAATCTGATATATCACTGTTTTGTTCTCCTTTACTCACCCATTCACCAAATCAGATGTACAGGCATTGTAGACTCACTCATCCATCTGTCCATCCATTCATCATCCATCCATCTATCCATCTATCCACCCATCCATTATCCACCTTTCCACTCAGCTATCAAATAAAGACATTGAATGCAAGGCACTATGATATACACAGTGAAGGAAGTACCATCGTCCCCCTCTTATTTGTGGGAGATCCATTCCAAGACACCCAATAGATGCCTGAAGCCACAGATACTACTGAACCTGATACATACCATGTTTTTGCTACACGTACATACCTATGATAAGGTTTAATTTATAAATTAGGCATGGGAAGAGATTAACAATAATAACTAATAATGAAATAATTGTAATAATATACTACGAAAAAGTTATACGAATGTGCTCTCTCTCTCTCTCAAAATATATTGTGTCCTGATTCCACCCTCCTTCTTGATGTGAGATGATAAAATGCCTATATGATGAGACAAAGTCAGGTGAATGACACAGGCTTTGTGACATGGTGATAGGCTACTCCTGGCCTTCTGACAATATGTCAGAAAGATGGTCATCTGCTTCCGGGCTGCCATTGATCTTGAGTAACTGAAACCATGGATAAGCAGGGTCTACTGTACCCAGACAATGCCCCGATTCTCAATTATTATAACATAATCAGGGAATCAAATGGTATCAATTTGAAACCTAGAAATAAAACAAGTGTATAATAGTTTAATCCTCAGTCATAATAAATTAGTAAGAGTGATAAAGCATAAGATATTAAGAAGCATAAGATATTAATTAATTATTTCATTAATAGTATGGAATCTGTTTAAGCAGTCCTTACAGAAAATGGACTTCAGCTACACTGCTAAAGAAATAAAAACACATTTTTTGAGAGAGAGTAAGAGAGCAAAATAATCCAAGAAAACAGAAAAGAGGCAGAACATGGCAGCCAAGGTACCTACCCTCCACAGGTGACACCAGATGAGAACACCATTTGTACCTGTCCTGTAGGTCACGAGGGCATAAAGCCTTCCTGAAGAGTGAGAGTCTTTACATGTTGCCTCAAATTCACAACAATGGCACCTTACTGAGCAGAAAATGAACGAGGGGCTAGTTTGTGGTTGATTTACTTTTAGAGGTGCTACCAGACTCATCTCTTCTAGTCACTGTTCATTATGTATTCATGAGCCAGGCTGGCTATCTTTCATCTTTTATTGTATTCAGGGAAGAAAAAAAAAACACATAAAACCATTTTCCTGGCTGAATGGGTGAAATAATTTAAAAGCCAATATGTTAGCCTGGCAGCTTGTCTAACAACCATGAGACTCTCTGCAGAACAATAATTAAAGTAGCTCTTTCTTTATTATGTAAATTATTCATTCACTTTTTTAACACCAGGTGAATGTTTACGTTTATATGGAATGAGTACTGAAGATAGTTCAGCCATTCCAAAAGTCACCTCTCATCAGCTTGTCACACTTTCATCATGAAGTTACCGCCCTGCTGCATCCCTGGGGACCGAATACCTTCACCTTACATAACCATAAGAACACAATAAGATGAATGCTGTGTTTATACTGAGATTACAACGGACATTGAAAAGCCATGCATCTACTCAATGGGAACAAAAATATCCACCAGGGCAATAATCCTCCCATTCATCCTGAAAAGACTGGACTTCATGTCTCCATCTCCCCGAGGTATAATGCATGGAGACAAACTGGGGAGATGAGATTTCTTAATACTTACAAGTATAAGCAGTGAGTTAAGACTCCAAAAATGATCAGGGGGTGCCTGGCTGGCTCCATCGGTGGAGGGGTTGGGAGCTGGAGCCCCATGTTGGGTGTAGAGATTACTTAAAAGAAAAGAAATAAAAATAAAATTACCTGGCCACATGAGGTCCCACCACTGAGTTCTTCATCATCTGTCACCTTTCTCATGTGCTCATTTCCCACCTCACTTGCTTGGGTTCTACGCCATCACTCCAATCACTTCTTGGTCCATATGCTCAGTCCTCTTGCTGCTCTCTCTCTGCAACACTCAACTCACTCACTTCCCCCAAGCTGAGTCCCACTCTGCCAACACCTATTATTGTCAGTCTCTTACATTTTAGCCATTCTTACTTGAGATTAGTGGCATTTCACTGTGATTTTAATTTGCATTTCTCTAATAAACAATGATATTGACCATCTACCCATGTGTTTTTAGCCATTTAGATATCATTTTATGTCAAGTACACGTCCAGGTGTTCTATCTATTGTTTCCATTGGGTCATTGGTCTTTTTTCCTATCGATTTGCAATTCTTTGTGAATCCTGGGCATGTATCCTTGGGTATATTTGTATTTTTTAAATGTCTATTCTCTGTCTAAACCATACCTTTTCACTCTCTAATTGGTGGTTTGTGATCCACAGATATTCTTAATTTTAATGATGTCTAAGTGATCATTTTTTCTCTTAGGATTAGTGCTTTTTATGTCCTGTTTAAGAAGTCTTTGCTAATGAGCTTACATTTATTAATTTCTCACTGAGAAAAGAGAAGCAACCCAGCTTTTATACCCTGTGTAACAATACATCCAGTGAGCCACCTGCTCTTCAACTCATATACTCTGCCCTCCCTCTTACTACAACAGATGAATTTTCCCTCCTTACCAAGGCCAAACCTGCTACTGCCTCCCATCCCCTCTCATCCATGTAGGACCTTCTGTCTTGCAAATATCTTTTTTCTCTTCTGCATCAAGTTTTCCCTCTCTACTAGATCATTCCCATCAGCAGGCACACATGCTTTAATGTCACCCATTGTATCTATGAGGGTACAGCAGGAAACTGATGGCACTGAATGAGGATAATTTGAGGAGAATTCATCAAGAGACCATTTACAAAGGCAAGAGTAGGGTGTAGAGAAACATGGAAGATAATGGAGTACCATAGGGTTCGTAACAGAGGCATCATTACCAAGCTTCGGTCCCTAGTGAAGGAAGAGCCAACTAGCACTCAAAAAGAGTCAGCCATAAAGAATGACTACTGAGAGAAGATACAAGGGGAACCAGCTAGCCAGAGGCTTCCTCCTGCAAGGACAGGGCTAGGGGGATAAATATCATAAACTTACTTTCCTCTCTTCCTCCAATCTCCGACTGGGGCTCCCCACGGGCCAAATGCAACTGGAAGCCAGAGGTTAAGATGGCTTTTTATGTAATCCATGTAGGTCAGCTTCCTGTGGCATAGAGAAGGGTGGAGAAGGATGGAGATAACCTCTGAAATGACAAATGGCAAGTAGGCAGCAGAATCCATCCCCTCACCCCTCCAAGTCCATTCTTATTTTTCAAATGGGTGGAAAGCATCTATCTCCAGTAAAAGGGACACCCATTTCCTTAACTCCCACATTAGCACAAAGGGATGTCAATGTGCTCATACTCCCATCTGAAATCTAAAATATTAGTATTGGCAGTGTTCAGTGTAGAAGATAAGAGGATGGAAGTAGGATAAAATAATTAAGCGATTACCATCCCTTCCTCTACAGCTGGTGCCAATACCTAAGTTGGTAATATTATTGCCTTTTTTTTATCACTCATTCCATGTTTTCCTCAAATTCCATTAACACCTTGGCTCGATGCAGTTCTTTTTAGAGAGAAGCAACCAAAAACTTCATTCCTGCAAAATCGGTATACTTACTGGTCATATTATCGGACTGCCCAAGTTTTCCACTGACTGATACTACAGGGCAAAAAAGAAATACTCTAGGGGCGCCTGGGTGGCTCAGTCGTTAAGCGTCTGCCTTCAGCTCAGGTCATGATCCCAGAGTCCTGGGATCGAGCCCCGCATCGGGCTCCCTGCTCAGCGGGAAGCCTGCTTCTCCCTCTCCCACTCCCCCTGCTTGTGTTCCCTCTCTTGCTGTGTCTCTCTCTGTCAAATAAATAAATAAAATCTTTAAAAAAAAAAGAAGAAGAAAAAAGAAAGAAAGAAAGAAAGGAAAGAAAGAAAGAAAGAAGAAAGAAAGAAAGAAAGAAAGAAAAAAAGGCTCTAGTCTTTCTCTTGGGTTCCAAATACAATCTTCTTTGCCCCTATTCTGTAGCAGAAACACAATTCCTCTTGGAGATTAAGACCACTTACCCCAGTTGGTACAGAGACCCATTTCTTTGTCAGTTCACCAGCATGAAAAACCCAAAATGGCTGGGGGGTGGTTTCATTTTTTCAGTTCATCAGAACTATGACTATGTTTCCTTGTGGAAGCATTTCTCCTTTGGGCACTAGGACCTCCAAACTCATCAGCCATGGGGACTGGAAGCAAAAACAAAACAAAACAATACAATACAAATGACTCCCTTGCCTTGATGCATTCTATGGGGAAAGCACCCTATACTGGCTGTTAGTTTAAGGCAAGAATCTCATCCTTCAGGACAGCCCCCAATCCTTCAGGATACTCTGCTCCAGCTGGCCCCATAACTGAGTCTTTACTGGGCACTCCGCTCTTCTGTTATGCCAGCTACTACAGGGAGGCAGGGTAAGACCATTTCATGAGGACGAACCTCACTTTCTTTGCCATAAAATGTGTTGCTTGGTCAGAGGTGATATCGCATGGGATACGTAGGCAATGAATAAATCAGGCATTCTGCTAGTCCACAAATGGTAGCTCTATCAGAAACCCTGTAAGCAGAGAAAGCAAAAGCCTTGTGAAGTAGGTATCTTCCCTCTAAGGACAAAATGATACACTCTGAATAATGGGAGGGGTGACTTAGAATTAATTCACCATGAGGTAGCCAGCTTGACTGGGTAAATGGTACCATATGGGGCTCGGCACCAACCTTGAGTTTTAGAAGGTTGGGCTTTCAGGCAGATCAGCCTAGGTAAAAAAAAAAAAGCCTATGAGTAGCCTCTATCCCTGCTGCTATGGTCAGGTGGTACATGGATCCATTAGTTTGGTTCCAAGGTGACTGGGAAAAGAAGCTAGCATCTAGAGAATGAGTCACCCTGTCCACCTGATTTCTGAGGGTCTCCTTCACAGTGGTTGCTTATGGAACACATTTACCTGGGACATGAATATATTTCAACTCTGTGCCATTCTGAGGGGAATATCCACATCTCTTGCTCCCAGAAGTCCTTCTCCATCATCTTCCAATTTGTTCCTAATCCCCGAGTGGCAGGTCACCGTGCTAGCTCCTGCCCGTGAGTCAATGTAGATTTGCACCCTGGGCCAGCTAACTTAACACCGAGTAGACAAGAGATATACCACTTTAAGTTATGCCCATTGGGAGCATCCCCCTTCAGAGTGTCCACCCCACCCCCAGCATACCCAGTGAGGGCGGAATATAATAGCTGTCTTTCCTTAGCACATGGGGCAGATACACCTGTAACCAGGACCACACTTTTCCTTCTTCCTTTAACTAGTCAGAGGGAACCAGTCATGCAGTCAAAGGTTTGCGTTGAGGGAGAGGCAGCGAAGCATGAGAAGCAGGTACCACGGGGATCTGAGCCACCTGAACTTGCAGTTTATTTTTGCCTTTTGGGCCTGCTCACCCAGACCTCACATTCCACTTCCATTTCATAATAGAGCGTGGCTGTGCATGTCCAATTTTATGGCTCAGTGGGTTAGATAACGCAGTCCATGATTGGCAGCTGAGGTCACATACTCAACGTGGAAACTCTGAGACATTGGTTGAGTCTCCACCAGGATCCAGTAGAAAGCCAGGAGCTGTTTTATTTTCAGTACATAATAGTTGTTGGTTGGTGAAGGACGACGGATCTTACTCGAAAACCTCTTCTCCTACTGTGGCTTGTACAATATAGATTTTTAAAACGCATTTCATTTGTCCATGCTCAAATATTTTTTTTACCAATACTGTTTATTTTGTTATTATGTTCAGTTAGCCAACATATAGTCCATCATTAGTTTTTGATGAAGTGTTCAACATTCATTAGTTGTGGATAACACCCAGTGCTCATCACAACACGTGCCCTCCTTAATACCCATATTTTAAAGTAAATGAATGCCATCTTGGTATCACACCCCTAAATAGCTTTTTCTGCATCTCTAAAATTGAAAATACTTTCTACTTAGCCAAACGAACATCATTGTACTTAACAAAATTAGAATTCCTTGATAGCATTTCATACTCGGTCCATATTTAAATTTCTTTAGTCGTGCAAGAAATGTTCCTTACATTTAACTTAGGACACCTGTGCCTTTTCTCTGGGCTTGACCCTCTTTAAATGAAAATTTGGGGGAAAAAAAAGGCAAAATCAGACAAAATTCAATTAGCCTGCCTAAAATTGTATACATAAGTAGCCAAACTTCAAAGAAAAGCAAGAAAATGTAGGATACAGTGGTTAACTCTGGGGAGAGGGCCATAGTTGGAATCAGTTAGGTACAAACAGGGAGCCTTAGAAAGCTGACAGCATACAATTCTCTTGACCAGGATGATGGTTGCATAAGAATTTCCTCTATGAGTATTCTTTAAATTATAACCATATGCTTATATGCATTTGAAAACAAAGTTGTGATATAACATATGAATAATTTTAATATATTAAAATATAATAATATATAATAATAATAAAATACTTTTGGAACATATACGGATATGCAATTGTCAAGCATTATTATAATAAATAAAAACAGGGGCACCTGGGTGGCTCAGTTGGTTAAGCATCTGCCTTCGGCTCAGGTCATGATCTCAGCATCCTGGGATCGAGCCCCACATGGGGGGGGGGTCCCTGCTCAGCAGGGAGTCTGTTCCTCCCTCTCCCTCTGCCCCTCCCCCTCCCAGCTTGTGCACTCTCTGTCTCTCTCTCTCAAATAAATAAATAAAATCTTTAAAAATAAATAAATAAATAATAAATAAAAAGAGCATTCATAGCATTTTGATTGATAGTGGCCAAATCTAAATAAAGGCGTCTTTTGCAATGTGCGTTTAAGTTCAACCTATCAAAAACCATTACTGAGGATCTATTTTTGAGGAGAGCATTAGAATAATGACATTTTTACATAAGGCCATTGGCTTATATCATGACTTATGACCATCAATTTTAAATCCTGTTCTGTCTGGTATTCTAAATAAATTCCCATGCATTATAAAATTATTACCACAGTTTGTTTTGACAAAGGTTCTAACAAAAGCTATTTGAAAATTTTACAAGAGGGCTCAGGAAGGAAGTTCTACAGTTATAAAATATTACATTGAAAAACTAAAAATTTCCCTTTATTGTCCTAAAACCAATGCACGTATTAATCTCTTGGGGAAAAGAGCATGCCCTAGCCTCTCCCGGAGAGCGCAGCTACAGAGTGCCTTAGAAGGTTGCAAATAATAGATCATTTCAACATCTCCATTTCCCCAGAGCTTCAGCCTCACATCCTTATGGCGTTTTGGGGGAAATTTCTCTTCCTCGACTTTTAAAAATCGAGGCCATCTTTGAGTTGATGTTTAGATTTGCCAACCCAGCAGATGATAAATATCCCTTCCAAGTGCTTGAACCAGCACATCAAATCCTGACTCCTGGGTGGTACCTCCATAGCAATGGGTATTTGGCCCATTTGAGCCTTACCTTTCATCCCCTTGTTCAAACCCCATTAGAATTCACCCCCACTTTCTCTCTAGGCTCCTACTGTTGATAGAGATTGCTGAGGTCTTACACATTTTTGATCTCTAGTCTATCTCTGTTCTGAGCAGCCCTTCTATCTAAGCCTCCTGGCTATTCTGATTTCCAAGTCTTATAAAGTGCCCTGGAGGCAATAAGAGGTGGGAGGGATGGGTGCTGAAGAGAACTGGCATGGGTTTGGGAGCAGGTGCATCAAGTGTAGTCATGGAAAGGCTTTTACGGAAGTCCCTCCAGAGGCAAAGGGAATTCTGGGGAGCTTCAAGACCTTTTGGTCTTGCCCAGATCAGCCCAAATGTCTCTATGCTATTTCTTGGGGTCCCACTTCTTCCCCTCCTCTGCCCTTACCTTAGTGTAAGAGACAGTGAGGTCTTCAACTCTGCAACCCTTATAATCTGTCCTTGGATCAGCCCATAGTCATGTCTTTTATATATTTTTTTAATTTAAATTCAATTAATTAACATATAATGTATTATTAGTTTCAGAGGTAAAGGTCAGTGATTCATCAGTTGTATACAATACCCAGTGCTCATTATAACACGTACCCTCCTTAATGTCCATCACCCAGTTACCTCATCCCCCTACCTCTCTCCCCTCCAGCAACCCTCAGTTTGTTTTCTATGATTAAGAGTCTCTTAGGGTTTGTCTCCCTCTCTGGTTTTGTCTTGTAGTCATATCTACCCTGAAACATTAGGAGTCAAAGCATTCCTTCAAAGCTTTCATAGAGACCTTCAGGTTTTCCATGTGTTCTTTACTAAATGCCCATGGCCTTTAATGTTCCCTGTGTATGCTTTCTAGGACCGTACTAAGAAGCCCGGAGAGTCCACATCTTTATAATCACTTTGTGGCTATGGTGACACAATCTCCCATTCTATCGTACCAATGATAACCTGGGTAACCATGATCCCACCACCTGCTGTGGGGTACCCTGTTCCTCCCGCGCCCTGCCACCATCAAGGAGATTCTACTCCTTCGAAACAAAGACAAATGTCATCCAGGAATACCACTTGGAGGACCTGTTCCTTGAAGCCACTTAATTTAAGTCCTCTCTGAATTACTATAAAATTGTGCTGTTTTAAGCCACTAAGTTTGCGGCCATTTGTTACAGCATCAATAGAAAACTAATATATCCACTAACAACTATTGTTCCAGAGTGGGGCCATCTTCCTTCATTTCACTGAATGGCTGGCATATAGTTACCTAATGATGGTGGGATATAGCTCTTGGTACATCCTAAAGGGGACTAAAAAGTATTTTCTATCATCCAGGTGTTTATACTTCTTATTGAGTGCTTATTACACACCCAGCTCTCTCACTCTCTCTCTCAAAAAAATTAAAAATATTATTAATAATATACACACACATTTTAATTATAACCCCAGAAATCATTACCCTGAAAAATTACTGCTATTACTCTTCATTTTAACACTATGCAAAGTCTTGGAGCGGTTAAGGTACTTGCTTAAGGTCATAGAGTTAATAGGCACCAGAACCAGAGGTTAAGTCCCAGAACTGTAGCAGTCCAAAGTCCATGCTCATTTCATGACACAATGTGGCTTCCAAAGAGCCAGAGACACTTGACTCTAGGTCCCTTAGCTAGATCATGCTGATCCTTCTTCGAGTATAGCAACCAAGAGAGGTATACATAATATTAAAAATTAATGCCTACTGAATAGGATCTGGAAGGAGAGGGTGTCAATGGGCATAGCTCCCCATTTTATCCTAGTCCTTACTCTCAATTTACTCACCTCAGCTTGCCCCAGTAAAGAGAAACTTTTTGGGAACCAGAGACATGCAGTAAGCACAGAGTCTAATCTCTCAATCATAGCCCTGGATCACATTTAATCAGGTTGGATCCAATACGGAAGCTTCCAGCCCTGCTTTATGAATTACGGGTCGGAGAATGGCCATACGAAACTGTAATGTGATTAACCATTGACAGGGAGCTCAAAACATCACTTTCTATCTATTAACCATGGAACTAGAAATGTACATTCTAGAAACATTGGCATATATGTGTATCAAAAGCATCTTCCCACCTATGATCTCAGATGGGCATCAACTTGGTGTTATTAACATTGACAACTATGAAAGTCTGTTTTACTTTATTCACTCCTCCCCAACCCCTACATTTACAGGCTTAAAACCTAAAAGAATGAACTAAAATGCCACATGCTACAGGACCTTGTCATTGAGACTCTGGGACAGTGTGTTTTCTTATCAAAATCATTCATTTCCCAATAGCGCACTCTGTATTTTTCTTCTGTAATTGGTGTTACACAGGTAAGAAAATGGAGTCCACAATCAGTTTTTACCCCCTTTGAAATTATATGGTTCTGCTGCTATAAATAACCAGCATTTCATTTCTATCAGCAGGAACCTACAGGTGATTGACTCTGAATGCTCACCTGCATGGAGGATTGTCAGAGTGATTTCTTCAAGATGAGAAATGAGCTGGGCAACCCAGCTCGCCCAGGTGAATGGGCCACGAAGGTACCCATCCATCCTACCAGCATGCTGTTGCTACGTCCTCTTCATGCCATTGACCCAAACAGCGGGACCCAAACCAACAATGCGAAGTTGCTAAAGTGATGTCAAACAAGAAAGCTGGTTAAGATGTAACCACCCACAATTAGAACTAGAATCTAGGAATCAGGACAGGGACAAAGATAAGTGGCCCTTTGTCAGTAAAAATACCTTTTTTTTCCCAATAGCAAAAAGCGCAAGAGTGACACCTGGTGGCCAGTATAAGGCATCACAGAGGACTGAGCCACAGGGAATATTCTCCTCACCCTCGCTCTGGGGAGTTTTGAAGATAGCAGAGGACTATGATGTTCATAGAGAAAAAAGATCCATGCTTGCAAGAAAAGTATTCTTCTCACTCTGGTTAGTAGCTAAATATCAGAAGTGACACCACACTGCAGCTGTTTTGAATGAATACAAGTTAATGTGTCCAAAGAACGATAGTTCAAGGGAAAAAAAAGTCTTTAGAACAAATTCAGATAGCCATTAGGAGTCTGGACAAAACTCTTTTCTGTGATAAATAACAACTTTAAATAAAGCCATTATCAACCACTGCACAGAACTTGGTCACTCATTCAGACACCCAGAACTTAATATTCTTCTAGGGCAAATGCCTCCAACCCTTGTTTGAATCAAAACCCCCTCCTATTTAGACTGGCACCTGGCTGGCTCAGTTGATAGAGCATGCAATTCTTGATCTTAAGGTTGTGAGTTCCAGCCCCATGTTGGGTGTAGAGATTACTTAAGTAAATGCATCTTGGGGGGGGCAGGGTGGGGGTGCTTGTGAGCAAGGCAAAGAGGGACAGAGGGAGAGAAAGAATCCCAAGCAGGCTCCATGTTCACTGTGGAGCCCCACATGGGGCTCAATCTTACGACCCAAACACCATGACCTGAGCTGAAATCAAGAGTGAGCCACTCAACCCACTAAGCCACTCAAGCGCCCCTTAAATAAATACATCTTTAAAAAAAAAAAAAGATTTCTGAGCATAACCAAGTTAATTTTCAGTCACTTTAACCACCTTATCTTTTATCAGTTAAAGCCCAGACCAAACAAAGAGCCCATTTCAAAATATTCATCAAATAAATACATGCATAAGTGAACAAAAAAAGTGCAAGCAAATGGAAACCAGAGTAGTTTATGGAACACCAGTCCAAGAGAGTACAAAGATAAACAACTTTAAAAACATAGCTTTCCAGGAGCAACAGGAAACAAGTTTCCAAGGGTTATCAGAAAGGGCTATAATCCTCATACTCGGGAAATAGAGATGTGGGAAAATGTGTTCTAGTGAGTGTGTGGGTATTTATGCCTAAGGTGATCATCAGGCACTCATTTGCTATTTGAAACTAGAACAAGCTATTTCATTTCTCTGAGCCTCAATGTGATTTGTAGAATGAGCAGGTGTCTATAGACTAGATCAGCAGTCTTCAAACTGGCATATGAGAGTACCCCTCAGAGTTCTCCAAAACCCTCCAAGTGGAGAGTTGGGCATGGAGAGTTTTAGGAAAATAACTATCAGAATCTTCAACTTCATGTGTTTTCTTTCTTAAAACTCATCTGCTGGAAAATTTCTCTTCCTTCCCCTCCCCCACCATCTTTTACTACAGCTCTTTATCTAGTCTGTAAGAAAAAGTATACCCACAGCCAGCCTGGAATCTTAGTTGTGTCTTCTCCGAGGAACACCTTCGGGGCACCAAACCAAGGGCTCAGCCACCAACTCCTTCAGTCAGTGGATACTCCATTCACATCATTCCATATATTTTCAATAAAATATTACCTTTCATGCTTAATAATTATCAATATGCATTATCAGTATTGTTTTGATCATGTGTTAATAATTATAATAACTCACTCAAAAAAAACTTTTTAATTCTTATAACCTATGGTAATGACAAAAGTTTTGAAAAATTAAACACACATACATAGTTACAGAAATGTATAAGGGGATGGCCAACATCAATGAAAGACTTTCAGAAATAAAGTTATACTATATTTGGATAAAATTCTGTGTGGAAGTTGAAATGGAAATGCAAGTTCGAGGAGAAACACAGATAATGCAAAATGACTAATTGTTAGAGAGTTTTTTCATGTATATGTTAAAGGATTTGGGGGGCTATCAAATGTCTGTTGTGTTTATATTCTACTGTAGACATAAAAAGAATGATGCCTTATTTTTAAATGTCAATATTTGCAACATATCAGAAATCACACTCAGCATTTATGTAAACTTATGACAAAAAAAAATTGTATGCCAATTTTAAAACATGTGAATGTTTTTCAAAATTCTGTCAGAAGGGTTGTGAGCATAAAAGTTTGAAGGCCACTGAATTGGAGTATTTCTAAACCTTGCTTTTCTCCTTTCCCATCTGCCATCTTTAAGGCTTTATAAGATAGTGCAAGTGTTACGTGGGGCTTTTGGGTTTTTGGTTTTGTTTTGAGAATACATGATCTCTATGGGGATCTAGAAAGAGCAGAAGTCTGTCAGCTGGGAAGCTTCTGATTGTCCAGGCAGAGAACTCTGGGTCCAGTACTCTAACCACCCTTCACTCAACAATACCACTCTAACAACAGAATAGAAAATCACAAGCTCACACACAAAGGAATAATAACTTCTTAAAGCCCTATTTTGGGTTCCAAGCACAGACCTCCTAATCGTTCAAATTCCAATTCCAGCACAAGAATGACAAGTCTTTCTCTTCTTTAGTCTTTACTATAAAGAGATAAACAGCTTATGGCTAGAAATAACCAGAATAACCAAATTTCAAAGCATTTTTAGTAAGCGAACTGTCTTTCACAACAGTTTCAGAGAAAGATTACTAATAATTGGTTTTCAACACAAAGAGGTCCTAAGTACTTTGTCCATTTTATTCAGCTTTACCTTGACCTTCATTAGAATCTAGGGACAGGCAGTCTTTGGGGTAGCAGATCTATGGGGCCTGTAGAGAGGAACACATTTTCCCTGGGATCAGTGTCAAATGGCTATCTGCCTGGTTGCCTATGGGTGGAGTTAGAAATTCACCACTGAAAATTCCAAGTGTTTTAGATCCATGGCATTTGCCAGACAGCTTGGAGGAAGTGTTCTGGCCTTACCTTCAAACTCTCTGGGGTGCAGGAAGCGATGGGAGAGAGGGGGTGAGATAGTGGACTGAAAGGAAAAGTCCACAGTTTCCAATGTAGCTTTTGAATAGGACACTGATCAGTATCTGAGTGGAAATAGAGGGGCCACCAAACAAAGGTGGGGAGAAGGGCGGAGTCAGTATTCATTAAAATGATAAATTTGTGACGAGCTGAATAACACATTCCCCAGATGGTCCAACAGCAGTCGAGAACCGTGCCTAGCTTCTTTTTCTATCCACATTATTGAGCACACAGACTGGTGCAAAGTCAGAGTTTTGTCCACTATGTTTATTTCGAACATACCTCAGCTCCGCGTGCCACGGGCCGAGTGTGCCATTCCAGATCCTTAGAACACTGAGGCTCTAACTCTCAAGGAATTGTTTGCAGGCATTTAAAAACTGCCTGAATAATTTTCACAGGGCATGACTTAACATTTTACTTACAATAAGGAATGCATGTTTGAGATTCCCTCACAGGGTGATGATAATTTGTCTTAAACCTTTAACATGGCAAGAGACAACAAATTTAAACATTAGTTTAAAAATGGAAATGAGCTACCTGGAAATGAGCAGAATCTTGGTCTCAAATGATATTAGAAATGGCAGGATATTGCAACCAGTTACAGTAAATAGAAACTCCTGTCCATGGACAGTAATAACAGCTACCAATCACTGCTCATTTGCTACTCGTCCAGCCCTGTGCTAACTCTTTAGGATAATCCTATAAGTATTGCTATCCACTTTAACTGAGGAAGAAACAAAGTTAGAGAGACTATTTTTACCTGCCTATGGTCCGAGAACTGGTTAACTGGAAGAGCCAGAGTTCAAATCCATTTGGAAACCTAGATGGATTTCAGAAGAATCCCCAGCCCTGAGATTCAGTGATTGTGAGCTGATCTCCCAAGAGCCATGAGAATGGCTTGCCCATACATGGACTGTGTAGCAATGAAGAGAGCTGGAATGAGCTGTGTGGGTGTCAGCCCTGTGCAGCTGAGCCCTGCACAGTTCTGTGTGAGGTCTTACTGCGTGTTAAGACTCCAGCAACTTTTAGTGTGGGGGACCGCTATCTGATTAAGCATTCTGATAGGCTTCCCACTGTTCAGCTCTCCATTAAAAGCAAGTGCAATGCAATGAACCATGCTCGGTTAAGTCCATCCATAATTTAAGACCAGCCCAACTGGACCTGCAAGATTTTAAACTATGCAGTTGCCAGGTTTTAAAAAAAAATGACTTTTGGGGCAAAACCTAGAATAATGCAGTGTTTTCTGCATGAAGAATCCCATGTGATGGCTGAGATTTTAATTCTATTTGTAAAATAGTTTTTCAAAGAAATCCACGGTTAACATGTTCAATACATGCTTGATTTCTCAAAGCTTTAGAATGTAATGTCATTGTTTTCTGTGCCTCTGTCTGATGCTTTTTACATAAAAGCAAGCAATGAGATTCAGCTCCCGAAAAGCACTTGTTATTGCCACGATGCTCATATAGTTACACCCTGGGGCCCAAAATTCATCGCTTAAAAATGTATAAATACTTTCTTACAATCATAGGATTGCAGGATCTACTGAAAGTACCAGGTCAGCAAGTTTTATATTTATTTATTTATTTATTTATTTATTTATTTACTTGAGAGAGAGAGAGAGAGAAAGAGAAAAGGGGTGGGGAGGGGCAGAGGGAAAGAGAATCCCAAGCAGGCTCCAAGCCCAGTGCAGAGCCCAGTGTAGAACCCAACACGGGACCCGATCTCACAAAACTGAGATCATGACCTGAGCCAAAATCAAGAGTGGGATGCTTAACCACTGAGCCACCCGGGTGCCCCAGCAAATGTTATTTAAATGTACCAGGAAACACCAGGCTCGATTCTGAGGTAGAAAAGACCAATTAACAAATGACTAAATTAGGAAAACCCACATTTGGTATTCCAATAACTTCACCCCAGAGCAAGCCCAATCTAGCCAGAGTCACTGAAGAAACTGAAAATGCAAATACAGCGTGGGCCTTTTGTGAAACAAACTCAAACAGAAAGAACACTTTTGTTCAAAAATATACACTGGATAAGCTTGCAGTTGTCACATGTCCCTTTTTCCTGATGATGCACTCAGGGACATATGTGGGTCTGTCTAGCTCTGTGCATGAAATTTATCCTGGTAAACTGGCCCAAGAGTTAGCACGTGGACATGACTCCAGAACAACACTCTAAAGCACTGCTACTTCCTCCCTGTGTGGCCACAGAAAAGCCACTAAAGTGAGGTACATGTTCTTGCTGCAGAAGGTTGCTTTGAGAATTCAGTAGAATACTATACATGAATATCTAGCACCATGACAGGTGCATAGTAAATGCTCAATAATGTGTCATAGCAATATGTGATTTGACTTCATCCAAAACTGATATAAATCTATGAATTTAAAAGATTGGTCATTGGGATCAAATAGATCTGCCTTCAAATCTAAACTCTACTACTTCCTGTTGGCGTGACTTTGAGAATGTTACGTAATCTCTCTGAATCTTCCTTTTCTAAATCAAGACGTAATTGACATATAACACTCCATAGGACGCAGGTTGCAGGTGTACAACATAAGGATTCGGTATTTGTACATCTTGTGAAATGATCACCACGATAAGTCTAGTTAACACATTTTTCTTTGTGCGATGTAGATTTTCATCTTTCCATTGGGCTGATTAAACCGACAGTTTGTGATTACTGAAAAAAGAAAACTAGATGATACGTATCAAGTGTCTAACATTACAACAGTGACACATAGGAATCAAATAACAATCTGTTGCTGGTAAGGTGGTTGAGTGCACAAGATGAATGAACTTCTCCAGCCCCAAAAGAGCTTCTATCCTTGTACCTCTAGAGGAAACACAGCAAAGGAAGGGAAAGAGCAGGAGTAAGAAATAAAGAAATGCTGAAACTTATGGACACAGAGGATAAAAGAGAAAAGGAGAAAAAAAGTAATGGAGAGTTTGGGGCTCCTGGGTGGCTCAGTTGGTTGAGCATCCAGCTTTTGGTTTCGGTTCAGGTCATGATGTCAGCATCATGAGATGGAGCCCCGGGTCCGGGCTCCGCACTCAGTGGGGAGTCCGCTTAAGATTCTCTCTGCCCAGGGCGCCTGGGTGGCTCAGTGGTTAAGCGTCTGCCTTCGACTCAGGTCATGATCCCAGGGTCTTGGGATCGAGCCCCACATCGGGCTCTCTGCTCAGCAGGAAGCCTGCTTCTCCCTCTCTCACGCCCCCTGCTTGTGTTCCCTCTCTCTCGCTGTGTCTCTCTCTGTCAAATAAATAAATAAAACCTTTAAAAAAAAAAAAAAAAAAAAGCTTCTCTCTGCCCCTCCCCCACCCTAAAATAAATAAATCAATCTTAAAAAAATAATAATGGAGAGTCAAGGTGTGTGCTGGTAAAAGTAAGGAAACAACTCAGAGATGATGAACGAATTCAGCTTCATTTGACGCACCCATTTCTTGATAACACCCTCCCAAAGTGAGGGAGGGATCTCAACTATTCTTTGTGAGCAATTGAGGGTTTTCTAATTTAAATAGCCTATTAGGCACCAGAACTAGAAGAAAAGTATGCTTAAATTATTCTACTTCTCAAAATCATGCCTCTTCCATGACCAATGGAGTATGAAGGAAAGGGCACCCCTCGGGTGCAGGCAGTTGCTTTTTATCATCACCATGGTCAGATGTGGGGTATCAATGAATCACCGGATTTTGGCCTCTTAAGGAATTGATCGTTCCATGTTTTGTGTTTGCCCTTATGGGAAATGTGTGGTGTATTATACCTGGTGAGTATATTTCCTTTTGTCTCGTATTCCCAGAATCATTCCGTGGGTAATATGTGAAGGGGGTTTTTAAGTTGAATGCTGAAATATTACTATTCTCTCCTATAAAGATATTTCCTTTGTATGGACTTTATATGAGCATTTTATACTAGAATGAAGACATTAGAAACATAATGTGTCACAGCTTAACAAGATTGTCACCAAGAATCAGTCCAAAGCAGTTTGCACTCTCAGACAGCCAGTCAAGCAGTTAATGATGGAGCAAATCCCCTAGTTAATTTGTCAGGTGAAAAATCAGTGGTTAGGAGCTTCATATAGTACATCACCTGCATCCTACTCAACAAACTGTCACCCAGAAATCCCAGAAATGGCTGATGTGTTAAAATCTTCTCCCTTCCCTTTCAAATGACTGCTTTCTGGGGAAAACAGTCTTTTTGTCAATGCCTCTCCATGCTTCAGTGACAAGGCTGATGGACAAGAGGCAGAGAGAGATCAACAGCTTGCCAGCCTGCTCAGTGTTCTTGGAAAGCCCAACATGGCGAGGGAGGACATTCCTGCCGCCACAGTCAGGGACCCACGCCAGCGCAGGTGAATGGGAACACGTCCCATGCAGAACTGACTTTTTTGACCATTCTTACTAAAATCAAAATGCCACAGAGTCCAAAAGCACCATTTAGCCATACAATCATTCCTAGAAAGTTAGCATGTATGATCTTAAATATTTCCAAGAGGTCGAACGAAAGAGAACAACAAGGGGTCTTCCCACCGTCTTCTGAGGGTAACATGTGAGTGACGCACGGGAAGTAGAATGAGTCCATGGCCACTAGACCCTGGAATGTCTCCATTGCTGGGAGGTCCTCAAGCCCTGGACTTTGGACTCGTGCCTACAAATACCTGAATTTGCTTCAACTGTGTTTCCAAGCACAAGGAGCAACCTACAAAGGGAAGAGGAAGGCACGGGCAGAAATGGAGGGACAGACAAGCAGTTTGGATAGAAAAGAACTTTTATACTCAAAAACTTGAAAAAAAAGGAAAATGGGCTTAGGAACAACAAAATGCTAAAATTCATCGAGTTGGCTATAGAATCTGAATTCTGTGTACATCATCTAAAGCTACTGGTTTTTTTTGTCTTTTTTTAATTGAACTATGGTTGACATGCAATGTTACGTCTCAGGTGCATGACATAGTTATTCGACAGTTCTGTCCATTACAAAATGCTGCCTTCAGTAAGTACAGTCACCATCTGTAACCTTACAAAGTTATTAAAAGTATTATTGACTATATTCCCTAGACTGTACTTTTCATCCCTGGGACTTGTTTATAACTAGAAGTTTGTACCTCTTTATTCCATATAGGTATCCCCTACATCATCCCTCCTCCACCCCCCTCCCTTCTGGCAATCACCAGATTGTTCTCTGTATTTATCTCTCTGTTTCTGTTTTGTTTGTTCATTTGTTTTGTTTCTCAGAATCCCGCACATGAGTGAAATCATACAGTATTTGTCTTTCTGTGTCTGACTTGGGTCACTTAGCATCATATCCTCCAGGTCCAGCCATGTGGCTGCAAATGGCAAGATTTCATTCTTTTGTATGGCTGAGTCATGTTTCCTTGTGTATATATACCGTATCTTCTTTATCCATTCATCTGTCAATGGACACTTGGGTCGTAAAGCTATTTTCTTCATGTGCCAGTTTTCTGGGAAGGCTATCTGAGAAAATCAGCTACTTCTATCACCTGCCTCAGCCTCTTGGAAAAATAGGCTGAGAAGGGACAAAGAGAGCTTCTCATCTAATAGCTTTCTCCTTAAAAAGGAAAAGTGAGGTCAGAGCACTAAGAGGCTTTCCCCCAAGGTTACAAGTTAAACTAGAGATAGAGCTGAGACCAGAGACGCATCCTGACTCCTTGTGCAGTGACATTACTCTCTACTGTGTATGTGACAAGGAACAGTGAAATATCCTGCTCAGAAGTCTCCAAACCAGTGATTCTCACTACAAGGCTACACTGGAGTTTCCCTGTTGAGGGTGGCTTAGGACAAAATTGGGAAATGGCATCTTATTCCTCCCTGGAGAGATTCTGTTATAAAGACCTGTCCTGGCAACCTGATTTTTCAGAGGTCTTTATGCTAACTTCCTACCCTGCATTTTCCTCCTGAGCAACTCCCCACAGTCCTTGACCTTGCTCACAATCACGTCCTCTTCTGCTGAACTTACCTGTCCTGAGCCCCCTTCTCTCAAAGTCTCAACACACACTTGGCTGAAAAATCTGAGAAACTTACCTGATAAACTTGGACCACGAGGTTTCTTAACCTGTCTCCACTTAGCTGAGTCTCTGGATTAGGCGGCGCTGTCCATCCCCTCTTGAGTCCCCAGCATGCTGAGGACTTGCGTGTATGGTCTGTGTGTTTGCAGTATTCTGTGTGTGTGAATGTGTGTGTGTGTGTGTGTGTGTGTGTGTGTGTTTCTGTGTGCACACAACACCTTTTTTGACAGCAACTATATAGGGGATGGTTGAGAACTTCTATAATATCTTTCTGGTTTCACAGTGGTGCTCCTAACCAAAAGCATGAACACAAAGTAAAACAACTCATTTTGTATACCATTCCCCTTCACACCCTGCCAACAGCTACTAAAAGTTAAGGTGTTCGAGACTTAAAATTTGATTACCCTGTGACTGAACGCATTAGTTCTGAATGAAAGAAACTGCTTGCTGACCATTCATTGTCTTAACTAAGCATAGCCTCCATCCAGAGCTATTTTTCTCAAGGATGTACTATGCTATTTATATCACCTTGATTTTTTTTTTCACTATCTTTCTGTTTTTATATTTGCTTTCCTCAATTTTGCTACAAACATTTTAATGTGTTGAATGGCTTCCAACACTTTATTTTTCATTAGCATAATTAAAAATTTTTATTTCTGCCTTTTATTTCAATTCTCTGGGTTTTTAGAAAGTACCAAAATAGTTCTTTTACTTCTTGGGGAAAACGTGTCCTCAGGGAAGCACCACGTTGATCATGCGTTGAATTCTGTCTACCTGAGCACAAAGCAAATTAATCCCGCTCTTGGGATTATTGACAGATTGGAAGAAAACATAAAAACGGTCTCCTGGGAAGCTCTAGCTTATTAAAGTGCTTGCTGACTTAAGATCATCTAATAAGTTCAGAACCAACTACTCATCTTTGGCAAACCAACAGAGCCAAACAGAAACCTGAACACAGTATTTCATAGAATTTAAGAAATGTTCCCCCTCTCCCGTACACATGCATTTTTAAACATTTTGAGAATCTTGTTTTGAAGTTTATTTCTTTATTTATTTTTAAGTAATCTCTACACCCAACGTGGGGTTCAAACTCATGACCCTAAGATCAAGAGCCGCATGCTCTACCGGCTGAGCCAGTCAGGTGCCCCTGGAGAATCATTTTAGATTTACAGAAGAGTTACAAATATTGACAGAAGTTCCTGGATGCCGCATACCCAGTTTCTCCTAATGCCAGCACCTGTATGGTACGTTTATCATGACTAATGAGCCAATATTGATACTATCGTTAACCAAAGTCCTTACTTTATTCAGATTTCCTTAGTTTTTACCTAATGCGTGTTTCTGTTGCAGGATCCTATCCAGAGCACAATACTACATTTAGTTGAT
This sequence comes from Phoca vitulina, assembly GCF_004348235.1. Lineage (NCBI taxonomy): Eukaryota > Metazoa > Chordata > Mammalia > Carnivora > Phocidae > Phoca > Phoca vitulina. The sequence continues at coordinate 23,620,014 of NW_022589735.1, forward strand.
GTGTTTCCTTCGGCTCTTCTAGATTGTGACAGTTTCTCATACTTCCCATGTTTGGAATCACTTTGACAATCTTGAGTAGTACTGCTCAGCTACTATGAGAACGTCCCCCAATTTGGGTTTGTCTGATGTTTTTCTCATGATGCAAATGGAATTGTAGGCTCTTGGGAAGGAAGACCACAGAGGTCAAGTACCACTCCCACCATATTATACCAAGGGTACATGCTGTCAACAGAACTGATCACAGATGATGTTAACCCTGATCGCTTGGCTGAGGTGGTGGCTGGCAGGTGGCCAAAAGTTACTCCTTTTGGCTCTTTCCAGACTATGCTATTTCGAAGGAAGTCACTATGAGCAGCCTACCCATAAGAGGTGGGAAGTTTTGCTCCATCCCTCAGGAGAGATCATCTATACAAATTATTTTTAGTTCTATGTAGAATATGTGTGTATTCTCCTTATGTATCTATTCAGTTATTAACTTATATCTGTATGGACTCATGGATACTTGTTTAATATTTTGTATTAGAATCCAATGTTAAACCATTTATTTCATTTCCCAAATTATTCCCACTTTGGCCACCGGGAGCTCCTTCAGTTGGCTCCTGTGTCCCTTTGATATATCCCCATCAATTAAATTTTTTTTTTTTTTTTGAGGACTTCCTTTCTGGCACTACAAGATGCTCCATTTCTCCAAGGAGCCCTGTTTCTCTTTGTAAGAGGATGGTATTTAGAACCAAAATCTGGGTGTTGGATTTGCTCATTACCACAGAGACAGTGCTACTTCTAGACTCTGTCAGATAACAGAGTAAGAAATTCTATGTATATATGCTAACCCGAGTATATACACATATCTACATTACATCTATCCTCTGAGGATCTTATTCTATCTCCCAAGTGTTGATCCCCTTCCAGAACTGGCCTATTTGAGGATATGGTCTCGTGCTTTGGGGTGGTTGTTTTTTTTTTTAACATTTGCTTAGAGTGTATAATTTTTATTTAAAGAGTTAGTTTGATAGGAATTAGTCATGACCAGAATCAGGACCTGTCTTCTTATCTATAACATGAGGAATAAGAACTATATATGTCCTCGTTCCTTTTGGAATTTTTATGTATATCAAATAAAATAATACATATAAGAATTATTTTTGAACTTTACAGCACCATTCCAGGGGTCATTGAACAGATGAGAAAATTCAGGCCCAGCGGGATGAGCTGACAGTTGAAATCACAGAGCTGGTCAGTACCAAAACTAGGATAACAACCCATGTGTCCCAAGTCCCAGACTAGTCCTGTTTTATCCATGCCATGCAATTTCTTCCTTTTTCAAAGTGTGTCCTCACGGCCCAAGACAGCCACCAGATGTATCCAAATTTGGTGAAATATTCAGTCAATTCAGTGAATCAAAATTAGCCAGAGTGGTTGTTTGCCTGATAAACTAGTCGAATGACCAAAATGGTTGCTCCAATAACAGCTTATAGAAGTATTTAGAGGAACAGAAAGGGCAAGCTGCATCTTTCACTGGCTGAATAGGAACTACACTCAAAGGTGGAGATGCTCATAAGTTGTCCTTTGTGACTCTTCACTCCCCTCTGAGCATCCCATATCCCCTTTTCCAACTCCAGGTTGGTCTAGACCCAGTATTGATAAGAGAGGTAAAATGAATCCCTTTGCTTTTGCCTCCTCTTATTTTATATTAGACATGACTGATTGAAAATAAAGTCTCCTTTGAGCAAGATTATGCATTACTTTATTTTTGCCTATTATGCCAGCTGAGACACCACACAGTCTGTGTGGGAACAGGGATGGGAATATGGGGTGTCCTTTTCTTGTGTGCTCCTCCAGCAAGAAAGTCACAGGGACCATCCAGATTCTCGCTAAAGCTGGTGCATTATTCTGGGCTCTCTGCCCATCTGAACTTGGGTGAAACAAGATGGGAACAGCAAAAAGAAGAAACTTTTCAAGAGGCTGTTCAAAGAGTTTATCATATTTTACCAAAATTTATTACAGAAGGGCCTTGAAATCTTCAAATTGGATGCTAAAATCAATGGGGGGAAAATCTGCAGAACATGGACAAAGTTCCTTAAAAACAGTCACAAATTTTAAAACTTTCATTTTTAGTTTCCAGCTTAGTGCTAGTGCAGCTTTCAGCTAAGTCATACAGACTATGTAAACCTTTGTCTTTGTCTAAGTAATTCTGCACCCTTCACTGATCCTGCTCAGAACACAAGACTACTTAAAGACCTTGGGTTTGGGAGCCATACTCCCAAAGCAGGCTTTCCCAGGGTTGTGTTTGGCCAACCTTGAAGTACCATGCAAATACCCAGGCAGACAACTGGATCCTTGGATTTCCTAGGCCAGTGTTTTTCAACCTGTTGTCCACAGACCAACAATGTCAGAGTCTCCAGATGCTATTTAAAATGAAGATTCCAGGGCCCCAGACAAACTATGGCATAGGGGTCTCTTGAGGGAGGTGGAGGACAGAAACCCGGATCTCTAACAAGGGCTACAAGCCACTGGGATAACTGACATTTCCATACCAGATCTTACATAGAATCAAGGACAGGGTGTTTTTGATTGTCAGATTGGACCTTTGGAAATATATTTTCGGGAAGGATTTCTGTTTTGGAGCATGATTACCTAAAAAGGAGCTCTGACTTTCAAGGTGTATGTATCAGGTATGAAACTTTTCTATTTGCCAGTGTATCCCATGCTGATAAATCTTCTTGTGAAGAACACATGATCGCACTGCTTCAGATGAAATGTGAACAAAATCCGAAATTCTTAGAAAGTACATTCTGACAAGTTGTTAGACATTCACTCATTTAACACATAACTATCAAGCACCTATCATGAGTAGCCATTGTTCCTGGCAAGAGAAATACAGGAATGAACAAGACAGATGATGTCTCTGGACTGGTGTAGCTTGTATTTTAGTGAAGAGACGAATGCATCCATATCTACATGCAGACAAATATACATACAGGTTTTCATCACTGCTGAGGAATAAAGGAATGGGATGATAACCTCCAGAATGAATCAGACATAGGTGAGGGAGAGGGATTTAGCTAGAACATTGAAAACAGGACCACCTGAGAGGTTTGATCTGAAGAATGAGTCTGCCAAATATTTCAGGCACAGGGAAGAGAAGACACAAAAGCTAAACACTTGGAAAGGAGGTCAGTGTAGTGAGAACCCTGGTGACCAAAGGGAAGCACACTAAGAGATGAGTTTGGATAATTAAGAAGGTAAGGCCAGGGGTGCCTGGGTGGCTCAGCTGTTTAAGCACCTGCCTTCAGCTCAGGTCATGATCTCAGGGTCCTGGGATCCAGCCCCGTATAGGGTTCCAACCTCAGTGGGGAGTCTGCTTCTCCCTCTCCTTCTGCCCCCCCCACTCATTCTCTCTCCCAAATAAATAAATAAAATCTTTTTTAAAAAGAAGGTAAAGCCAAAAGATGACCATGTGAGCTTTCTAGTCATATGAGTACCTAATCTAATAAGTTGACTAAAAATCATCTGATTCTCAAGAATCGTAACTCATCTTCTATTTACCACTGATTAAAGCCCAGCCATTTTACATCTCTGTTAACAGAGATATAAATTTGCAGAAAACTGACAAACTGGTCTTTGCCTAGGAGAGCAAATGATCCCAAAGGCTAGGGGTTTAATTCTCTGTAGCATTTTACCCACGTTGTACCTAACTTAACATTCTTATTCCTGCTTTCTTTGCTTTTAATTTTCCACTGATCTTCAACACATTTGTGTCTCCTATCCTTCTCTGCACCAACTTTATGAGCTCACTGGCTTCCGCATTCATGAGTTAAATAAATGTTTGAAAATCATACATTTGTGGGATGCCTGGGTGGCTGAGTTGGTTAAGCGTCTGCCTTCGGCTCAGGTCATGATCCCAGGGTGCTGGGATCGAGCCCCATGTCGGGCTCTCTATTCAGCGGGGAGCCTGCTTCTCTCTCTGCCTGCAGCTCCCCCTGCTTGTGCTCTCTCTCTCACTCTCTCTCTCTCTCTTTGACAAATAAATAAACAAAATCTTGAAAAGAAAGGAAAATCATACATTTGCAGTTGGAGAGACAAGACAAGAGCTGTTCACAGGGTAACTTAAGATGATCATCAGGTGCCATTTGGAGAGCGGATGTGAAGGAGGATGGTGGCAAGGGAGAGACTGCTAGAAGCCTACTGCAGTAGCCCGAGCAAGAGATGAAGGCAGGAGGAAGAAGGGAGAGGTCTGTGGAGACAGAAAGAAACAGATCAAGTTGAGAACAAACTTTTAACCAGCTATTTACTGAGGCTTTGATTGAATGGGGCTCATGGTAGGAGATTAGCTTTGATATGGGAACAGCAGGGTGAATGAGGGGAAATTAAGAAATAATTCAGGGCACCTAGGTGGCTCAGTCAGTTAAGCGGCTGCCTTTGGCTCAGGTTATGATCCCAGGGTCCTGGGATCAAGTACCTCATTGGGCTCCCTGCTCAGTGGGGAGCCTGCTTCTCCCTCTCTCTCTGTTTGCCACTCCCCGTGCTTGTGCTCTCTCTCTAACTCTCTGTCAAATGAATAAATTAAATCTTTAAAAAAAAAAAAAAAGAAAGAAAGAAACAATTCTATTAGATCACGACAATCTTAGGAGGGAAATCCAGAGCGTGAGATCATCTTGTAGGACATGAAACAACACACCTTATGATGGGTGAGAATTAAGGTTCTTGGGTCCCTTCTTTTCAATCCTACATGGAATGTCCAGATCAACTGATAAGATAAAGATAAATAAATAAAGATAAAGATAAAAGATAAGCTAAATTGGTAAGAGCAGAAACAGAATGCTTATTAAAGTTCAATGTTAGAGTTTGAAAACAGATTTAAATAGACTGTATTAAATGCAAGAACAGAAAAAAATCATTAGAACCCTCGAGAAGATGTCATAAAAGTGCTTCAGTGATCACCAAGGTGAGATCAGCAAGAAGTCTATTTTACTTAATGTGTTTAGGAAATGTATGAATGCAACACCTCATTTTCTCCTGGCCATGAATTTCAGAAACAAATGTAGGGAATGAATTGTGGAGTTTTCAATCTGTTCACCAAACCACTAGGAAATTCTATTTAGAAGATTCATACAATCTCTGCATCCCTCTCCCCAAATTCATTTCCTTTTTCAGTTGAGTTCCAACACCATAGAGCGGGTTTTCTTTTGTATTCACTTCTTTTATCTCAGGAGCAAATCGATTCATTTCCTCATCGTACTGCTCTAGTTTTGACTTTTCTGACAGCAGAGCCAGAGACTGTTAAAAGAGATTACCCTCTGTACTTACCATATCAGAGCCATAACAAAAGAGAACTTACTCTTATCGATGAGTTTAATTTTGTCTATAAAAACACACCAGCCCTCAAACACCTAGAATCTCACTTACAAATGGAAAGCCCGTGTTCAGATTCAGCTCCCCATGCATTACATGTCAAAGTGAAAATAAGCAATGGCCAATTACAAAGACAGAATAAAGATATTCTGTCATTTGGGTACATGTAGTAAGAAAAGCATGAAAGAAAAAGAGCTCATATATCAACAGTATCGCTGTTGTATAGCTATTGAACCTTTATAAGCAGGAGGCCCCAAGTGATTTCCCAGGGCTGAAGGTCTGGACTTATTACGTAACATATCCATCAAAGCCAAGATGATGAAGGATAAGCAGCTTCTTTGTGATTAATAGGTACAAGAGCACAAAACAAAGGAGATTAAGAAAGTCAATGGGTTTTATTGAGTCAACCTTATCTCTCACCAAGGCAAAATACTCATTCAGCCCGCAACCCACTAAGCTGCTTAGAAAAATACACCTATGGGGCGCCTGGGTGACTCAGTTGGTGAAGCATCTGCCTTCGGCTCAGATCATGATCCCAGGGAGCCTGCTTCTCCCTCTGCTTCTGCCGCTCCCCCTGCTTGTGCTCTCTCTCTCACTCACTCACTCTCTCTCTCTCAAATAAAGAAAGAAAGGAAGGAAGGAAAGAAAGAAAGAAAGAAAGAGAAAAAGAAAGAAAGGAGGGAGGGAGGGAGGAAAGAGAGAGAGAGAAAGAAAGAAAGAAAGAAAGACCTTTGTACCAGGTAAAGACCTAACATGTGCTTGTATGTGAAAGCACAATTAGCAAACTCATTCATGAAGGTCAATGAGAATATCTGCTTGAACTAAAAATCCCTATGTCTTAAGAGACCAAATCAAGATAGTCTTACAATAAAGGGAAAGGACTTTTATCCCATCCAGAAAACGCTTTGAGTTCAGGTGAAAAATTATATTGAAGCTGCTAAAGGTTCAATTAAGAAGGAATTACATAAACCATGCTAATCCAAGAACCTGCCTCTATTTCTTCTTACAAACCGATTCCTTTCCTATGTGTAAGTCTCTCTGTCTTATGGCAACCAGATTTACCAAGTAAAAATATAAAATACCCAGTTATTTTTATTATGTTGGATTGTTTTTGCTATGTCTAAAATTATTTGTTTTACCCCAAATTCACATTTAACTGGGTTTCCTGTATTTGGTTCAGCAACCTTGTGTGCCTGTGTATGTATGTCTCTATGTATTCAGTTTTCTTGTTATATACTGTTCTTAACACAAGAACAGATAATATTTGCACATCTGATATCCCTAGGATTACAGAATTTAGAGCAGGAAAACACTTAGATCTAATATAGTTTAATAATTTTATTCCATAGTTAGGGAAACTGAGACTCCAATAATTTAAAAGATTTGACAAGATCCCATAGCTAGTTGCTATCCTATTCAGAGAAGGAACTGGAATATAGTTGTCCTGGCTCCTGGTTTTTTCTCTTTCTAGAATATATTTTCTCTCTTACATCTGAACTACCACTTGGTTTTTCAGTGATACACTTGGGCCAGACTGATGCCTTCATTTAGAAAGACATACCTATATACAAATCGTTTTGGTTTCTGTGTACGAGATGAAATACAACATACACACACACGTGCACACACGCGTGCCAGAAAGAGAGTTTCAAAGCAATATGTTATATAGTGAGAACATCTGTTTGAGGCTGCCCAATATCCATCCTTCCTTTATGTATTTATGTATTGGTGTGTATTTATGTATTGCTATGTATTAGCATCCAAAATTCCTTTGGGAAAGTGCCTTTCTCCCTAATGAATAAAGTCTGCTGAGGCTGTCGATTAGGGCATCCCTCCTAGCCAATGTGTGGGCACATGACCAAGCTAAGCCAGGTAGTTGATAGCTGTCATTTCCCAGCGCCTTCCTACTCTCTATTTTTAATTCTGAGACAAGAAACAAATAGAATATTTCTCCACCCCCACCCTACTCCAGACAGCAAGATGGTTTCAGATCATTTATTGCAATTGAAGTGACTGGGCAAGACAACAGAGCAGTTCATACTTACAAGACCCTTGGAGCTAATTATTTCCTTCTACTTAAAGCCTGGTTCTTCAGCTCCTTCACAGTCTTCGAACAAATTACCTGCTTAGCTTTAAGAAGAAGAGTTGGTTTCTATTGCTTGCAACCATGGAACTGTGATTGACACACAATATTTATATATTTCAAAAAGAAACTGAATTATAATGCTGGCATGAAAATAACTTTTAGTGTGAGAGGCAATCCATGAACTGAGGAACATAAAAGAAAAAAATACTGAATCACTGAGATTTAAAATATATACCTTTCAATTGTGTGGGTATAAAATTGATCTGAAAAAATATCCAACTGTACAAAAGCAAATGTAAAATTCAAACTGTTATGTAGATTGTCATTAATAAACTTGCAAAGACCTAAATACAAAAACTAAAATTATAAAGATTTTAGATGAAACAAAGGAGAAAATTGTTTCTATGGGGTTAGGCATAGATTTCTTGAAAAGTCACAAAAAGCATGAACCATATAAAGAAAACACTGATAAATTGGACCTCACCAAAACTGCAAACATTTGTCCTTCAAAAGATACTGCTCAGGAAATGAAAAGACAAGCCACAAACCACAGAGGGGAGAAAAGCTTTGCAAAGAATGTATCTGATAAAAGATTTGTACCTGGAACATTAAAAAAAAAAAACTCTCAAAACTCAATAATAAAAAAGCAATAAAAAATAGGCAAAAAATTTGAACAGACACTTCTCCAAAGAAGATATACAGATGTCAAATAGCACATTAAAAGATGTTCATCACTAGTTATTAGGAAAATGCATATTTAATGAAAAAAAAAAAAGTCTCTCAACCAAGAGGATCCTAAGGATTCATGACAACTTAATGCAATTTGGTATTCTAGATCTCATCCTAGAATTTGGGAAAAACTAAAGAAATCTAAATAAAGTATGGACTTTATCAATATTTATTCATTAATTGTAACAAATATACCATACTAATGTAAGAAGTTCGTAATAGTGGAAATTGGAAGCAAGGTTTATGGAAACTTTTCATATTATCATCTCAATTTTTCTGTGAATCAAAAACTGTCCTAAAAAATAAAGTCTATTTGAATCACACACACTTATCCAAATGGCTAAAATTAAAAAGATTGACTATACCAAGTGTCGGTGAGGATATGTAGGAATTAGCACTCTCATATACTGCTTGCAGGAATGTACAACAATGTCATAAAACAGCTTGACAAAACAAATATCTGATTAAAAAAAAAAAACTTGTATCCAGACTATATTTTTTTAACTCTTGCAATGCAACAGTAAGAAGACAAACAACCCAGAAAAAATGGGCAGATTTGAACACATACTTTACCAAAGAAGGTATACAAATGCCAATAAGCACATGAAAAACCACTCGACATTTTTACTTATTAGGAAGACACAAATCAATAACCACAATAAAATATCAATACACTGCAAAAATGGCTACATTTTAAAAGATTTATGGTATCAGCTACTGGTGAGGGTACAGAGCAACTAGAACTTTCAAGTACAGTCAATAGAAATACAAAATAGTATAATTGTTTGGAAAACAGTTGGCTGGTTTCACATGAAGGTAAATTTACATTTACCATATGACTCAACATTCTTCTACGTATTTATCCAAGATATAGGAAAACATATGTCCATATAAAGACGTGGATGTGAATGTTCTTAGCAGCTTTGTTCTAAAAGCCGGAGACTGGGGAAAAAAAACAAATACACATCAACAAATGCACAGACTGAATGGGTAAACTGTAGTATAACCGTACAATGGAGTATTACTCAGAAATAAAGGAATGAACTACTGATACAAGCAAAAATATCCATGAATCTCAAAACACTTACACCAAGTGAAAGAAGCTTGACAATAGAAGCTATATACTATGTATTTCTTTTACATGACATTCTGGAAAAAACAAAACCTTAGGGAAAGAAATCACACCAACAGTTATCAAAGGCTGAAGGATGGAGAGAGAGGATTGACTTGCCAAGGGGCATGAGTCACTTTTTGTGCTGATGAAAATATTATAGATCTTGATTGTAGTGGTGGTTATATATTTGACAAAACTCATTGAACTATTCATATGAAAATGGTGAATTTTATTGTATTTGAAGAATACCACCAAATACCAGCTCCTCCCCCCCAAAATTGAGGCAAACATTGGAAAGAGAAAGAACATAGTTCCAGGCAGATATTAAAAGGAAATGACATGTTAGTGAAAACATAAAGGCTTTCCCAAAGTATTAAGCTGAAGGACTCTGAAACAAATAAAAATCTAGGTGGTAAAGGAGGGGAATAACGGGTATATGCAGAGAGGATTCCAAATAGGGAGTGCAGCACACACAGATTAGTGGTGGCAAGAAATATGGCACACCCCGATCTGGGGAAACAACAATTAGCTACAGGGCTGGACATGGAAGCAGTGCTAGACATAGACAGGGACAAAATTTCACAGCATCAGGTATAAAAGATGGGGTACAGGGCACCTGGGTGGCTCAGTCGGTTAAGCGTCTGCCTTCAGCTCAGATCATGATCCCGGACTCCCGGGATCAAGTCCCGTTTCGTGCTCTCTGCTTGGCAGGGAGTTTGTTTCTCCCTCTGCCCCTCACCCCGCTTGTGCTCTCTCTCTCTCTCTCATGCACATGCTCTCTCTCTCAAATAAATAATAAAATTTTAAAAAATTAAAAAAAAAGATGGGGTACAGGTTTCCAGCTTACTGAGCTGAATGGACAGTGGTAACATCTCCTAAGAAAGGGACACCAGCTTTGCAAGAGAAGATCATGAATTTGTTCTTGTATATGTTGAATATAAGGTTCATCAAGGCGCACACATATGACGTGGAAGGCAAAGAGTTGAGATTAAATCCCATGAAATTAATTATATTCAAGCCTCCTTGAGATAAAAAGCAACTCATATGTTTGAATCCAGTAACTTCCTGGAGCTCGTATCCAACTGAGTGATATTATTGCCTTTATAAAAAAATAAATAAAAACAAGACTGAATATTCTTCAAGCATAGTTATTGTGGCAACCATGCTTCATCATAGAGAGCCATTTATGAAGGATACAGAAGTTTCAAAGTTGCACATGATGTGAAACACTCTTTATGCATCATGTATTTCTGGCAGTGGTTATTAATCATTTTCTTTCAAGACAAAGTAATTATGATCCATCATAGTAGTTGATATAAATAACTAAAGGGACTTGGAAAAGAAGCAATTCACCATTGGAGATTTGCCAAGAAATAAACTCTTCAAGTACAACTTATGGTTGCTCCTGCAAGATCAGTTAACTGTTTCTACAAGTCAGACTCTGGCTTCTGCACCCACAAATAATCTATCAAATTCTTTCTCTTGTAATATCATATTGTTCAAAGTTTTACCAACTACTATTCAACTACATGTATGCAAATTTAATTCAGTCACCAACTTCATAACAAGAATATGTTTCAAGAAAGAACCATGAGAGACGATGGACTCTGAAAAACAAACTGAGGGTTCTAGAGGGGAGGGGGTTGGGAGGATGGGTTAGCCTGGTGATGGGTATTGAGGAGGGCACGTTCTGCATGGAGCACTGGGTGTTATGCACAAACAATGAATCATGGAACACTATATCTAAAACTAATGATGTAATGTATGGGGATTAACATAACAATAAAAAAAATTAAAAAAAAAAAAAAAAAGAATATGTTTCAAGAGACTGTTCGTAAAGGAGAAAACAAATGTGTGACTCATTAATCAGAAGCATGAATTCTGATTGATAAATATGCCATTTTCATTATATTGTCAAAGGAGAGGAAAATATTCCAAGTCACATTTGAAAAGTCCAATCTGAGTTGTAATGCTTGCTTGCTTGCTCTCTCACTCTCTCTGCCCAGAAACGACTGTGCTTTGGACGGCCTGCAAATTCATGGTTGAAACTATCCAAAGGTGCCAACCTATAAAATCACATATATTGTTCCTGGTGCAACAAGAAAATTCCATTTGAGATTTACCTGAGATAATTTATCTTACACATCAACAAAAACTATTTGTCATAATATTCACCTTTGAATTTCTTTGAGACATAAGTTGTCTATCTACTATTCTATAATTAACAAGTAGAATTATCAAACCAAAGAGACAGTAATCCTACCTAATAGTATGTATAAATCTGTTTGCCATTATGTTTACAATTATACATTTAAAAGGACAAGACTGGAAATCTGGGTATCTGGGTTCTGTCTCGGCCAGACTGGCTTCTGTACTGGTCTTTTATACTCCTAATAAATGGGTTAATTAAAAGTTAGTTAACATCTAAATTTCCTTCTATTTCAAAAATTCTGTGACACTCTGAAGGTCCGCAAAAATAGGAAGATACACTCGAGATTATTACATGAGAACTGCTTTTCTATAACTTTTCTAGCAAAGTGACTCCAATGGCAAAGATGAGAGTACACGTCTCTCAATGATCACCCCGTGGGTTGGTCTGGGACATAGCCTGGGGCAGCTTCCAGAGGCAAGAACTTTTTTTAAAAATTTCTAGATTGATCTTTAAATCCATTTTCTATTATATTCCATATCTATATTGGGTTTTAATATAAAAATACTGTGTTTTCTAAATCCTAAAATGCAATTAACACTCTAGCAAGATCTGTTTACTGAATAACATTGAATATTCCCCCCCATGGATCACCCGATGATCCATAGCCTGTTTTGAGAAATATGTTCAAATGCAGAGAAAAGGAGTCTATGCCAGGATTGAAAGCTCAAGGTTTTGGGACCCAGGCAGGAAACACAAATGAAGAGCAGAAGCTGTGGGAGGGGGACTAGGGTGATCTCTGGATAACCTAAAGGAACAGCTGTTAGCTCCAACCAGACTGCTCTCCAACATGGCCAAATATTCTGATTCTTCAAGGGACATGAAAAGATGAATTTTATATGAAATCTCTTCTGTTTGTAAAACACACTGCATACAAAATAAAACAGGCCAGCCAGCCTGATTCAGTGTAAAGCCTTCCTGGTTTTGAGTCCTTCGTCCTTACGCCTGCTCCAAGAAATGAATGCAGTTACACAAGAGAGAGAGTATCTCCATGGACGGAATAGAAAAACATTTTCAAAGGGTCAGAGTGAAGGCTGTGGACTTCTGAGGGCAACAGTGGAATTTTCTTCCCTTCAATTAGATCATTAAAAGCAGAAAATACATCAATTTTTCACAGTTATTATGGGCAGCTTAGCCTGGAGGCAGAAGGCTGGAGCAGACAGGCTCTGGAGACGGACTTCCAGGATGATGGGAAAGTCATGCATTTTACGTTTGCATTTAACCTTGGAATAATGACACCCTGTTTGAAAACCAGGCCAAAAAGCGATGGCATATAAATGAAATACATTTAAAAGCCACATGAGTACTGCATACACCAAGCTACGGTCCATGTCACAAACTATTGTATGGCTGCTCCAACTGTTTCACCCATGCAAGAAAGAAAAATAGAGGAGGAGCTACTTATATTGAGAAGCCAACCTGGCACCCACAGCTGGACCATGCTATTCTTTTCTGGAACATTCACAAGCTCATAGCGTACCAACCTCAGACAAGGCCCCTCTGAGAGTATGGATTCAATGTGACAAAACTAGGATGCCACATAATGTTTTCCTAAGCAGACACAAAATCAAGGTCACTGTGCTGCCCACAAAATGCCAAGCACTGCCCCTCTCTTGGCTCAGATGAGTGATGGCTACTTCTTTACTAGTTAGAGCTCTATGTTCACTCCAGTCTATCAATAAGATTTAGATACCCAATTTCTGTATAGATAAGATTTAGATATCCAACTCTAGAATTGCCCCTGCTTTCTAACAGCCAATTTAGAGGAAAGCCCAGCTTCCTCGGGTCCTCTGCCAAATCACCCAACTCTTATTAGTAGACTTCACTATCCTTCCACTTAGACACCCATGGTTTCCCCATGGTATGTGTTCTCCCTCGTTGCAATGGGTAATGAATGAACTGAACTTGTTTTACTACAGGTGTGCTCCTCCTGGGATCTGGTTGAAGGACATGGACACGTGTGAGCAATCAGCATGGTCTACCACACCATCAACCCATTCGGGTCAAAAGGCAATGACTTTGAAGGTGGCTGAAAGGATTCTGCCCAGCCATAATGCCCTTTTCCTGCCAAGTACACTCTGGTCCTTCCTCATGCCTTTCCTGCTCCTTTCGTGGTGCTTGATTAGGCAGTGTTTCTGCCTCTGATGAATGCACTGGGTTTGCAGGCCTTTCTGAGACTCATTGTTCAGACAGCAGATAACCAGTGTTTACCCATTTACTTGTATGTGACCTTACTCAAAAAACCAATGAGGTATAAACTTCCCTCTTAAAATGATCCAATTGTGAGTAAAAACAGGTATTGTGGGGGAAACAAACAGACTTCAAGGAAGGCGGCACAGGATGCAATGTGCTCGATGCTCCCTTTTGGTTGCATAAAAGACAAGCAATTAAATTCCAAAATGCTATGAAGCATGGCATTTAACAAGAAAATATATTCTGCTTTGTGTGACTTCAGAAGACAACAAATGGAGTCATGTCTAGAACAGGATGTAATCTGGCAAATTTATAGTCACAAGGGAATAATTACATTCAGTTTGGGCAAATGAGTGTTAAGACAGTGAAATGTGAAACCAGGACAGCCAATGTTATTAGAAGCGTACAGCTTTTCCTTGACATTCATTCTGGTGTCAACACAGAGGGAGGTATGCAGACATTCACTTCCAGTGTGAAAGAGTATCAGAGTTTTGGGGCGCCTGGGTGGCTCAGTCATTAAGCGTCTGCCTTCGGCTCAGGTCATGATCCCAGGGTCCTGGGATCGAGCCCCGCATCAGGCTCCCTGCTCCGAGGGAAGCCTGCTTCTCCCTCTCCCACTCCCCCTGCTTCTGTTTCCTCTCTCGCTGTCTCTCTCTGTGTGTCAAATAAATAAATAAAATCTTTTTAAAAAAAAAGTATCAGAGTTTTTAAACATTTATTATGGATTTTAAAGCAGAAGTATAAAGATAAAACTAAAACAAGGATCCATAATCCTGCTGGCCAAGTAAATGCACGGAAGCAAATCCAAACAAAACTACTCTTCCCTCTCATTTCAAACTGTTTTCCCTCAATGTCACCACTGTTAATAATTTCTCTGCATCCTTCGAAAAAGTGGAAAATATTTCAATGAAATATCACTATACAGTCATAAGAACAACTTAAAAAAAGAAAAAAGTAGTGTAATTCCAAATGCTGGTCACTGCAGAGAAATCAAGACTCTTAGACATTGCCGGTCAAAATGTAAAATGGTATCGATATTCTGGAAAATTGTTTGGCAGCTTCTTTATACAATTAAACATGGACTTACTAAATGACACAGAAATCACAGCTCTTGGGCATTTATCCCAGAGAAATAAAAACTTATACTAATACACACACACACACACACAAGCTTATGTTCGTGAAAGCTTTATTTATAATAGGAAAAACTGGGAACAACCCAAATGTCCTTAGGTGGATGGCTCAACAAATTCTGGTACATCCATATAATGGAACATACTTAGCAATAAAAAGAACAAACTATTTATACGTGAAACAACCTAGATGATTCTCGAGGGCATTATGCTTAGTTTAAAAAAAAAATCAGTCTTAAAAAATTGCATACTATATGATTCCATTTATATCACAACCTAAAAAGGACAAAACTACAGAGGCTAAGAACATATTAGTGGCTGTCAGGGTGGGTGGGGTATAAAGGGATAGCCTGATGGGGATCCTTTGTGCTGATGGACCAATTGTATACCTTGATTATGGTGGTGGCTATACGAATCCAATATGGGATAAAACTGCATAGAATTATGCACATAGACACACAGACACACACACACACAGAAATGTATGGAAAAATAGTAAAAAACTGAACAAGATCTGTAGTATTGTGACATTGTCAATTTTGTGGGCTTAATGTATGGTATAGGTAGACAAGATGTTACCATTGGGGAATGTTAGGTAAAGGGAATGCAGGGCTTTCTATACTATTTTCACAACCTCCTGGGAGTCTATAAAGATTCCAAAATAAGATGTTTTTTAAAAGCCACACATATGCCAACTGTATAGATTAGGATGCTTTTGGCTACAAGTAGCAGAAAATTCTAATTCAATCAGCTTAAAAGAACAGAAATACCTTACCACCTCATCTAACAAGAATTTGGAAATAGGTTAGCTCTGGAAATAATTAAGTGCTCATCAACACTATCAAGGACCCAGGATTTTTCCTTATTTCTGCTCGGTCATCATTGGAACATAAGTTTGGTCCCTTACACTAGCTTGTATCATGGCCTCAAGATGGTTAGCAACATTACCACATCCAGTGGTAGGCGGACCATTTCTAATTAGTATCTGTTTTAGTCACAGAAACAAACATTTTCCAAGAAATCATCTGCTAACCGTGTCTCATGTCCCATTGGCAGGGTCACCTACCCACTCCTAAAACAAATGCTGGAGTTAGGGGATTTGGCAAGGGGAGTCAGAGCAGGAGAAGAATAGACAGGAATGGAACCACCATGAATCATGATCCATCTTTGAGGCTTCAAACGAATGTCTAGAGCTAAGAGTTAAATAAACTAAGTCACATGCACACAACGAAATACCATACAGCATAAAACATGAACTAGATATTTATGGGTTAATATGGAAAGTTCTCAAAACTCTATTAGGAGATGAAAAACAAGGTATAGAATCATGTATATAACAAGGGTCATGTTGGGCAAATTTCTTTTAATGATAGTAAACAACGGGGGCACCTGGGTGGCTCAGTCAGTTAAGCATCTGCCTTTGGCTCAGGTCATGATCTCAGGGTCCTGGGATGGAGCCGTGCGTCAGGCTCTCTGCTCAGCAGGGAGCCTGCTTTTCCCTCTCCCGCTCCCTCTCTCTCTGTCAAATAAATAAGTAAAATCTTAAAAAAAAAAAAAAAAAAGATAGCAAAGAACGTTGGGGTATGTACTGAATGTTTGCATCCCCTCAAAATTCATATGTTGAAATTCTAAGCCCCAATGTGATTACATTAGGAGGTGGGGACTTCTGGAGGCAATTAGGTCATGAGGGTGGAGCCCAACCATCCACAGGCCAGGAAGGAGGCCCTCCCTAGATACTAGATCCGCTAGCTCCATGAGCTTGGACTTCCCAGCCTCCAGGACTGTGAGAAATAAATGTTTTTTGTTTAACCCATCCAGTCTGTGGTACATTTGTGATAGCAGCCGGAGCTGCTGACTGAAACAGCCTATATATTCTCATTCCTTGTTTTTCATTCTTTTCTTTAGAACCCCTATTTCAGGGGCGCCTGGGTGGCTCAGTCGTTAAGCATCTGCCTTCGGCTCAGGTCATGATCCCAGAGTCCTGGGATCGAGCCCCACATCGGGCTCCCTGCTCCACGGGGAGCCTGCTTCGCCCTCTCCCACTCCCCCTGCTTGTGTTCCCTCTCTCGCTGTGTCTCTCTGTCAAATAAATAAATAAAATCTTTAAAAAAAAAAAAAGAACCCCTATTTCATTCAGGAAAGCATATAATAGGGCAACTTCCCATATATTCAGAAGTCCCAAAACTAAAACTATTCACTGTTGCCAATTTAATAGATTTAAAATAGCAGGTCACTACTGTGTGAACTTAAGGATTTTCAGGTACGAATGGGGTCACACATCTTTCCGCAGTCTTTGACATTTGGCTTTCATCTCTTTAACATTTTCAATCGAGTCATTTTTCTTCTACTTACTGAGTTATGTGAATTTTATATAAACCTAAGAAAACTATCTTTTTAATCAGCCATACACATTGCAGGTTATTTTGGGTTCTTTTTGTTGTTGTTATTTTCTCTTACTTTTTGATGATACGATTGGTTATGCAGAAGTTTCTAATTTTCATATAATTAAATGTATCAAAGTTTTCCTTTCTAGGTTTCACGACCACTTTGAAAAGCTTTTTCTGTAAAACTCTAAGTAAATCCACTCAGGCTGTCTCATAAGACTTTCTCAGTGGTGGAAATGTTCTATATCTACACTTATCCAACATGGTAGCCACAGTTAACCCTTGGTTAATCATGGGGGTTGTTGAGTAATTAGTAAGACTGAAAAACTGAATTTCCCATTTTATTTAATTTTAATTAATTTTAATGTAAACAGCAACATGTGGCCAGTGGCCACCATGCTGGACAACGCAATTCTAGAATCTTCATGGTTTCATTTTCCAAAATATCTAAATATTTGAGCCTTTAGGAATTTATTTGGATAAAAGGGGTGAATTATCAGGATCTAAATCAAGATCTGATTGCTGTGTTTTATTGGGAACACAGACTACCTTAAGATTCAAGTGAAAGTTAGAGAATCTGCCTCCAGGAAAATAAGGATATGGAGATACAGACAGAATTCTGAAGCTTATAGGCCAATAGGGGAGATAAACAATATACAAGTCAATCATAAATCAAGATCATTTCTGATGATGAGAAAGGTAGGAAGGAGCTGGGGCAGAGCTATGAGAGAGATCGACAGTGGGGGAGGGACGGTGGGAAGCACCACCTTAGGGATGGCAGACAAGAAAGGCCCTCTGGGGAGAGGATATTTGAACTGATAGCTTAAATATGAGTTCGAAGCCAGACCCCAAAAAGCTGGACCAAGAGCCTTTCAAGCTAAAGAATAACCAGAGCAAAGGCTTGGAGGCAGGAGTGAGGTTTGCTCCTTGGAAGGCAGAAAAGATGTCCAGGGTAGTTAGAGCCCAGTGAACAAGGGAGGAGTTAGATGGGATGAGGGTGGAGGACACAGGGGCCACATCACCTTTCTTCTGAATTGTGAAACTGAAGCTTAACCAAAGTAAGCAGACCAACCTCACACTCAATTGGAGGTGACAGAGTCAGGACTCTGGTCCCTCCAAAGTCTCTGCTCTCCACCACGGCAGTGCCTGTCCTGTGATTCCAAGCTGCTCCTTCCCTGCTTCAATAGCTCGACCCGATATGACCCTTACTCTTGCTTCCAGGCTCATCTCTTGCCCCCAATATTCTATCACCCCAACGACTGGCATGTCATCAAGAGAAGCCATCCTCCTGTTCCTCCAACAGCTCCCTGCACCTGCAGTGCCCTCCCTTGCCACTTATGCCTGATCAACAGTAACTCATCCCAGCTGCCCTTTGACTTCCCAACCCCTGACCTCCTGGAACCTCTGCCTGCCCTGCAGCCCCACCAGATACACTGACTTCTTCCCTTAGAGCCCACTGTAGCTGGTGCATACTGCTATGGTCACTTACAACCCGAGATGGTACATTTCGGTAATATGTTGTCACTTCCAACTAAATCTCAAGTTACTTAATCATGTCTTACTCATCTTAGCGCACTGCCTGACATGTACATTTTTTTTTTGAATGAGTGACTAAATTAATGAATCCATTTCCACAGAAAAACACACTTCCCCTTTTGTTCTCCGTTATGAACCATGACAAGTGCACTACAGTGCTCAGCTGATAATGGGTCCATTTGTCCTGAACTGAGAAGCTGAGGTCTAATTGGTATTTTAGCCACACTGCTGGCTTCCTCATATATTAAGATAATGCTTTCAAGCACCCCATATTGTCAATTTATGTCCTATCTAATAAGGAGCCTATCATTTTTATCGTTCTCTTGAGTCCTCAGTTAATCGTCATTCAATTTTTCACTCAACATTCTAGAAAACCCATTGTTGTCAAAACCCACACAGACTTGATACTTTGTGCACGTGATATGTTGCACATGCAGGAGGCTTAGAAGATTTTATACTGACCGACATGATTTTCAAGCCATCACTTGAGTATCTAATGCCAAAAATTACTGCCTCATTTAAAGAGAGATTCACATAACTTTGTCTTGAATCAATCAGTGGCTTGGTATGATCCAACTCTCATTTTCTATGTCATGATTTGGTTTAATTTAATATTGATTGAACAAGCTGGGTAAATATAAATTGATTTTTTCAGGGATCAGGCTTGGATCGTTTGGCTCTATCTGTGGCTTATACCTCTCAGCCATGAAGGAAAGAAATCAAGAAACAGAAGTGAAGCAATGCTATGCTCACTGGGGAATCACTGGTCATCTAACATGTGTGCAGAAAGTGACATTGTCAAATAAGCAAAGGAAACATCAAGTGCTATGTTATTTAAAAGCAATATATCAGGTATCGGAGAGAAGGTATACCTTAGACCAGTTGACTTAGAAAAAAACTTACTGTCAGTACCTGGGTCTTTCCTTTCAATGTCCAATCCACTTGAAAAAGTACAGTAAAATTTCTGATAATGTCATTTGGCTAGAAAGTGTGATGCCACCAAGGTATATTCTAATTCAAGCACTCGAACTTGGGAGGGCCATCAACAGCTGACATCTGGAAGAAGAGCGCAGGAGATGCCAAGGGTCTAGAAAATATGCCTTTGGTGGAATAGTTCATTCAACTGGCATGTTTTGCCAAGAACATAAGAGACTCACTTTTGCTTCCAACATGGCAAAGAAGTACAGACTGGCCCTGACCTTTGCAGATAACAACTATAAACTTGGGGACAGACTACAAAAACAAAGCAAAGCAGGGGCACCTGGATGGTTCTGTCAGTTAAGCATCTGCCTTCAGCTCAGGTCATGATCTCAGGGTCCTGGGATCGAGCCCCACGTCGGGGTCCCTGCTCAGCAGGGAGCCTGCTTCTCCCTCTCCTCCCCGCTGGTGCTCTCTCTCACTATCTCTGTCACTATCTGTGTCTCTCTGTCTCAAATAAATAAAATCTTAAAAAAAAAAAAAACCCACAGGGGAAAGTAGTTGGCATGCAGGATATGGTGAAACCATCACAGCAGAGGGAGTATCTCACTAGGAATCCAGACACCTAGGCCCCTGCTGTGACAGATGCATGTGACTCTGAGACTACCCCTCATTTCACTTTGTTCCCATCGCTAGCACTGGTTCACTTACCACAGTGCATTCCGTTTATACATGGGTCTCATAAACACATGGTCTTCAAAAGGTAGAAACCATTATTTCTTTCTGATGGGACTGAAGTAAGTATTTCAGCAGTGCTTGTTGGGACAGAAGTTGTTTTTGAAGGTTTTAGTTGGACTGGGTGAGGAGCCTATTGAATTAGGAAGAGAGTTAGGAGCTGAAACCAAAATCAGTGTAAGGACTATTTCAGCAATCCAGATAGAAACTGTAGGGAACCAATGCATACGGAGACTGGGAGATAAAGGTACTAATTGTGTAAATAAGTTTCTGTTGGCAGCGACAAGAACTGGATGAGTCATTTAAGCATAAGGGAGGAGTCACTAATGAGCTTGATGTTTCTACCTAGGGAAAACATGTGGATGGGACTGCCATAAGTAAGCAACTGAAAGCAGAAAGATGGGGTTTGGGTAGTATAGGGATTGGAAAAGTAGTAAGATCCCTCTGAGGTCTGTTTTATTCAAGTGCTTTTGAGCACTCAGTTGAAAATACTCTATAGTAACCTGGCAAAACAAGTGTGAAGCTGGGTTACTGATGGCAACTAGCGGGGGGGGGGGGGGGGGGTCGGTGGATGAAACTAGCTAGAGAGTGTTGCAAAGAAAGAAGGAAGGGTGGCCCCAAATTCTCAACCCCTCAGGGGGCAAGTGGAGAAGTCACTACAGCGGAGATAGAAAGAGCATACTCAGTGGGTAGGAAGAAAACCAACACAGCATCAGAAATTGGTGGGGACAAACCTTCAAGACGGAGGGAATAGTTATCACCACTAGAGCCCACGAAGAGATAAAGAGACAAGGACTAAGAGACAACTAGATAGTTTGCAGTAGATATTTCAGTTCTGTGGCCAAAAGAGAACTCAGATGGCAGAGCATTGAACAGGGGAATGAGGTTAAAACAGATGTACCCTTTCCAGAAGTTTTATGATGTCAGGAAAGAGAGAGGACATTAAATATAGAAGCAGGACCGATACACATTTTTTTTGGAAGGAGAGAGACTCAAGCATGTTTCTAGGGTCCAAAGAAGAGGCTATCACAATCGTTAAACATTACAGAGGGGAAAAAAGAACCAAAAAGCAAAATTCTAGAGGAGACAAGGCTTTAAAGTACAGACTGAGAAAAGACCATAGAAAGGAAAAAGGATATATCATCCTTCCATTCATTCATTCATTCATACATACCTTCCAAAAAAACCACATTTATTGAGCATCTACTATCTGCCAGGCCCTGTTCTAGATGCTTGGGATATATCCATGAAGAAAACAAAGAAGCCTGCCCTTATAAAGCTCATATCCTAGCAAGGTTGATAAGGAGGGACATAAAATAACAAAGAACACTATAAACATATAAATTACGATTTGTTAGAAGATGCCAAATACCATGGAATAATAACAGAGCATCATAAAGGAGATTGAGAGTGTCAAAATAGGGAATTGGGTTGCAATTTTTTAATAGCATTGTCAAAGTAGAACGTATTCAAAAAGTAAGATAAATGAGGAGATTTGCCATGTGTTAATAGGGAAAAAAAAAAAGGATGGGCACAGGTATATCTATAGAAGAGGAGACATAAAATTTGTATTTTTAGAATCAGAGAAACAAAAAGATAAATTATCTATCAAAGGAAGAAATATTGCTGCAATTTAGTGATATGCTTCTTGGTGGGAGGAGCCATTAAAAAGAATTCATCTCTTTCTGTGTGTTCCCTGGGGAGCCAAGCTAGTATCTCTGGTCTCAGTCTATCACACTCAGGACAGCAGTGGGGTGGCTGAAAGGTCAGGAGGCCCACAATTAATTAATAGGATCTGGAGGTACCTGGCTGGCTGGCTCAGTCAGTAGAGCATGCAACTCTTGATCTTGGGATCATGAGTTTGAGCCCCACAGTAGGCACCAAAATTGTTTAAATAAATAAACCTTAAAAAAAAAAAAAAAAACAGGATCTGCTTCCATCAGTCACAGCCCAGAGAAGCTAACCATGGAGTTCAATCTCACTATTACAAAACAACGAGGCAAGGAATTTCATAGTTATTACTCATACCTCTCTTTATTGATTCATTCGGTCAGCAATAAATCATTATTAAAGCTTATTTACTCAAAATGTTAAGGCACATAGTAAATAAGGCCTCCAGACTCACGTGTGATGCAAATCTAAATAAAAAGACACACTACCTATGGAATTCCTCTTTCAACAAAAGGCAGCAACCCCACCCAAGAAGCCTGCCTGGTTGTTTTTTAAGGTTTTTAAGGAAGTTTTTGAGGTTTCATCAGACCGAGAGAGGATGACTGCATACTTTCTATGTCCAGATTTCCCACCTGTTCTGTATTTTCAAGGACCAGTAAAATGTGGCTCCCAGTGGAAAATAGCATTGTTTTTACTGCACTGATACACACACAAAACTTCCCACAATGAAGACACCCAAAAGAGGAAAACTCAGATTGCCAAAAAAGTCACTGCAGAAGCTAAGAAGAAGCTCCATTAAAAGGAAAAGTGATGGCGTGAGGCTAACAAAAGCTATTCTGATCTGCCCCCGTCTGAAAGAACACAGAGATATGGTGTCCCTCCTCTACCAACAGGGTCCTCACCCAGGGACTCGGACTCTGAAAACAACATTTAAATATGGTCTGCGGCTTCTTAATTGTATTCCTCAAGGAAGCAGATCATGGCCCCCCTCAGTTGTGTTTCTCTATATCCATCCAGAGGCAACAAATCATCAGGCCAAACTTGGGGGATGGAGAGGCATGCACTCAGGGATACAGTCTAATCTAGCATGTGTAGACCCTACAATGAGGTGCTGGAGTTGGGCATGGAAATTCCCTGGCAGAAAAATCCCTGGCAGGGGTTCGCCCTGTAATTATAGCTTCTCATGGACTGCATCTGCTCAGAGCATCAGATAGCCAAGAACTGAGGCTCCCACCTCAGTCCAGTCAGGCTGAATTATATAAATGCCTGCTCAAAATGAGGAATCTGGCTGGATGCTGTCCACATCAATCTCTCCTCTAAACAGTAAATTTGACAAGGGGAATTCAACGGTACTCAAGTTGACAATGAGTAAAGCCAAGGGAATTCCACACAGCTAGCCTTTTGACAAAGACAGAGTCTAGGTATTTCCTGCCTTGTTTGAATAAAAGTGAGAAAAAAGGTTTTGGACCTATGAGAATATATGCAGAAAGGGAGAGAAACATTCTCCAAAGATTCAGAGTAATAGTGGGTGAGTGAAATGACTTATCACAAGAAATAGACAGTTATCTTGGGAAACGTGTATCCCTAAAGGACCCAAGAAACTATTGTCTATATAAAGAAAATCACAAGAAGTAAAAGGCAAATTGCAAATACAACAGGGTAAGTTGCAAAGATATTCAATTAGGATAAAAAAGGGAGCTTCATGCATTGCAAAATAGTAGAAAGAAATGAAAATTTCACCAGATGAAGTAAAATCCTCACTAAAGAAAGAAAAAAGTAGTATTGTTATAGAATTTAAAATCATAGATGTGGGGGAAAAAATCTTAGGGAAGTGAGTCAAAGCCTAGGAATGGAAATATTCATTTGTTGATAGAGAAGGTATTGAAGTAGGAGGTTTGATAGGAATCAGAGGAGAGCAAAATCCAGATCATATTTCTAAATCCCACCCATCCTCATCTCCCAGTATTCATTTCCATGGCTTCCAGCATCCAAAAAGTAAAATGGAAGTTACACCTCACTCTCAAAATATCCCTTGGAGGGAGGGAGAAAACAGACTCCAATTAGGTATGATGAGTGCCAAAGAGAATCAACCCACATGGTGTCAGAGTATAAAGATCTGGACAGAGTCATTCAAACATGAGCAAGAGGAAGAGCTGAGGCATATGGCATTTCTGCAAGTCTTCTGTGCTGGGGAATGTCTCCCATTTGCCCTCCTCCCCACCCCCTTTCTCTTCACCTCCTCCTGCCTTCTCTATGCCCTGGAAGGTTGACTGTTATGCACACATGCCTTCTGTCATCCCACTGGAAGACCCTTGCAAAAGATTATAGGAAAGGAGAAACTAAGATTAAGATATTCATTCCCACCTCTCTCATATGACCTCCTATGACCTTGGATAAGCTTGTCTTTCTCTAGAAGGCCACGGTTTCTACCACGTGGGTTTTTCAGTAGCTCTCTTCTCTGGGCTCCAAGAACCATGCCCTTTTTGCCTCTTCAGGCCTGGGGGTGGGAGTGGCTCCCTGCTGATGCTGGCTGAAGGGTACTAGATTTTGTTGGTTTGGGCATCCCTCACTCCTGCCTTTATCTTTGCAAACAGTTTCTTTATTAAACTTCCTCAATTATTCCAGTTTGCATGTAGCATTCATTTCCTACCAGGACCCTGACTGAAACATATACTCGAGCAAATAAAGTAAGAGAAAGAGCACACCAAAGAGAGAGAAATAGCCTAGAATTGAAGAAAGTATAACCCAAGCAACAGAAGATTCCTTGCATATTTTTGCATGGATTATGGAAGCCCGTAATTCAATGAACAAGGGCTCAAAGACAAGACTATCAAGTAAAGAATGAAATTTAAAAGGAGATATAAGAAATAAGACAATAAATTGATAACTTGATAACTAAGACATGAACAATTATCATTTATCACCAGGAATTAATTTCAAATAGCAAAAAAAAAATGAATAAAGCTGAGAAGCAAATTAATGATGTTGAGAAAGTCATAATGAATACAAAAGAAAATATATAGCAATTAGAGAAGAAATGAGAGATGGAGAAGACAAACACAACACAAAGATAATCAAGTTCTCTGAAGTAAAGGACCCAAAAGTGATGCCCAAAATATTCCAACATTTTCAAGAATTTTCTGAAAGGAAGGAAGAACTGAACTTGCAGATAAAAACAACTTCTCCTTTTAATTAAATGGGTCTATACCAAGATTTCTAGGAAATAAACCTTAATGATAAAAAAAAAGAACTCTTTAGTCATCCAGATCTAGAGAACAAATTATCCACAAGTGTGAGAAATCACATGAGCCTCAGTCTCCCCCATAGCAGTAATCAATGCTAGAAGATTTGGAGACATGTCTACATGACTAAGGGGAAGAAGTAGGAGCCAAAAATATCATACTCAGACAAGTTATAATCCAAGTTAAAGGCAACAAGAAGACACACTCATATGTGAAAACATCCAAGGACAATAACGCCCACAAAAACTTTTTGGAAAAAAAATAACCCATAATGAACTCCAGCCAAACAAGAAAAAAACTGGAAATAAAGCACAGAGCAAGAATGAAGTTATGGCAGGGGCGCCTGTGTGGCTCAGCCATTAAGCGTCTGTGTTCAGCTCAAGTCATGATCTCTGGATCCTGGGATCGAGCCCCACATCAGGCTCCCTGCTCAGTGGGAAGCCTGCTTCTCCCTCTCCCACTCCCCCTGCTTGTGTTCCTTCTCTCGCTGTGTCTCTGTCAGATAAATAAATAAAACCTTTTAAAAATTAAAAAAAAATGAAGTTACGGCAGAAGGCTTGGTAAAAAGTAGAATCCATCAGAAGATATTTGCAAATCATATATCCAATAAGGGGTTAATATCCAAAAAATATCAAGCACTTACACAACTCAACACCAAAAAAAAAAAAAAAAAAAAAATCATCTGATTGAAAAATGGACAGAGGACCCGAACAGACATTTTTCCAAAGAAGACATACAGATGGGAAACAGACACAGGAAAAGATGCTCAACGTCATTCATCATCAGGGAAATGCAAATCAAAACCACAGTGAGATAACCCCTCACACCTGTCAGAACAGGAAGAATCGAAAAGACAATAACAAGGTGAAGATGTGGAGAAAAAGGAAACCTCGTGCACTGTTGTGGGAATGTAAATTAGTGCAGCCACTGTGGAATACAGTATGGAGGTGCCTCAGAAAATTAAAAATAGAAATACTATGTGAGGGGCGCCTGGGTGGCTCAGTCTGTTAAGTGTCTGACTCAGGTTGTGATCTCAGGCTCTTGAGATTGAGCCCTGCGTTGGGCTCCGTGCTCAGTGGGGAATCTCCTTGTCGCTTTCCCTCTGCTCCGCCCCACCATCCTCAAATAAATAAATAAATAAAATCTTAAAAAGAAAGAAAGAAATACCGTATTATCCAGCAATTCCACTGCTGGGTATTTACCTGAAGAAAATGAACACAAAAATTTGAAGAGATATATGCACCCTTCTGTTTATTGCAGTATTATTTACAATAGTCAAGATATGAAAGCAGCCTAACTGTCCATTGACTGATAAATGAATAAAGAGGATGTGGTATATATGCAATGGAATATTATTCAGCAAAAAAAAAAAAAAATGAAATCTTGTCCTTTGTGACAACATGATGGACCTAGAGGGTATTACATGAAGTGAAATAAGTCAGAGAAAGACAAATACCATATGATTTTACTTATCTGTAGAATCTAAAAAACAAAACAAATCAACAAACAAAACAAAACAGGAACAAACTCCTAGACCCAGAGAATAAACTGGTGATTGCCACAGGGGAGGGTGGTCAGGGAATGGGCAAAATAGGTGAAGGGTATGAAGAGGTCCAAACCTCCAGTTATAAAATAAATGTCACAGGGATGAAAAGTACAGCCTAGGGAATATAGTTAATAATACTGCAGTAACTTTGTGTGGTGACAAATGGTGGCTAGACATTATGAGGATCATTTCATAATGTATAAACATTTCAAATCACTATGATGTACACCTTAAATTAACAGGATATTGTATGTTAATTATTCATCAATAATTCTTTTTTTAATTCACAGGCATAAGGGCTCAGAATATATACCATCCAAATCCCCTTAAAACTTAAGAACACAGATCAGATAATCAACAAATGGATTAGCGCTGAGAGTTCATGAGTTGGAAAGTGACTGTTTAAAAGTAGTTCCTCTCGGGCGCCTGGGTGGCTCAGTCGTTAAGCGTCTGCCTTCGGCTCAGGTCATGATCCCAGGGTCCTGGGATCGAGTCCCACATCGGGCTCCCTGCTCGGCGGGAAGCCTGCTTCTCCCTCTCCCACTCCCCCTGCTTGTGTTCCTGCTCTTGCTATCTCTCTCTCTGTCAAATAAATAAATAAAATCTTTAAAAAAAATAAAAATAAAAAAAATAAAAATAAAAAAAATAAAAGTAGTTCCTCTCCTGCTGGAAGTGAATTATAATGGCCAAGGCTCAACCTTAGAAATGCCCCCATTCAGGGACAGCGGCCAACTTCACAACCCAGGTGTATTCCCAGATGTCCGGTTTCCCCATCGAAACTAAGATTTCAGGGATTCTGGGAAACGCTGTCCGTGTGGAAGGGTGGCGATGGCACAATGAAGATAACACTGTGCAGGGGCACCTGGGTGGCTCAGTCCGTTAAGCGTCTGCCTTCAGCTCAGGTCATGATCCCAGCGTCCTGGGATCAAGCCCCGCGTTGCGCTCCTTGCTCAGCGGGGAGCCTGCTTCTCCCTCTCCCTCTGCCCCGCCCCCTCCCCGCTCATGCTCTCGCGCGCTCTCTCTCTGTGTCAAATAAATAAATAAAAGCTTTTAAAAAAGAAAAAGAAAACACTGCTGAAATAAAATCCAGCTTATAAAAATAAGTGATCTAACATTTCTAATCCTGGGTAACATACAGTAAGTAGTTGAACAGCCACACTCAGAACAACTAGAAAATCCAGAGCTTTGGAAGCAATGAGAACTACAGGGACTGAAATTCTAGAGAGAAGAGAACCTTTCAGAAAGGAACTGAAGACCAAATGGGGGCAGGAGCTGATTCGGAAGGTGGTAGAAGCTTGGGAATCAGGCCCCCGCCCAGGCAGAGGACCCACGGATGGGGGACAGAGATGCCACCGAGCTTTCAGTTGTCATGGCAGGAGGTTGAGACCAACTTGTACACTTGAGGGGTTCCAACACACGGGTGGTTTTCCATCCACATCTGCTGAGTTCCAAAGCTGTGCAGGGCAAGAGGCTATTGGGCTAAGAAGGAAATCTGAAGGCAAAGTAGCATGTTCTGCATTCCCTTGGTGCTTAAAAGAAAAATACCTGCCAAAGGATGCCTGGGTGGCTCAGTCGGTTAAGCGTCTGCCTTCAGTTCAGGTCATGATCCCAGGGTCCTAGGATAGAGTCCCTCATCGGGCTCCCTGCTCAGCGGGGAGTCTGCTTCTCTGCCTGCCGCTCCCCCTGCTTGTGCTCTTTCTCTCTCTCTCTCTCTCTGACAAATAAATAAAATCTTAAAAAAAAGGGAGAGGGAAAGAAAAGAAAAAGGGAAAAAAAGAAAAATACCTGCCCAGAGGAAAAGCCTTATAAAATTAAAATCCTTAGAGGGAGTGAATAATTCACACAGATGAGCTGCAATTGTGTTTTGTTTTGTTTTGTTTTGTTTTGTTGGTAAGGAGAACACACCAATCTAAGCCAATGTAGAGACTTGGTATCTAGACTCGGGCCCCAGGAAAAGAACAGAAAAAACAGCAGAGCTTTGGTGGTTCTGTGCAGCTAGAGCAACACATGTGGAGATTAGAGAGATTGCAAACACACGGCTGGGCTCCCCTAGAATAATTGCCAAAGTCTGCAGCTCTGTGGGATAGGAAAAATTAAAAGGTAGGCCTAAACTAAAAAGAAGAGTAAAACCTCCATCTGTCTCTCAGTCCCAAGATCAGTAATTGTCACCCTCTCAAATGAAAGCCCAGAATAGCCACAACCTTGGAACAGGGGAAAACCAGGTAGACTGGGTCTCACCCAAACTACAGCTCAGGGGCAAGTCTGATTTCATCTTTTGCTGAATCCAGGGAATCATTTCCATGCTTTTTTTTTTTTTTTCCCCTAGGTAAAGCCTCTCAGATGGAAAATAGCATCATCTGGTGTCTCCGACATTTTTTTTTTAAGAGGGTGGGGAGGGGCAGAGGGAGAGAGAGAATCTCAAGCAGGCTCCACACTAAGTGTGGTGCCCAGTGGAGGGCTTGATCCCAGGACCCTGAGATCAGGACCTGAGCCAAAATCAAGAGTTGGATGCTTGGGGCGCCTGGGTGGCTCAGTTGTTAAGCGTCTGCCTTCGGCTCAGGTCATGATCCCAGGGTCCTGGGATCAAGCCCCGCATCAGGCTCCCTGCTCTGTGGGAAGCCTGCTTCTCCCTCTCCCACTCCCCCTACTTGTGTTCCCTCTCTCACTGTGTCTCTCTCTGTCAAATAAATAAATAAAATCTAAAAAAAAAAAAAAAGAGTTGGATGCTTAACCAAGCCATCCAGGTACCCCTCTGACTTTTTTTTAATAAACAACATCCCATATTCAATAAGAAACTACTAGGCATGTGAAGACACAGGATCTATATGACAAATACCAAAAGAAAAAATCGCCAATAAAAGAAAACTCACTGATAATTCTGGATCCTGGATAATGGAGTGAGCAGAATCAAATGGACATTCTAGAACCAAGAATTGTAACATTGAAATCAAGGATCCAATAGGTAGTTTTAATAGCAGATTGAATCTAACAGAAGGATTTATGAACTGAAAACATGCTTTAATAAAAATACCCATCCTGAACAACAAAAAGAAAAGAGAATGGGGAAAAATAATGATCTTCATATATTACAGCAATAATGTGGTTAAAAATTGTTGTTTTTTTTAAAAGACCCCATTTATAGTGCAACATAAATAACAAAGCTCCTGAAAACAAACCCACAGAAGAAATGTCCAGGAACTTTATGGAAAAAGATGTTAAGACTTTACTAAAGGATGTAAGACAGGCATGAATACATGCTGAGATAGATTGTGTCCGTGGCTAGAAAGACAATATTAAAATATATAAATTCTACCTGAATTAATCTACATATACAAAAAATTTCCATCAAAATTCCAGTAAGATTTGAAAATTCACTTTATGAAGAATCTCCCAAAACACTGGAGAAAGATGCAGGCTTTAATAAATGGTAATAGAACCAACTATCCAGCTGGGGGAAAAAATAGGCTTCTATCTCAACATTTCCTCACGACTCATGCCTCTGTATTTTTCTATGTATCCATACACATTACTGGGCTCACAAATAAGAATTAGAACCCTTGACAGATGAGAAATTATAGCAGGAGTGAGAGATGCAAGAAAATGGATGAGATCAGTTTGAACATTTTAATCACAGTCCAAAACATGTTCAGGAGAATACCACTGAAATTGTTGGAAGAGATACCAAGAGTACTCCATTACCAGAGATGATAAATAAAAGGAACAAGGAGCTGAGGGCAAGGGACAGAATTCTTAGCTGGCATGCTATAGCAGGATCATCTGAGTGAGAAGACATCCCACACATTTTCCCCTCATCCCCAGCCAGACTAGGCAACAATGAAAGTGTTTGCCATCAGGAAGGACAAGAGACTGTGAGAGCTTATTTGGAGGGGGTCTATATCTCCATTGGGTTAGAAACATCCAGGAAGATTGCAGAATACCCAGATCTTAAATAAGAGGCCAGGAAGAACCACATATTGCATTATATCATAAGAGTTTAACAAAGTTGCTTGTTAGGTCAATGTATTAAAATCAAGATCCATTAGTGAAACCAATTAGAAAATGTGGTAAGATAAAACCTGTCCCTTTCAAAATAGAAACCACCACCATAACATAATTGGAACTAAACATCATAGGTTGGGGTGCCTGTCTGGATCAGTTGGTGGAGCATGTGACTCTTGATCTCAGGGTTGTGAGTTCGAGTCCCACATCTGGTATAGAGATTACTTAAAAATAAAATATAGGGGCACCTTCATGGCTCAGTTGGTTAAGGGTCTGCCTTTGGCTCAGGTCATAATCCCGGGGTCCTGGGATTGAGGCTCATGTTGGGTTCCCTGCTCAGCAGGGAGTCTGCTTGTCCTTCTCCCTCTGCTGCTCCCCTGCTTATGCTCTCTCTCTCTCTCTCTCAAATAAATAAATAAATAACTTTTAAAAAAATAAAAATGTTTAAAAATTTTAAGTAACATGCAAGATCTTCATAGAGAAGAGATAAAGTTTTATTGAGGAACATAAAAGAAAACTTGGATAAATGACAACTTTCTCCAAATTCATGTTAAAATCAATGCCATCTCAAAAAGATTTTACATGGAATTTGACAGGTTGATTCTAAAATTTAAAAGGAGTGATAAGTGGACAAGATTTATTAAGCACTAGTGAAAACATAGGAACAAATTGTGTGAAGAGGGTGGGAGTTTTATCCTCACCAGATATAAAATATGTTAGAAGGTAAAGAAGGTAAAAATAGCATAATACTGTTACCAGATTAAACAGAGTACTGACTTTGACAATCCAGAAATAGCCACAATTTTATACAGAAATATAACATGAAAAAGTGGCATTTCAAACCACAGGGGGAAAGATGTACTGTAACATGTATTTTGAGACATTTAGTTATCCATTTGAGAAAAAGAGTAGAATTAAGATCCTTTTCTGAAATAAATTCATTTATTTGAATGAACTGCTAATCTCTAGATTTGTCTTTGCCTTCTATTTTTCTCCTATGTGTAGAAACACGTGTACAGTGAATGCCGACTGCAGCATGGTTTATAGAACTGAATAACTGGGAAAAAAAACCAAATGTCCATCAAGTGGTTATGCTTCAATTAAAGTTATGCTTATGAAAATAACCATACCATAAAATACATGCTGTAGGTTTTTTTTAAATGTGAGTACTAATATTGACAGATATTCAGGAATATTGCTAAGTGAAACACGTAAGTTGAATTCACTAAAAAGTAAAGGAAACTATACCAATGAATGTAATGTTAATGGAAGTTGAAGGATACTGTAAAACATACTATACCTTCAGAATATAGATTTTTCTTTTTACTCCATGTTACTCGCTTTTTAGAGTATTCATATATTACTTGAATATTTTTTAAAATAAAAATGCTATATAGTATGATTGAATGATCAGTGTGACATTGTTATTACACATATATTTGTATGGACACAGACTGGACAGAAACAGGGAAATGTGAATCCATGTGCAGTAGGATCCCTGACAACCATTTCAGCTTCTTTTGGTAGAAGCACCCCACCAACTCAAGCAGTTCATATAGAATGACCTAGACCCTGTTAGAGGGGTGTGTGCCTTGTTGACCTAAGCCAATCAGCATATGCCATCCACCTGGTCACAGTGATAGACCCAAGGTTGATTTTCTGTTCCAATCTGATAATAATTTTGCTGGGTTTTGGAGGAAGAGATGCAATCTCTTGTCCTTTAGTTGATTGACAATGAGAGGCTCAGGAATGCCACACCATCCATTTTATCATCAGAAAAATCCATGGAAGAATGAAGTTCATCCTTAGTGAAGACACCCCAGAGAGGAAGAGAAACTGAGGAGTAAACGTATCATTTGAGCCCCTAGATAAAACCATACCTGAATCCTGAATTCTTTGTAGGGCAGTAAATTCCCTGTGGTCATTGGGTAAGCAAAGTTGAGTTGGTTGGTTTCTCCGTCTCTTACAAACAAGAGTCTCACTTGTCAGATTTTGAGTAAAGAACTCAATGAAAACAAATTTATTGTTATAATTGTGCTGCTTTTATAGGTAAATGAGAGGAGGAAAACTCCCAAGGATTTCCCATTTCCTATAGGATAAATCATATTCATCAGGCACTATTTTGCAAAGACATATTGGAGTCTGGGGCAAAAGGAAAAATCAGTAACACTGATCCTGTCTTTACTTAAATTTGATATTTAGCTCATCACGGATTTTTGCACAGATTTGGGATTTTTTTCAAGTATTGCATTAAAATATTTATCTTGGGGTGCCTGGGTAGCGCAGTTGGTTGAGCAACCAACCCTTGATTTTGGCTCAGGTCCTGATCTCTGGGTCGTGGGATCAAGCCCTGCACTGGGCACCATACACAGTGGGGAGTCTGCTTAAGATTCTCTCTCTCCCTCTCCCTCTGACCCTCCCCCTGCTCACACACAGTCTCTAAATAAATAAGTAAATAAATAAATAAAATCTTTAAAAATATATATATCATGTATCTTTATATCGGAGTTGTGTCTGGAGTCCCCTTAAATTCTGTACCTGAGGTGAATGTCTTGGTCCCCTCACCATAGTATCAGCCTTGTCCTCAGGCTTTTTATCACCTGAGGCTATCCTAATTATCCATCTGGAGTGGACACTGTGGTGTACTGGCCGATTTCCACCAATCACTTAAGGGCTCAAGAATTTATCCCCCAACCCTGGGACCATGGAAGGCTGAAACCTGGCATCTGGGTCCCCAACTCACTTCAGGCAGGTGCCTTAGCTGAAGAGAGACACCTTGCCCAAGATCATACCATCTATCTGGGGCAAGCCAGGTAACACAAAATGATGTGGGGGTATAAAGGTCTGTAGTAACTCTGCAGGGCCATCCTAGCTCTAGAGCTCCGTGTGGGGATTGGCTGACCCTACACCACTGTCCAGCTTCTCTCTGCCCAGTCCTACTGCCTTCCCTTTCCAAAAGATGTTGGAAATTCCAACACATCCAAGATTCCAATAACACATCCCTATAAATTTCCTATATGTATACCTCTGTCAAAGAGTCTGCTTTCCAGAGAAGACACCTGCAACCCCTATCTCATCTCATGTGACCTCCAGCAACACCAACCTCCTTTTCCATCACCCCCAAACAAATATCCTTAACTTCTACCAAGGCTGTTCTTCCCCTTGTCTTTACTTTATGCTCATACATGCATCTGGTCTTGGTGCATTATTCTCCTTGCCCCTAAATTCCTCATTTCTCTCCTTGGCCATTTCAAGCCCTACCATCTTCAAGACATGGCACAAGACCCACCTTTTACACAAATGCCTTCTCTATCCATTCCAGCCTACAACATCGCTATTCCTGATTTTTATCATGCTTAAATATGTACCAAAGGATTAATGAGCTTTCCTGTTCCCTAAACCATGTTCTTTTTGCATCTCTTGGTCATAGTCATAGCAGGATTTGACCTAGTCTAACCTCAAGCTACCATGATGCTCCCAGAGCCAACAGCCCTCCTACTGAAGTCCTGACTTTTCCAACTCCCTTGTATTTGCTGACACCACAACAC
Source organism: Phoca vitulina (assembly GCF_004348235.1). Lineage (NCBI taxonomy): Eukaryota > Metazoa > Chordata > Mammalia > Carnivora > Phocidae > Phoca > Phoca vitulina. Next base: position 23,654,409 of record NW_022589735.1, read on the forward strand.
TCACCCATTCACAGAATGGACTGAGTTCACTGGACCACCTGTTTCACCTGCCTGGCAGGCTGGGAATGCATTTCTTATTAAACTGCAGGCAAAGGGCCTTTCCAAGTCTTGATGGCTTGGTAAGGATTTCCCATCACCAACTGTATTTTCTAACCACATCATGCTTGAAAAACACAGTGTTAGTGCGATGTGGAAATTCTACAAAGAATAGAGGAGGCTCCATGAAAGAGACAAGAGTTTTTTCTTGAAGTCCTGAAAAACCGGTGAATATTCGTAATATGAATTTGGCTATGACCTGTCCTAAGATGACATGCAATACACTTAATCCTGCCATTAACTTAGCACATTCTAGAGTACCCCCCAGAAAGGGTCAAAACCAATGACTATCAAACTCCTTGAACAAGTAAAATCTATTTTCTGTAAGAAGAGAGGTTTTTTGGTTGTTTTTGTTTTTGTTTTTATTTGAGAGAGATCGAGAGAGAGAGAGAGCATCTCAATCAGACTCTACAGAGTGTGGAGCCCGACGCAGGGCTCAATCCCAGGACCCTGAGATCATGACCTGAGCTGAAACCAAGAGTTGGACACTCAACCAACTACACCACCCAGGCGCCCTGATCTTTTTTTTTATTATTGTACCAATAACATCTCCTTTGATATCGACATTGCTTCTTTTTATCCCATTGATTCTCAAAATGGCCCTGTGAATTAAGCTAACCTGCATTGTACATAAGGAGAAACTGTTGGTCGGGAAGGTTAAAATATATATCTAATGCCACAGAGCTAATAAATGGTCAACTGGAATCTTGAATCCCAGTCTTCTGGCAATCCAGAGCATTTTCCTCTACGTGCACCGCCCTCAACTGGATACTAATGGCTGGAGCTTTATCACTATGTGATTTGCTCGCAAAATGGAGCCAATAGCTCAGGCATAACTCCCAAGGGGAAACTCCGTTTGTTTCTGATAGTCATCAATGTTCTACTTCTACTCTGACAGGAGCTCTGGCCGCAGGGACTCTTCCGGGTCATGAGACTGGCTGGGAGGCTGGTTCTGTCAGGAGTCAGGATGGAGTACTTTTTTTTTTTTTTAATGTAAACCAGAGCTATTTAGCAACTGAGCAGGAAATTTATCTCTAAAAGGGGAAGACAAATGAGAGTCTTTCGAAAAGCTGACAATTATAAATAACTCAGCCTCAGCAAAGGAAAGAGATCATTTCCTTAGAGCTTGTGGTGCTCAATTATAAGGTGTTTCCACGAAGAAAAACTAGACTTTACTTTTAACACAAATCCTTGCAGCTTAGAGGCAGTCGGCCCAAACTCCAATCATTTCCAGGGTGTTCCAAATAATAGGGGAAGAACACCACCACCTAACTATAGCTATGGTTTTTCTTCAAAGCACCAGGATTCTACCAGGCTCTCTAGAATCTGGATGCAAGATGGTGGCTGTAACACACCATAGTGCTTGTTTTGGTGCCCAGCCTCCCCATCTGAGCCAACAAATGGCATTTTACAGCAAGCACCTGTGGCTCTCAGACCAAGGGCTTTCTTAGCAGGGGGAGTATGCTCAGACTACAGAAGGGGCCAACTAGAAGTGCTAGAGAAGAGCGGAGAGCATCCCTCCTTGACCAATGATGGATTGGGTTGGTAGACAGATCCCCCAGCTTCCTTGTCTCCAGGGCAGAACAGTTCCCAGGTATGCTCTCCCATGTATCTCATATATCCTTCAATGTGTACACGTCCAGATGAGAGAGCAATGCTGCCCTGGGGTTAATAATTGTGGCAGACGTTTTACAAAGCCCAATGGAGGGAAGCAAAGAAAGCCTCACTTCCGGTATCACTGAGCAAGAGCTCATAAGCAGAGAAAGAGAAACAAACGCTGAGCTGCTACTGCTGAGGTATACCTCAGGAAACCACATGAGAACAGCAGAATAAAGAAAAAATCAGAACAGAGAAGACTCAGGCCAGAGGATCTCAGCCCTGGGTTCTGAGTTCTCTGTTCTCATCTATTGATCTATTTGTCTCATACCTATACCATAATATTTTATTGCTCTAGCTCTGTGACATTAATATCTCATGGGCCTAGTTCCTCCTTATAATCGTCTTTGTTTTAATAATTAGCTTGGCAATTTGCATACGAATTTTAGAGTAAATTCTTCAAATTCCACAATAGCTCCAAATAAAATTTTGATTGCCTGTTTTGAACTTATGGAGTAACTGGGAGAAGAGTGACATTTATGTTGATTTTTCTTATCAAAGAATATCAAGTACCTCTTCATCCTTTAGCTTCTTTATTAAAGTTTTTAAATCTTCTGCATAAAAAAATAAAATAAAATTTTCTGCATAGAAGTACTTTTTTTTTAGTTAATTCCAATATATTTACAGGATATACTCCTATATACAATATACCTATATGGATAATATTTGTAATAGAATAACTAATATATTTTATTTTTTTAAGATTTTATTTATTTATTTGAGAGAGAGAAAGAGAGCACGAGCCAGGGGCGGGGGTGGTGGGGGAGCCACAAGGAGAGGGAGAAGCAGGCTCCCCGCTGAGCAGGGATCCTGACCCGGGGTTTGATCCCAGGATCCAGAGATCATGACCTGAGCCAAAGGCAGATGCTTAACCTTTTGAGCCACCCAGGTGCCCCTAGAATAACTAATATATTTTCTAGATGGTTATTTTTGGCATTTTTTATGGAAAGATATCATATTCAGCAACCCTGATGAATGCTCTTATTTCATGTCAATTTTTCTGGGTTGTTTTCAGTAAAGTAAATAATACTATCATTTGCAAATAATACACGTTTATCTTTTTCCTTCAAATTTCCTTCAAATCCCTTCATATTTCACTTATGAAGACACATATGAATACCATAAATAAAATATTAGCTATCTGAATGGAATCCTACTGTTAATTAAAAACATATTTTATGTATTAAAAGTAATATATTATGATCAAGTTGGGCTTATTTCAGGAATGCAAAGAGTTGGGCTTTTTTATGTAATTCACCACTCTGGAGGAAAAGTATGATTATTTGGAATTAGAATGTTTGCTAGATAAAATTAACACAATCCTTAACAGTGATAAAAAGTCTCAGCAAAGTAGGTTAAAAGGGAACACCTTTCAATTAATAAAGGACATATCCACAAAACATACTATCAAAATTCTACATGATAGAGATGTTTTAAATTCATTCCTTTAAAATCGAGAACACCACAAGGCCAGCACAACAGTGGAGGTCCTAGCCAATTCTGCAAGGAAAAAAAGTAACAAATGGGGTGCCTGGCTGGCTCAGGTGGTAGAGCATGCAACTCTTGATCTCAGGGTCATGAGTTAGTACCCCCCATATTGGGGGGTAGAGATCACTTTTTTAAAAATACTATAAAAGAAATTAGATGTATGTTTATTTCTATTGGGAACTCCCAAACCATTATTCAGCCATAAAAAAGAAGAAAATCTTGCCATTTACAACAACACAGACAGACCTAGAGGGCATTCTGCTAAGTGAAATATGTGAGAGAAAGACAAATACCATATGATTTTACTTATATGTGGAGTCTGACAAACAAAACACACGAGCAAACAAAAACATAGAAGTAGACTCATAAATACCGAGAACAAATGGGTGGTTGCTAGAAGGTAGGGGCTGGGGGATAGGCAAAATAGGTAAAGGAGATTAAGGGGGGGAAAACCTGTCATACCGTATTCCAAAATGGTTGTACCATTTTGCACTCCCAGCAAAAATGTGTAAGAGGTAAGAGTTCAAGTTGCTTCATCTCCTCACTTACACTTAGTGTTATCAGTCTTTTTAACTTTAGCCATTCTAGTGGGTGTGAACTCACACCTCAATGCAGGTTTAATTTGCATTTCCAATACAGTTAATGATGTTGGGCATCTTTTCATGAGCTTACATTTTCTTTTGTGAATTGTCTGTTGAAGTCACTTGCCCATTTTTAAATTAGTTTGTTCATATTTTTCATTATTTATTTGCAGGAGTTCTTTATATATTCTGTATAGAAGTCCTTTGTCAGATATGTAGAGTAAATGTTTTCTCCACTGTGGCTCACTTTTTCATTTTCTTAACACTTTTTTGATATGCACAGATGATAATTTTTTATTAAGCCCCAAATACCATTTATTTTAGTTAGTGCTTTTGGGTACCATGTAAGAAAAATTTTGTACACCAAGCGCATAAAGATCTCCCATTTCTTCTTCCAGAAGCTTCACAGTTTGGGCTTTTATGGTTAAGTCTATGATCAATCTCAAATTATTTCTTGCAAATTGTGTAAGGTGTTTTCCAAACCCAATTTTTTTTCAAACCCAATTTTTAACATAAAGTTGTCTTCTCACTATTTGTTGAAATGAGTATTCTTTCCCTATTAAAATACCTAGTGTTCATTCTTATTGCCATATAGTATTCCACTTTCCTATTAAGCGTTAATAGACATATGGGTAGTTTCCAGCAGGGCTATGATGAATAGCACTGCTATGTATGTTTAGTAGATATCTTCTGGTGAACCCATATACGCATTTCTGTTGCTACTGATGGGGTTTAGGATAGGCTCTCCCAGAATGTGCCACTTTGGCATGTGGATTATTTTGAGTTGAAAGCATTTAAGACCCTGCAAGCTCAAGAGAAATTTTTGTCCCTGCTTTTAACTACACAGAAGAATCTAAAGTGGGGAGGTCTTTCCCAGAATCAGGGTTTTGTTTTGTTTTTGTTTTGTTTTGTTTTTTTACTATGTTAGTCACCATATAATACATCATAAGTTTTTGATGTAGTGATCCACAATTCTTTGTTTTCGTATAACACCCAGTGCTCCATGCAGTACGTGCCCTCCTTAATACCCATCACTGGACAAATCCATCACTCCACCCCCCTTCCCTCTAAAACCCTCAGTTTGTTTCTCCCATAGTCTCTCATGGTTAGTCTCTCCCTCCGAAGTACCTCCCTTCATTTTTCCCTTCCTTCTCCTAATGGCCTCCATGCTATTCCTTATGTTCCACAAATAAATGAAACCATATAATTGAATTTCTCTGCTTGACTTATTTCACTTAGCATAATCTCCTCCAGTCCCATCCATGTTGATGTAAAAGCTGGGTATTCATCCATTCTGATGGCTGAGTAATATTCCATTGTATATATGGACCACATCTTCTTTATCCATTCATCTGTTGAAGGGCATCTCGGCTCTTTCCATAGTTTGGCTATAGCGGACACTGCTGCTATGAGCATGGGGGTGCATATGGCCCCTTCTTTTCACTATATCTGTGTCTTTGGGGTAAATACCCAGTAGGGCAATTCCTGGGTCACAGGGTAGCTCTATTTTTAATTTTCTGAGGCACCTCCACACTGTTTTCCAAAGTGGCTGTACCAACTTGCATTCCCACCAACAGTGTAAGAGGGTTCCCCTTTCTCCACAACCTCTCCAACATTTGTTGTTTCTTGCCTTGTCAATTTTTGCCATTCTAACTTGTGTAAGGTGGTATCTCAGTGTGGTTTTGATGTGAATTTCCCTGATGGCTAATGATGATGAACATTTTTTCATGTGTCTGTTAGCCATTTGTATATCTTCTTTGGAGAAGTGTCTATTCATGTCTTCTGCCCATTTTTTGACTTGATTATTTGTTTTTTGGGTGTTGAGTTTGGGAAATTCTTTATAGATCTTGGATACCAGCCCTTTCTCTGTAGTGTCATTTGCAAATATCTTCTCCCATTCTGTGGGTTGCCTCTTTGTTTTGTTGACTGTTTCCTTTGCTGTGCAGAAGCTTTTTATCTTGATGAAGTCCCAAATGTTCATTTTTGCTTTTGTTTCACTAGCCTTTGGAGATGTATCTTGAAAGAAGTTGTTGTGGCCGATGTCAAAGAGGTTACTGCCTATGTTCTCCTCTAGGATTTTGATGGATTCCTGTCTCACATTGAGGTCTTTCATCCATTTCCAGTTTATCTTTGTGTATGGTGTTAGAGAATGGTCAAGTTTCATTCTTCTGCATGTGGCTGTCCAATTTTCCCAGCACCATTTATTGAAGAGACTGTCTTTTTTCCATTGCATGTTTTTTCCTGCTTTGTCAAAGATTATTTGGCCATAGAGTTGAGAGTCCATATCTAGGCTCTCTATCCTGTTCCATTGGTCTATATGTCTGTTTTTGTGCCAGTACCATGCTGTCTTGGTGATCACTGCTTTGTAATTTAGCTTGAAATCAGGAAACATGATGCCCCCAGCTTTGTTTTTCTTTTTTAACATTTCCTTGGTGATTCACGGTCTTTTCTGATTCCATACCAATTTTAGGATTGTTTGTTCCAGCACTTTTAAAAATGTCATTGGAATTTTGATCGGGATGGCGTTAAAGGTATAGATTGGGTAGCTCTGGGTAGCATAGACTTTTTAACAATATTTATTCTTCTGATCCATGAGCCTGGAATATTTTTCCATCTTTTGTGTCTTCTTTAATTTCTTTCATGAGTGTTCTGTAGTTCCTAGAGTATAGATTTTACCTCTTTGGTTAGATTTATTCCAAGGTATCTTATGGTTTTTGGTGTTATTGTAAATGGAACCATTTCTCTAATTTCTCTTTCTACCATTGCATTGTTAGAGTATAAGAAAGCAACTGATTTCCATGCATTTATTTTGTATCCTGCCACATTACTGAATTGCTGGATGAGTTCTAGTAATTTGGGGGTGGAGTCTTTTGGGTTTTCCACATAAAGTATCATGTCATCTGTGAAAAGAGAGAGTTTGACATCTTCTTTGCCAATTTAAATACCTTTTATTTCTTTTTGTTGTCTGATTGCTGTTGCTAGGACTTCTAGTACTATGTTGAACATTAGTGGTGAGAGAGGGCACCCTTGACGTGTTCCTGATCTTAAGGGAAAGGCTCTTAGCATTTCCCCATTGAGGATGATATTCACTGTGGGTTTTTCATAGATGGATTTTATGAACTTGAGGAATGTTCCCTCTATCCCTATACTCTGAAGAGTTTTAATCAGGAAAGGATGCTGTATTTCGTCAAATGCTTTTTCTGCATCAATTGAGAGGACCATATGGTTCTTCTCTCTCCTCTTATTAATGGTTCTATCACATTGATTGATTTGCAAATGTTGAACCACCCTTGCATTCCGGGGATAAATCCCACTTGGTCGTGGTGGATGATCCTTTTAATGTATTGTTGGATCCTATTAGCTAGGATTTTGTTGATGATTTTGAATCCATATTCATCAGGGATATAGGTCTGAAATTCTCTTTTCTGATGGGGTCTTTGCCTGCTTTGGGGATTAAGGTAATGCTGGCCTCATAGAATGAGTCCGGAAGTTTTCCTTCTGTTTCTATTTTTTTTTTGAAACAACTTCAAGAGAATAGGTATTATTTCTTCCTAGAATGTTTGGTAGAATTCCCCAGGGAATCCATCAGGCCCTGGACTCTTGTTTTTTTGGGAGGTTTTTGATCACTGCTTCAATCTCGTTACTGGTTATTGGCCTATTCAGGTTGTCAATTTCTTCCTGTTTCAGTCTTGGGAGTTTACAGGTTTTGAGGAAGGCCTCCATTTCATCCAGATTGCTCAGTTTATTGGCATATAGTTGTTGAATAATTTCTAATAATTGTTTATATTTCCTTGGTGTTAGTCGTAATCTCTCCCCTTTCATTCATAATTTTATTAATTTGGGTCCTTTCTCTTTTCTTTTGGATAAGTCTGGCCAGTGGTTTATCGATCTCATTAATTCTTTCAAAGAACAAGCTTCTAGTTTCATTGATCAGATCTACTGTGTTTCTGGTTTCTAATTCATTGATCTCTGCTCTAATCTTAATTATTTCTCTTCTAATGCATGGCTTAAGCATCGTTTGTTGCTTTTTCTCTAGTTCTTTAAGGTGTAGAGTTAGATGGTGAATTCAGGATTTTTCTATTTTTTTGAGTGAGGCTTGGATGGCTATGTATTTCCCCCTTAGGACCGCCTTTGCAGTATCCCATAGGTTTTGGACCGATGTGTTTTCATTCTCATTGGTTTCCATGAATTGTTTAAGTTCTTCTTTGATTTCCTGGTTGACCCAAACATTCTTGTGCAGAGTGGTCTTTAGCTTCCAAGTGTTTGAATTTCTGCCAAATTTTTTCTTGCAATTGAGTTTCAGTTTTAAAGCATATGGTCTGAGAATATGCAGGGAATCATCTCAATCTTTTGGTATCGGTTGAGACCTGATTTGTGACCCAGTATGTGGTCTGTTCTGGGGAAAGTTCCATGTGCACTCGAGAAGAATGAGTATTCTGTTGGGTGGAATGTTCTGTATATATCTATGAGGTCCATCTGGTCCAGTGTATCATTCAAAGCTCTTGTTTCCTTGTTGATTTTCTGCTTAGATGATCTGTCTATTGCTGAGAGTGGAGTATTGAGGTCTCCTACAATTAACGTATTGTTATCAATATGACTCTATTTTGGTTAAAGTTTGGCTTATGTAGATGGCTGCTTCCATGTTGGGGGCATAGATATTTACAATTGTTAGATCTTCTTGTTAGATAGACCCTTTAAGAATGATATAGTGTCCTTTTGTGTCTCTAACTACAATCTTTAGTTAAAATCTAATTTTCTGATATAAGAATTGCTACCCCAGCTTTCTTTTGAGGTCCACTGGCATGGAAGATAGATCTCCATCCCTTCACTCTCAGTCTGGATGTATCTTTAGGTTCAAAATGAGTCTCTTGTAGACAGCCTATGGATGGGTCCTTTTCATCCAATCTGCAACCCTGTGCCGTTTTATGGGAGCATTTAGTTTGTTCACACTGAGAGTGATTATTGAAAGATATGAATTAATTGTCATCATGTTGCCTGTGAAGTCCTTGTTTCTATAGATTGTCCCTGTAAATTTCTGTTGTATATCACTCTTGGGGTCTTTCTCCTTTTATAGAACCCCCCCCCCTTAATATTTCTTGCAGGGCCTGCTTAGTGGTCACATATTCTTTCAACTTCTGCCGGTCTTGGAAGCTCTGCATCTCTCCATCCATTCTAAATGACAGCTTTGCCAGATAAAGTATTCTTGGCTGCAAGTTCTTCTCATTTAGTACCCTGAATATGTCTTGCCAGGCCTTTCTGGCTTGCCAGGTCTCTGTGGATAGGTCTGACGTTATTCTGATGTTCCTCCCTCTGTACGTAAGGAATCTCTTCCCCCTAACTGCCCTTAAGATGGTTTCCTTGGTTCTAAGATTTACGAGTTTTACTATTACATGCTGGGGTGTTGGCCTGTTTTCCTTGATCTTGGGAGGGGTCCTCTCTGCCTCTAGGACATGAATGTTTGTTTCATTCCACAGATAAGGGAAGTTCTCAGCTACGATTTGCTCAAATATATCTTCTAGTCCACACTCTCTCCACCCGCCTAGGGATCCCAATAATTCTGATATTGGAACGTTTCATGGTGTCACTTATTTCTCTGATTCTATTTTCATGAATTCTGAGTTGTTTTTCCCTGGCCTCCTCTTTTCCCTTTTTGTCTATTAAATGGTCTTCTAGGTCACTAACTCATTCTTCTGCCTCGCTTACCCTAGCTGTTAAGATTATCTAGATTAGATTGAATCTCATTGATAGCATTTTTAAGTTCTGCCAATTCAGCATTCATTTCTGCCCTTAGAGACTCTATGTTGCCATTAATTGATTTCTCCTTTCTAGCTATTTTCTTCTCAACTGCTAGCCTGAATTCCATCTCCGACATCTTGGTTATATCTGAATCCATTTGTAAATCTGTGGCATAAATCATAGTCTCTGAGTCTTTCCTCTTTGGGGGGTTCCTCCTCCTAGTCATTCTGTTGATGGGTGGTTGAGGGAATGTATAGAGTCCAAATTATTGACCACAACCCAAGCAAGATGCACCTGTTTTATAGGGACCTTAGGGTTTCTTGCCTCTTGTTCTCCCAGCCTGTCTTCTGGGGGATGGGCCTGCCACAGTGTTACTCAGGCAACCCTGTTTGGGCAGAGTTGCCCTGCCCCTTGTGGTGGGGGATGGGCTCAGTGAAAACCGGTTTTGGGGGGATTTTCTTCTCTGGCGGCTTTCCCTGGTGGCTTTCCGCGTCTCTTCTGAGAGTCAGAGCAGAAGAGACTGTTTCCAACCCTCTGCTTCAGAGCAGAGAGATTGCAGTCTGTTCTTCAGTGAGCTCTCCAGGCCACACTATCTTCATTTCTGTCTGTGCTGCTATAAACTGCAGTGTCCTGGGTTGTGCACCCCTCCGCAGTGCCCCCAGTCTTCGCCTCCAGGTCAGGGTTCACCTCTGCCCTTTGTGCTTCTAAAACCGCAAGCCGCCCCCAATTTGCAGGCACGGCCCTGCCATTCTGGTTTCCCTCCAGCGGGCTGCCCTAAAGTCCTTTCCCCACTGCTATCAGTCTGCGAGTCTGTGCCCCGTCCCCAGCATGGGAGGCTATCACTCACCAGCGGTGTAGCATCCCCACGGCTGGCTCCCTCCCCCTTCCGTTTATCCTCTGATATCTGCCCATGGAATCATGGCTCCCTGCTTCATACCTCAAAACCAACTGCCTGCGATATTCTGTTTGTAGAGATCCAGATCTATCTTCTTACATCTCAGGCTGATTTCGTGGGTGTTCAGAGTGGTCTGGTAGATATCCAGCTCAATTCCGGGGACCGATTGGAATAGGGTCCCCTACTCCTCTGCTATCTTCCCCCCCCGGCCCAGAATCAGGGTTATTAACAGATTAATTTTATCTGAGTGACACATCTGTAGGGTAGGGCATACATCTAATTACCGAACACCTGCTCTTATCATCCTGTGAAGTGCATTCCTCTCCTCCGAAATCCCAGACCCTCCTACCCGCTTCTCCTTAGTTCAGAATGGCATATATACCTCATTTTGCCTGACTATCTTTGGAATTTCCATGTTTATGTGGATTTCCCATACACACGTCTATTAAATTTGATTTTTTCCTGTTAATCTGTCTTTTGTTGATTTTATATTCTCAATGTAGTTAGGACCTTGAATGAGACGGGAGTTCTTGCTCCCTGACACGATCCAACATAACAGATACATCATAGCAGATGCATATGTCCCACTTCAGTAGATACTGACGTTTTTCTTTTTTTAAGATTTTATTTATTTGAGAGAGAGAGAGAGAGCGAGAGTGAGAGAGAGAGCACAAGCCGGGGAGAGGCAGAGGGATAGGGAGAAGCAGACTTGTCGCTGAGCAGGGAACCTGACTCAGGGCTCGATCCCAGGACCCTGAGATCATGACCTGAGCCAAAGGCAGACACTTAACTGACTGAGCCACCCAGGGACCCCGATACTGACCTTTTTAAAAAGTATTTGTACCACATTTCTGCTAATTGTTTCTCTTTGTCATTTAACAATACAGGTGGGTATATGTTTAAACATATTATCTAAGATTTATTTCTATTTAGGTGTGTTCTACATACATCATATTCGACCCTACTGGTAAACCTCACAAGACGAGGGTCTACAACATGGTAGATTTTCACTAAAAGGATTAATGAATGACGGCAAATGTAATTTGTAAACACAGTAAACTGTTCTTATTCGTCCAATCTGAAAGTATTCATTGTGTATCTGCCTAGTGCCCACATAGAACAACACGAGTTAATGTGCAAGACCATATCCCCATCTGTTCTTATCTGTTCCCAAACCTCCTATCCCTTAATATGTGTGTATTCAACACCACAAACCTAAAGGAGTACAGTCAACACACTATTTCCTGGCATACGAAATTTCCCATGTGCCAGAGAAGAGGCAGCTTTTACTATAAGACAAAGCAAACAAATAACAGAAACAAATATATATATATGTTATGTATTTTATATATATTATAGATATATTATTATATTATTATATATTATAGATATATATTATCTATATATAGATATAGATTTTATATAGAGAGATTTTTTCATTTTTAATCACATACATTTTATTATTTTAAATTTTAAAAAATCTTTAAAGTAAATATATATTTGAACATTATAATTTAACTGGCCTAATTATTTTAACATTCTTCCAAAAGAACTTTTGTAACTGATACTCTAATTTGGATTAAATGAATCACTGCTCAGTTTTAACTTCTGAAGCGTTTTCCTAACAGGACTTTGCTCAATGAGTAAGCCATAGTTATTATCATTCTATAGCAGATGCTATCTGTGTATGGTTTGGAGGCAATCTTAGCCCTAGTGCACATAAGATTAATAGCATTTACTGTGTTGTGTACTGGGACTATCCGTTAAATTACTACCCAGGAATCAGAAAGAGAAAATACAATTGATCCATTTTCCACTGAATCTGAATACCGAATCTTGTGGCTTCAATTTTCTAGGGCAGTTACAACTTTGTTACTCTTAAGACATGAGCTAATAATAATGGTGGATGCCCATTTGGTCCTTTGTGATATGAAGCTTTCATATGTGATGATCTGCCTTTCTCATCCAGGGCCACTCCAGAGTAGACCCCACATGAATCCCTATTCTGGGATGACGAGAAGCATCCCAGAGAAGACTAGCTTCTGAGGAATTCGGTGCATGACAACAGCAAGCACGTCTGGTGCTCATTTTCTTTAAGATGCCACAGAGCCAAGATTTAAACTAATATTCTAATTACAAGTCTGGTTCCTGCCGTCTGCAGTCACTAATTCATAATTCAGAAAATGTATTCCAGCACAATAAGGCAACACTGTGGATTCATCAAAGGTATAAATAGGTTAGCTTTTGTTTTCCATTTCATTCTTGAGCCCTCAGCCTTCTCTTCTCAGTCTACACTCTCTTCCAGCAATTGTCTCTCTTTCCATGGCTTTAGATATCATCTATACTATCGATAGGAGGATGAATCTCAAGTTCATATATCCAGCCCAGACTTTAGCTGTCTGCTCCATGCCCATCCATTCAAATGCTTATTCCAAACTCAATACATAATAAGTGGATACAACCATCCTTCCCTTCAAATACCTTCCTTTGTCAGTGCACCCTCTTCAGTAAATGGCACCACCATCCACTTACTTGCTCTTACCAGTATTGTGTGCCATCCTTGGCACCTCCAGTCACAAGGTCTTGTCAGGTGTGAATCCTAAACATCCCTCAGTTAATCTCATCTCCTTAGCCACTGCCATACTTCAAGGTACCATTGTTTCTTGTTGAGAATATTACAATAGACCCCTGATGGGTCTACCCGCTCTTAGCAGATTCCTTCTCCACATTCTGGGTAGAGCCATCTCTTACACACAGAATGGACGATGTTTCTCTTCTACTTAAAATCTTTTACTCCATCCCATTGTTCTTGGGAGGAAGTGGAGTTCAAGATCAGAATCCCGGCTCTAACCACTCAGTAGATATGGAACTTTGAACAAGTTATTTAATCCTTCTGATCTATTTCCTTATCTGTAAAATGGGGAAAATAATAGCATCTAGATGGTTGTGGGGGATAAATAAGTTAAAATATATCAAGCACTCCGAACAGTGGCTGGCTCCAAAAAGTGAATGAATGAATGGGAAAGAGAGAGAGAGAACTTCTAGAAAAAGAAGATTGTTCCCAACACCTGGTGTGATCAACCTCCTATTTTTCTCTCTAGCTTCACTTTGCACTATTCTCTTCATTAGCTATGCCATCTTTTATTTAGTCCCTCAAATGTCAGGCTTTCCAGAGCTTGAGGGCCTTCCACCAAGTGTTGCCTCTCCTTGAACTGCTCTTACCACCAATCACCATTGTCCAAACTCCTCTTTGAAGTGTCTATTTGTTCCTCAGTGAAACCTTCCAGCTCCTCACCACACACCCCATCCAACTAGTTGGATCCCCCATTGTATGCTCTGGCTAATAGAATTCATAAAGCTACCAGGATCTGTAATATTTTACTATATTAATATAAGAAAAGGTTGTCTTCCTGCTAAAGACCTAAAAATAACCTGAAATCTGTTATCCTCAAAAATGAATATACTACAAATCATGTCAAACTGCCAGGTGGTCTGGATGACAAAGAATATATTCCTCTGTCTCAGCAATTTGTATGGGAAGAGAAATTTCTAAGCTTGAGATTTGGAGAGGTTCCACTTTCTACTGTCTACTAAAGAGCAGTTCAGCAGCATTGCCCCAAACCTACACCAAAAGGGGACAAATCGATATTTACATTGTTGATTGGGGTTTGGGGGAGGAGTGACAGGTCTTTCCATTTGAATATCCCAGCCCCTGATTTATTGATTCTATGGTAGGTTAGGATCTTACAGCATCTGCTCTTTGAGAGCCTAGACTATCTCTAGCCCTCGAGGGGTGTTAAACTAAATTCCATCTGTCCACAAATGGTGTGCAACTAGATTTTGGTGGAAAACTGCATTACTAGACCGTGTATCATCTACTGACATCTCCTTCCAGGTAAATTAGTGGCTGAGTGAGGGAAGTCTTAGGACTTAGGGACATTGGGCTTGATGAATTATTACCAGTGAAAATTAATCCTGGAATTATCCCATCCTCCAATAGCTGATTTTCATCATAATGATTTCACATGTTTGGTTTTGAAAACAGATCCCCATTCCTAAAGAATTATGTTCTCTCAACTGGCCTATTCTGGTTTGTGCCTTACTCCATAGTGAGTGAATTAGACAATGAATAACAACATTAAATTATAAAGCTTTTTTTGATGCTGTACATCTTTATAAGTTCTTATCACCTACAATTTCTTAGTCTCTCTGTATTGCTTTTTTTTTTTTTTTAACAAATAGGAACACTTCTATTAAATGACAGACTTCATGTGTGTGTGATTGAGCTAGAGAGATGGGAGTTAAATCTTCACTTTTTGGAACGGAATTAGAAGCTGGCCACTTGACATTATGAAATGAGCATATACCATAGAATGTGAGGAGCCTGGGCCCACGTTGAGCTCTTAACCTATTGGCATCTGACCCTTTTATGAAGTCAGGTCATATAGCCTTTGGAACAAGACCTATGCTTTGTTCCAAGACCAAAAGTCCTGATTCTCAGAAGTGTTTTCCCTCAACTGAAACCTGCTCTTATCCCACCTAACAAAGTTTTAAAGCAAGCCCTGAAATGATCAAACTGTTTCCAAGCAACTCACCTGCATCACAGAGCAAAGCTCAAAAATATTTATTAGAACAAAAGAAGTCCCAAACACCTAACAAGGTAAAATTCACAATGTGTGGTATCTACTTAAAAATTACTGGGCATGCACAATAGCCAAACTGTGGAAAGAGCCAAGATGTCCATCAACAGATGAATGGATAAAGAAGATGTGGTATATATATACAATGGAATATTATGCAGCCATCAAAAGGAATGAGATCTTGCCATTTGCAATGACGTGGATGGAACTGGAGGGTATTATGCTGAGCGAAATAAGTCAAACAGAGAAAGACATGTATCATATGACCTCACTGATATGAGGAATTCTTAATCTCAGGAAACAAACTGAGGGTTGCTATATACAATGGAATATTATGCAGCCATCAAAAGGAATGAGATCTTGCCATTTGCAACGACGTGGATGGAACTGGAGGGTATTATGCTGAGCGAAATAAGTCAAACAGAGAAAGACATGTATCATATGACCTCACTGATATGAGGAATTCTTAATCTCAGGAAACAAACTGAGGGTTGCTGGAGTGGGGGGTGGGGTGGGAGGGATGGGGTGACTGGGTGATGGACACTGGGGAGGGTATGTGTTCTGGTAAGCGCTGTGAATTGTGCAAGACTGTTGAATCTCAGATCTGTACCTCTGAAACAAATAATGCAATATATGTTAAGAAAGAAAAAAAGAAGAAGAAGAATGTAGCAGGAGGGGAAGAATGAAGGGGGGGAAATCGGAGGGGGAGAAGAACCATGAGAGACAATGGACTCGGAAAAACAAACTGAGGGTTCTAAAGGGGAGGGGGTTGGGAGGATGGGTTAGCCTGGTGATGGGTATTGAGGAGGGCACGTTCTGCCTGGAGCACTGGGTGTTATGCACAAACAATGAATCATGGAACACTATATCTAAAACTAATGATGTAATGTATGGGGATTAACATAACAATAAAAAAATTTAAATAAAAAAAAATTACTGGGCATGCAAAGAAGCAGAGAAAAATAGAAGTTATCATTAGGAGAGGGAAAAAAGCACAAATAAAACCAATTCAGAAATTATAGAGATGTAGCATTAATAAACAAGGATAATTAAGCATTGCTATAATGTATTCCATATGTTCTTGAGGCTAGGAGGAAAGACTGAACAAGATACAAATTGATTACAAGGGGGAAAAAAAGATATACCATGCAAACGCTCCTGTCCTGGAAGGTTTTTATCTCTCCTTCTATTTTCAATGACAGCCTAGCTGGATATAGTATTCTTGGCTGCATATTTTTCTCATTTAGTGCTCTGAATATATCATGCCAGTCCTTTCCGGCCTGCCAGGTCTCTGTGGATAGGGCTGCTGCCAATCTAATGTTTCTACCATTGTAGGTTATAGACCTCTTATCCCTGAGCTGCTTTCAGAATTTCTCTTTGTCTCTGAGACTTGTAAGTTTTACTATTAGATGTCGGGGTGTTGACCTATTTTTATTGATTTTGAGAGGGGTTCTCTGTGCCTCCTGGATTTTGATGCCTGTTTCCTTCCCCAAATTAGGGAAGTTCTCTGCTATAATTTGCTCCAATATACCTTCTGCCCCTCTCTCTCTGTCTTCTCCTTCTGGGATCCCAATTATTCTAATGTTGTTTTGTCTTATGGTATCACTTATCTCTAAATTCTGCCCTCGTGATCCAGTAGTTGTTTATCTTTTTCTCAGCTTCTTTATTCTCCATCATTTGGTCTTCTATATCACTAATTCTCTCTTCTACCTCATTTATCCTAGCAGTTAGAGCCTCCATTTTTTGATTGCACCTCATTAATAGCCTTTTTGATTTTGACTTGGTTAGATTTTAGTTCTTCTATTTCTCCAGAAAGGGATTCTCTAGTGTCTTCTATGCTTTTTTCAAGCTCAGCTAGATCTTTATAATCATCATTCCAAACTCTAGTTCCGACATCTTACTAATGTCCATATTGATTAAGTCCCTGGCAGTTGGTACTGCCTCTTATTTTTTTTGAGGTGAGTCTTTCCGTTTTGTCATTTTGTCCAGAGAAGAACAAATGAATGAGAGAACAAAATGCTAAAAGGGTAACAATGACCCCAGAAAAATATACACTAAACAAATCAGAAGAGACCCGAAAAGAAAGAAAAAAAAAAAAGAATATGATCAGGCTGGTGACTATAACAGAGCCACACACTAGATTTTTGCTGTATTTTGGTCTGTTAGAAGAAACTGCCTCCAAAAATTTTAAAGAAAGAAAAACTTATATATATACAAAAATAAGGGTAAATACAATGAAGCGATGGAATATGACTGTAAAGATGAAAATTAAAAAAGACTTTAAAAAAGGAATTGATAAGATAAGAAGTTGGTTGAAAAAAGAAAGAAAATAAAAAAAGAAAAAGGAGAGAATGTGATCAGGCAGGAGACTAGACCAAAGCCATACACTAGATTCAGGGTATATTTTGGTCTGTTAGAAGAAAATGTATCCCAAAATTTTAAAGAAATAAAAACTTATATATATACAAAAAATAAGGTTAAATACAATAAAGGGATAGAATATGACTGTAAAAATGAAAATTAAAAAAGATTTTAAAAAAGGAATTGAGGGGCACCTGGGTGGCTCAGTCGTTAAGTGTCTGCCTTCGGCTCAGGTCATGATCCAGGGTCCTGGGATTGAGCCCCGCATCGGGCTCCCTGCTCAGTGGGAAGCCTGCTTCTCCTTCTCCCACTCCCCCTGCTTGTGTTCCCTCTCTAGCTGTCTCTCTCTCTGTCAAATAAATAAATAAAATCTTTAAAAAAAATAAAATAAAATAAAAAAGGAATTGATAAGATGTTGGTTGAAAAAGGAAAGAAGAAAAATTCAACTAAAAATATAGAAATAGAAAAAATAAAGAAACTTTTAAAAATTAACTTTGAAAGACTAAAGCATCATGGGAAAAAAGCCATGAATTCCATGTGCTGTATTCCCCTAGCACTGGGGTTTTGCCGTTCTCATTGATTGGTAAACTTGGTCTTGGCTGGCAGTTCTTGATGATCTTCTGGGGGAGGCGCCTGTCACCTGCCCTTACTGGGTCCTGGCTAAGTAATCTGCTAGGGTTTGTTCTCAGGAGCTTTTGTTCCCTGCAAGCTTTCTGTACAGCTTTGGAAGACGAGAGTGAAATGGCAGCCTCCCAATCTCCGCCCCGGAGAAGCTGAGAACTCGGGCCCCCACTCCTCAGTGAGCCCCCAGAGAAAAGCAGTCAATCACTCCCATCTCCCGCACTCCGTGCTCACCCGGCCTGTGACCGCGCGTTTCTCTCTCTGGCACCCGACCCCGTGTGGAGTCTCCAAACCCAGCAGATCCCTGCGGTGTGCTCCCGCGCCGCTCCTCCCGGGGGAGGAAGGGGAGTCTCCCCGGATCTACCGCTTGTTGGGTCCCTGCTGGAGGAGCAGTGGCCCGACTGTGCCGCGGATCATGGTCTATGACAACCCCAAGCTGAGAGCCCGCACCTTGGCTCTGTCTCTGCAGCCGGCTTCCCTACTCTGATCCCTGGGAGCTCTGCCGCACTCAGGCACCCCCAGCCTTTCTGTGACCTAAGGGTCCTGAGACCACACTGTCCCGCGAGGGTTCCACCCCCCACTTAGCCACTGGAGTGACGTCCCTCAGTGGAGCCGACTTCTAAAAGTTCCGATTTTGTGCTCCGCGGCTCTATCATTGCCAGAAGCGGCCGATGGAGGCCCCCTCCCCCGCCATCTATCCTCCCGAATATCGCCTCAGATTCACTTCTCCGCACATCCTACCTTCCAGAAAGTGGTCGCCTTTCTGTTCAGAGAGTTGTTGCTATTCTTTTCTTCGATCTCTTGTTGATTTTGTAGGTGTTCAGAATGGTTTGATCCCTATCCAGCTGAATTCTGGAGACCAGACGAAATCCAGGTCTCCTACTCCTCTGCCATCTTGCTCTGCTCCCCGCCGAGCCTTATCTTTAAACCCCAAAGTTTGTAGAACATACTATATGTACTTGAAATAATATGTGTGTACTGTAAGGAATAGTATAATTTCACAATGTAGATATGCCACATTGTAAGTAGGGTATACATGACCTAACTCTCTAGATTTTTTTCCTTCTTTCCCTTATCTGTTCTCCTCATATATAACTATATTCCATAAACCTCTTGGAGGGGAGGAATCAGTTCAGCTTGCTCTTCTCCCCTACAGCTACTGGCATTGGAATAAAGATGCCCCTGGCTGTTTCTGATTCACATCCAACTCAAAGCTTTGTTTCTTCCAAATCCTCAGGTTAGGCACATGGCAGGTGTTCAATTCATACCTGTTGATTACCTGAATTATAATTGAGGAACTCTCTTTAATAAGGAACCTGGAGACCTTGCAGGCATTTTCCTCTGGTGTTTTACATGAGAAGGTGTCTGGCCCTGTATTTGGAATAATCATCTCTGCTGGACACAGACTCTGAGACATGTGGCGAGGGTGTGATTTCTTGCCTCCGAAACGTAGTGCATAAGGTTCCAAGGTTCTAATGAAACTCTTTTTTTCTGAGTTTAAATTAAAGCAAATTAAATGCAGGCAGTCAAAAACATTGAAGCGTTACTACCTTGCAGGCTTTTTTTTTTTTAAACCTGAAATTTTAGCCAATAGTCTTATGAAAAAGAATGTCACTAAAGTAGAGCACTAAAGTCTGCTCTCCAGACTCTTGTTTCTTTCCTTAGAGGTGACATTTGGTGTGGCCCAGAGTCACTGTTGACAGCAGGATCTTTCAGGCCAGCAGTCAGGCTATTGTCTGACTTGTTTTGTCCAAAAGCAATTCTATCCCTGACTGACAGCAAATAGACTTCTAGCGGAATAACAAGTGGGGGGCCGGTGACAGGCTGACATTCTTCAGAATTTCTACAGTAACCTGTCAATCGGCTGTACCTTGGGTTCTGCTCAACCTACAGTAAAACATTTAGGAAAACTCCAGAAGCCCCGATCCTTGTCCAAATGGAGCAGAAAAGCTTGATTTCAGGACTGGCAGTCAGTGAAAGAAATACTCCCCCAAGCAGTGCCTTTGTGAATTAAAGTGTGTATACAACAGCAGCTGATGTCCATTACGGAAATGGAAATGTGCAGAAATCAATTTGTTCCTGTTTAGAAAACCCTTTCGCTTTAGAGTTTCAAAATTAACCCTGGGAAATAAAGAAGTACTTATTATTTTTTTTTCAAGAGCTACATGTGGCAGAGTGTTGGGTCCTAAACCCAAGAAGAGAGAATTCATTGAATTGGATGGTGGGAAATAGAATTTATTTGAAATTAACAAGATGTAAAGTACTTGTGGGGCGCCTGGGTGGCTCAGTTGGTTAAGCGACTGCCTTCGGCTCAGGTCATGATCCTGGAGTCCCTGGATCGAGTCCCGCATCGGGCTCCCTGCTCGGCAGGGAGTCTGCTTCTCCCTCTGACCCTCCCCCCTCTCATGTGTTCTCTCTCATTCTCTCTCTCTCAAATAAATAAATAAAATCTTTAAAAAAAAAAGATGTAAAGTACTTGAAATCATATATATGTAAAATCTATATGTATAAGTGATTTCATATATACGTGAAATATATATGAAAGCATATATATAGGGGGACACCTGGGTGGCTCAGTTGGTTAAGCATCTGCCTTCAGCTCAGGTCATGATCCCAGGTCCTGGGATCGAGCCCTGCATCGGGCTTCCTGCTCAGCGGGAAGCCTGCTTCTCTCTCTCCCTATGCTGCTCCCCCCCCCCCCCCGCTTATGCTCTCTCTCTGTCAAATAAATAAAATAAAATCTGTAAAAAAAAAAGAAAGAAAGCATATATATAGGAAATATATATCCGGTTTCGAAGGAGGATGTTAAATGAGGACAGTGTGCCACCGGATGAGGAGAAGGAGCAGTTGGTGAGGAACGTCAGCTGTTTGACACTGTGGATTAGGAATACGAGCCATCAGAATGGAAGTGACAACCCCGTGTCTCTTTTCCATTTCCTGATGTTCTCTGTGAATGTTGTATGCAGCAAGAAGGTTCTGAGAGTCAGAGTCTTGGCAGGCTGGGGAATGAGTGGAGGAGCCCCAGGGAATGTCTGGCATGGAAAGAAAGTGGAAATCAGTGGTCATATCCTGTATCTCTCAGAATTCTTCCGAGATGATGAATTTTTTCTTTTTTTCTTCTTTTTCTTTTCTCTCCCTCCCCCTCCTCCTCCTCCTATAGAAAGCATTCATTTAAACAATACAGGGGAAAGAAAGCAAAAAAGTAGAGATCTTTTTAAAAAGTCTCATCGCCCAGATAAAAGCGCGGTTTGCTTTTTGTAAAGATAGGAGACATGACAGCCTGTTTATAGGCTGGGATTGATCCAGTAGAGAGGGAGACATTGATGATGCAACAGGGAGGGGGCAATCTTTGAAGCTTTGTCCTTGAGCAGGTGAGAGAAATGGGACCTAGAATGTAGCTGGAGGATTTGCCTTTGATAGAAGTGTGGACAGTGCATCTACAGAGACAGAAGGTGTATTAGAGTCATGCTTATTAGATGCAGTAAAATAATAGTTCATCTATTTCTCCTTCATATCACAGAGCAGGGCAGGTCAAGCTTCTCTTCCAGGTTGTCCCCCTCTAGATGGTGATTCTAGAAATGAAGTTCCTGCCATGGTGTGGCTCTGCCATACTGGGATCCTTTATTTCCAGCCATGCAAGGGAGATGGAGCCAAGAATCTCAAGGGGGACTTTCAGGGCCAGGTATGGAAATGGCTTGTGTTACTTTCACTCCCATTCCTTGGCTACTATTCATGCCGCTAGCCCCAAGACAAGGAAGGCTGGAAAGTGTAGTCTTCTGTGTTTCCATGAACAAAAGAGAGAATTGATGAGCTTCCAGCTAGTCTCTGCCATAGGAAGGAGGGCAGAGCCTCTAGATGCCAGTGATTTTTTTTTTGCTAGTTAATATGATTACGGGAATGGGTGAAAGTTCTTTATTTCTGAGTGTAACTGGAAGTAAGGTGTAGGGAGGCAAGAGGGTTGAGGGTTGGAGGAAAGAGAGAATGCTGTAAAATGGTCATCTAAGTGGGTCGAGACTAAATGCTAAGGGAAATGGGTCGAATACCTCTGAGGGAGCGATGGTTGGTGGGCGAGCACTGGGGGGTTTGGCTTGCGGCTGCTGTTGGTCGGCAGGACCAGTAGGAGGGAGACAAGCTGGAAGCTGAAGGCCACCAGGCACGTATACAACTGTCTCTCACTTTCTCTGACAGCCAAGACCTTCAGATAGTACTGACCACTGCTGCTTCCTTTCTGCCTCCTAAACATCTCCCACGTTCCTTTTTGGTCAAACTCTCACCAGAAGCCCTAGGAATTCCCAGGAATTCCCAGGAATTCTGGGAAATGTAGTTCCTAGCTGTAGTCAAGGTAACCACAAAGCACACTCCAGTATCTTTGGCTTTACTTTTTGCCAAAGTGTGTACATGTCACTCTCTGGAATATTATACGTATACTTTATTTGTTTTTTGTTTGTTTGTTTGTTTTGTTTTCTTGTTATTATAAAATTTAACTCTATGAAAATACCACTTTGCTTTGTCCACTGTTATGATCCTCAACACCTAGAACAATATCTGGTGTAGAAAATATTTGTTGAATGAATGCATGAGTTTTTTGGGCATCATGGACAAAGACATCCAGGTGTCTTTCCATGTATGTATACACATACAACTACACACAAACAGATATGGGAGTCAAATTTTACGAAAATGGGATCATACTCTACATTTATGGCTCTATAACTTTGTTTTTTGTTTTGTTTTTTTCTTACCACAAAATCAGACCTACCTCAGTAATAGTAACTATTGGTCACTATCACATTTTTAAATTGTTATAAAGAACTCCGTCATACCTATCACAACCTAAGTAATGAATTCTGTTAGTATAATTAAATAATTAATTAATACCTGATGGGTAGCCATTGTGCTAGCCTGGCTCTAGGTTGATAAGGCCAGCTTGATGAAAAAGACAGAAGGGTCTTGACTGGGTTCTTTCAAATGAAATCAATATGATAGGGCCTTTTCAATATAATCTCAGATTCATTAATCTATGCCAGTATAGTTTAGACTTTTCCCCAACCATCCAGTACTCTTCTACCTGTGGGCTAGAGGTTGGGGGTGGGGGTAGGATGTGGGATATACTTACCAGAAGATCCTTATCAAATGCCAGCCTAGGCAGAGAAGATGAGACAACTTGTGTTGACTTAGCAATATGGTCTAAGGACCATGATGCTCAAAATTTAGCGTGCTCAGGATCACAAATCTTCAGATGCCTATGCACTTTATTCCTACAATTTTTTTCCATTCCTCTGTGAATAGCATATGACAGGAACAGAACAATAGAAGATGAGCTTTTGGTCTAAGTGGTTTGGAGTAACCATTTGAAGCTCAATCTTACACAATCCCCGCTGGGGCTGAAGGCTGGAGGTTTCCATTGGGGAAGTGATTGTAATGAGAAAGCTCAAGGAAGAAATATGCAAGTCTTTGAATCCAGGCCTAGGAAAGTGCAGGATCTCTTCATAAATATCCCGAGCAGCCCTGAATATCAGGGATATCCAGTATATCCAAACCACATAGTCCCTCACCACAGACCAAGTGAATCAAGTGTTGGCCTTTGTGAAATCTGCTAAAGGGAGCATGGAATTTGCCACATGTGGATGCATTCCTCCAATTTCCACCTGTGCTTTGAGTCGGGGGGTCAGGGGTCTGTGAGACCAGGGAGAGTAGTCCAGTGGTGGCAGCGGCCGCTGCTAGAGCAACCTGGCCAGAGAGTCTAGTTATCAGTGACCAGGCGGGACGTGCTGTCATCCACAGCTGGTAAGGCAGGAGCCAGGTCAGCCGAATTGTGGAGAACAGACCCCCACAGCCCCCAGGGGCATGTGACGTGGCCGCCATTCACCGCAGTTGTGATAGCTTGGGCTCAGCCTGCGTGCACGAATGAGCCCCCTGTTTTCTGCTCTCACGGATGGCAGCTGGGGTTTCACCTGGCCAATATTTCTAGTTAATCATACACTATGTGTCAAGTGCTCACTCCCTGCATGGAAGCCCCCAAGAGATCTCGCGAAGAGCATCTTGTAATGAATTTACGGAAACATGAGTATTTGTATGTTCCTTGTGCAAGTGTCTTAAGATTTGGGTTTGTTTTGTTTCCCCTAAGTGAGAAAAATATATTATAGTAAATATATATATATAGGATCCCCCATGTTTATAAAAACTGAGAAGACCAAAGCTTAAAAAAAGGACTAAATCTTGGTATGTTCAGGAAGAAAGGAATAGAGTGAAGCACATCAGTTGTTAACATTGATATCTTGAGGTGGGGGTGGGGGGAGCAAGGGGGAGATGGGAGAGGGATAATTAAAATTTTTTTTGAATTGTGTTAATCACAAAGAGCATATTAATTTTGGAAAAGGGTTGACAAAAAAATCTCAAAATATATAATCAGATTTTTTCAGTCCCTTCATGCTCAATGCAAAAGTTCAATGGAAGGAGGGCTTCTTGGAGGAAAAGATGATGGGAACTTGCTAGTGATGTCACTACCAAACCAGCAGTGTTCATTCGCTCATTCATCCATCCATCCATCCATCCATGCATGCATGCATTCATTCATGCATTCATGGATCCATTCATTCAGTGAATGTTAACTGAGCCAGTACCATGTCCCAGGTACTGTACTGGTATTATTCTAAGTGTTGGTACAGCAGCTAATGGATAGGGTTCTCTGCCTTCTCTTGTAGTACAGACAGATGGCACACAAATGAAATATACGTCTGGTAGTGAGAAGTGATGGTGGGGAAAGCAAAAGCGGAGTACAAGGATAGGGGATAGGGATGGTGTTTCAGGACAGACCTTACTGAGGAAGCAACAGGTCAGTAGAGATTTAAATCAAGCAAGGGAGCAAGCCATGGAAAGACGGGGGTGGGGGTGGGTGGGAAATCAAGATCCAGACAAAGAGGAGCACCATGTTCAGAGAATAGCAGGAAGGCAGAGTGACCCAGGAAAGAGTGAAGGAGGGAGGGGGGTTGGGGAGCTAGTCATGGCCCGCATGATACAGGTCTTATTGGCTGGTGGTAGGGACTTGGGGTTTTATTCTGAATATGATGGGGGTCAGTCAGAAGCTTGTGAGTAGGGTGACACAATCTGATAGACACTTTTTCTTTTTTTAGAGTGAGAATGCACATGTGCATGAGCACGTAAGCGGAGGGGAAGGGGCAGAGAGAGAGAATCTTGAGCAGACTCCCCGCTAAGCACAGAACCTGATGTGGGTCTTGATCTCAAGCCTGAGATCATGACCTGAGCCAAAATCAAGAGTCGGACACTTAACCGACTGAGCCACCCAGGCATCCCCTGTAGATACACTTTACAAGGATCGCTCTGCCTATTATGTGAATAGACTCCTGGGGGACAAAAGTAGAAGTCAGGAGACTCTCATTAGACCAGACAAAAGAATCTGGGAGAATGTGGACCTCTTTCACTTTCTGGCAAATACTCTATTGCTTCAGTACCTATCTTTCGTTGCTCTTGAGCACGAGAAAGACAAACCCAAAGAGAAGTCCCTCTGAGGTCCTCGGTGTGGACTGATTTTAGGTCCTGGAACCGAAGTAGAGTCTGAGCCTCTTGCTCACATAGTTTATTCTTGCCTCTGGACCCACTCAAGCCCGAGCTCCAATGTGTCACCACCTGCTGTGGTACTGTGGAATGCTGCTGGCCTTAGGACCTGGTAGATCAGACGACACAGAACTGGCGGTGGGCACTCAAGTCGTGTAGTTAGAGGTGTCCAGTGATCATACCCGCATTTTCTACTGCAGCCTATTAGCACTGCAGGAGCTCTTTCTCCAAAGGTGTGTTGTTCTCTGCTGTCGGGGCATGCACCTGCTCTAGAACCCCAGGGGCTTGCCAGAGACTCTGCAGCCACGTCGTCACCCAGAGGTCTTTGATACAGCTACAGCTGCTGGCTCACACAGCCTCAGAGAACAGAGCACTTGAACTACAGCTTGGATTGGCGGCAGACCTTCCTTCTGAACTGGACCCCACAGAAAACTGGCAGCCTCTTGTTATCTGATTAGTAAGTGGGACTTGTTTTCCAAAGTCCAGCATATGTTGCTTCCAAGATCCAAAGAGCCTTACTACACACTCTGCCTTTTGCTTAGTGGTAGGAGGTATAAGGTATGATAATTTGTATTTTACTTTAGTGGGAATGCCCTGGGCCATCGAGTCCCTGAAAACTTCCCTGATGTGGCAGTTCCACGATGTCAGGTTTGCTGCCAATCCTCTGCATGCATCTGTCTTCCTAGAGCATCTTGGTCGCCTGTCACTATCTGCTCATCAAGTTCAGTTAGGGTGACATTGTCTGTGTAGTGAACCAGCATGATGTCTTGTAGGTTGTCAGGGTGATACGTCCTTCAGACTACGCTTTGGAGGAGAGTGGGAGTGTGAATACAGTCCTAAGGTAAGAAAGGGATTGTGGAATACTTTCCTGGCAAAGTAAAGTTGATCTTCGCACATAAGGGCGTGGACGTCTTTGGGGGGAACATTAGTCTGCCTCCCACAATCTTAATCCCAAGACTTCCTGCTAAGCATTGTGTAAGTAAGGACTCTCCTCCTCCTAGCAAATATTGTTAGCCTGTCTACCACGAAGATGATCATCAGCACGGTTACAAGCAGATTAGTCTGGGTCAGCTGTCTTCTTCCCTTTCAGTAACTGGGATAGAAGTAGAAGATGGGCCAGCTGCTTTAACTCCTTCCTTCCCAGATTGATTGGCTTTACATCCTGGGAACCAGAAACTGGAGGACTCAGCTGTCAATTGTGGCATCTAACGTCTTTCTATTGTATTTATCACTTCTATTCTCTATGAGTCCCTTAACTTATCCATCAGCTCTGTCCACCCACCCACCCATCTATCCATCCATCCACCCACCCACCCATCTGTCCACCCATCCATCCATCCATCCAACCACCCATCCATCCATCCATCCACCCATCCATCCACCCACCCACCCATTCATCTACCCTTTAATTTGTACATCTACATAAATTCACTCTTATGAATTAATTAAAATCATGTACAGGGGTTTTAGCTCAAATATTAAGCATAAATTATCCATAAAACTAAGTAAAAGTTATTTGCTAGGAGAAGTAGGTGAGAACACAGAGAAGTTGAACAGGGACAAGGGAGAGGTGAAGAACTCCATCCTGGGAGAGACTGGGGAAGCCAGGGCCGGTAGATTCCTGGCCATTGCTTCATGAGTTAAAATGCATGTGGTGGAGGGGACAAAAGCAAGCCATTTAAGGGGAGCTGCTAACGTGAGAATTCTGTCAGAAGCATCCCCCACCTCTCCTGTGTGGCCATGGGCATAGAGAACTCTCACCTTGTGTGAGTCTTCTTTCCATGTAGGAACTACCCAAACTGTACTTGGTGCCCCCCTCCCCACTTTTCTTCCTCATCTCTCTTTTAGTATTGTTGTCATTTACCAGGGAGATACATAGTGGGGGGGATGAATAACTCATCCTTGGTAAAGCCTTTCCTCTATATTTTGTTTTTGCTCTTTTACCAATTTTCTTTTCTTTGGGATAATTGTTTATTAAAAGGGAAATAAGAGGGGTGCCCGGGTTGCTCAGTCAGTTAAGCAGCTGCCTTCAGCTCAGGTCATGATCCCAGGGTCCTGGGATTGAGCCCCACATTGGGCCCCCTGCTCAGTGGGGAGCCTGCTTCTCCCTCTTCCTCTGTCCCTCCCCCAGCTCGTGCTCTCTCCCACTCTCTCTCAAATAAATAAATACAATCTTAAAAAAAAAAGGGAAATAAGAATTTCAATAAGGGATTTCCTATTTACTTTTTTAAAGATTTTATTTGAGAGAGAGAGAGAGAGCACAAGTGAGAGGCAGGGAAGGCAGACACTTAACCAACTGAGCCACCCAGGTGTCCCTTTATTTTTTATTTTATTTTTTTAAAGATTTTATTTATTTGACAGAGAGAAACAGCGAGAGACGGAACACAAGCAGGGGGAGTGGGATAGGGAGAAGCAGGCTGCTTGTGGAACAGGGAGCCTGAGGCGGGACTCGATCCCAGGACCCTGGGACCATGACCTGACCCGAAGGCAGATGCTTAACGACTGAGCCACCCAGGGGCCCCCCTTTATTTTTAATAGAAGTATAGTTGATATGCAATGTTGTCTCAGTTTCAGGTATACAACATAGTGATTCAGCAATTCTATGCATTATGAAATGTTCATCATGCTGAGTGTAGTCACCATCTGTCACCATACAGAGTTATTACAATATTATTGACTATATTCCCTGGGTTGTACTTCTCACCATTGTGACTTGCTTATTTTATAACTGGAAGTTTGTACCTCCTAATCGTTCAATAAGGGACTTCGCAATTAAAATTTCACTTATTGGTCCCAGGCTCCCTTAAAAATTAATTTAAATTATGGAGTATTCCAAACATGTTAAAAAGTCAACAGAAATAATGTGCATACAACATACCCATCACTAAGATTAAACAATATGTCAAACTGTTGATATATTTACTTAATGTTTCTCATTCTTGGGGTGCCTGGGTGGCTCAGTCGTTAAGCATCTGCCTTCGGCTCAGGTCATGACCTCTGGATTCTGGGATCGAGCCCCACATCAGGCTCCCTGCTCAGTGGAAAGCCTGCTTTTCCCTCTCCCACTCTCCTTGCTTGTGTTTCCTCTCTCGCTGGGTCTCTTTCTGTCAAAAAAAAAAAAAATTGCTTATCGTTCTCTTTTATTTTTTACTTTGTAAGAAATAAAACATTATGAATGGATCAAAAACCCAACCCCTACTCCCCATTTTCCTCCTACCCCAGATGTGCTTTTTTTTATCTTTCATATGTTTTTATGCTTTTATTACACATTTATGTATTTATGAATACTATCCTATTGCTACTTCTGCATCCCACATCATGTGTTTGAGGTCTGTTCATGTTGATTCATGCAACTCTCTTTTTAATTTTAGTAGCTGTATAAAATTTCTTTTTTTTAAATGTTTTATTTATTTATTTGACAGAGAGAGACACAGCGAGAGAGGGAACACAGCAGGGGGAGTGGGAGAGGGAGAAGCAGGCTTCCTGCGGAGCAGGGAGCCTGATGCAGGACTTGATCCCAGGACCCTGGGATCATGACCTGAGCCGAAGACAGACGCTTAACGACTGAGCCACCCAGGCACCCCCATTAGCTGTATAAAATTTCATTGTGCAATTGAATTGGTTTATCTGTTGTCTGGTTCATTGACATTTAGATTTTTCCAGTTTTCCTACTGTATGTGTAATGAGAACAAAGAACCTCTTTGTGAATATTAGTGAACATTTTTGTAGGATAGATGATAGAAGTAGATTTCTGGTCATTGTGGATCATCATTATGTATGTATCTATGTATCCATGTATCTATCTGTCTGTCTATCATCTACGTCTCTCTTCAAGTTGCCTGGATATTATCCCATTCTTCTTCGAAGAGGTTGAACCAATTTACACTCCACTCAGAGCATAAAAGAGCTGCTGTTTCAGATCTGGTAAGTAGTTTGTGCCAAACTACATACAGTGGTGAAATAAGTCGACTTTGTCTACCAGTTGCTACTCTTTGGGAGAATTCCCCTTTTCTTGGAATCTCCATTTCTGAGGTGCCCCAGAACACCTTGGGTGTGACTTTAGAAGTTAGACCTCTTGAAAATGTCTTACTTTCTTTCTCACACATCAGTTACTAGGTTTGTTAGACATTTTAATGTTTTGCCACTCTGATGGATGTAAGTTGTGTTTCATTTTGCTACTTTCATTCATTTTAATAGCTGTATGGATTTTCAATGAATAGAATTTCTTTTTTTAAAGATTTTATTTATTTATGACAGAGAGAGAGAGAGAGAGAGACAAGCATGCTCCCTGCTGAGCACAGAGCCTGACGCGGGACTTGATCCCAGAATCCTGGGATCATGACCCGAACTGAAGGTGGACGCTTCATTGACTGAGCCACCCAGGCACCCTAGAATTTCTTAATCATTCTTTTATATATTCATTGACCATTTGAATGTTCTCTTTTGTGATTTCCCAATTCTTAATCATTTTACCTTTTTCTCTTGGATTGTGTGCCTTTTTTCATAAATGTTTATTTGGCATATGTCTTATTAATGTCTTCTTGCAGTCTGTGGCTTACCTTTTTACTTTGTTGTGCCTTTTCTGACAAAGTTGTTCATTTTAAGGTAGTCATATATCTGATTTTCCTTATAGTTTTGGCTTTTTGTGTTCTGCTTAAGAAATTAATTTTCAAGGGCATCTGGGTGGCTCAGTCGCTAAGTGTCTGCCTTCAGCTCAGGTCATGATCTCAGGGTCCCGGAATCGAGCCCCACATCGGGCTCCCTGCTCAGCAGGGAGCCTGTTTCTCCCTCTGCCTGCCACTCCCCCTGCTGTGCTTTCTCTCTCTGTCAAATAAATAAATAAAATCTTTAAAAAAGAAGAAATTAATTTTCATCTGGAAGTCATAAAGATATGCCTCAATTTTTAGAGATTTGCTTCTTATCTTTAAGACATTAACGTATATGCATGAGTTGGAGATCTACTTTTGTGTTTCACTATATGAATTATGAAAATTTTCACCACCACCTATTGAACAGTGTATTTTTTCACTGTTTGATTTGTTATATCTACTCTGTCATGTGCCAACTGCCTTTTGTATATGGGCTCCCTGAGCAAGTAATACATTGGTTACATTATAGTCTCCTAGTAAATTGATACTTGTAAGAAATGCGCTCATGTATTCTTTTCCTTAAAAACAATTTTGGCTATTCTTGGCCTACGAGTTTGGGGATCAGTTTGTCAAGTTTTGTGAAAAACTCTGTTGAGACCTGTAAATATAGGGAAGCAGCTGGTGGTGGCCAGAGCAGGGGGGAGTGGGGGGTGGATGGGCAAACCAGGAGAAGGGGAGTGGGAGATACAGGCTTCTAGTTATGGAAGGAATAAGTCATGAGGATGAAAAGCACAGCATAGGGAATAGAGTCAATGGTATCATAAGAGGGTTGTATGGGGACAGATGGTAGCCACACTCGTGAGTGCCCCGTAACGTATAGACTTGTCGAATCACTATGTTGTACACCTGAAACTAATGAAACATTGTGTGTCAACTATCCTTCAATTTAAAAAAATCTGTTGAGATTTTGATTGAAATTTACTGAAATATTAATAGATTTTTCTAATGTTAGTTGACCCTTAAAATCCTGGGACAAACCCTGTTTCACTGTGCTGTGTGATTACTTTTCAGTGTTGCTGTATGCAGTCTGCTAATGTCTTCTGTAGGATATTTACTTCTGTATTCACAAGTAACATTAACCTTTTCTTTCTTACCCTGGCCCAATTTGGGGGATTAAGGTAAGAAAAGTCTCATGAAGTGAGTCGCAGAGATTTTCCTCTTGTCCCATCGTCTAGAATAAGGGTTGGCAAACTATGGCGTACTTATTAAATTCAGTCCATTGCCTGCTTTATAAATAAAATTTGGTTGGAACACAGTTTTGCCCATTGATCGATGTGTTTTTTGTGGTTGCTTTCATGCTGTAGCTCGGTGTTGCATTGGAGATTGTGTTGCCTGTATGTGAAAAAAGGAAAATGGTAAACCCATTATAGGTGGGGGAAGGAGTCATAAAATCAAAAACCTAAACTGGTAAAATAAAAAATAAAGAGAAAATAGAGAACACCAATGGAACCAAAAGCTAAATCTTGAAAAATATTAATGAAAACGATAAACTTCTAGCAAGATTACCCACAAAAATGAGGAGAAAATAAACACCAGTGAGAATGGAGAACAGAGGGGCGCCTGGGGGGCTCAGTTGGTTAGGTGACAGCCTTTGGTTCAGGTCATGGTCCCAGGGTCCTGGGATCGAGCCCCGGGTTGGGCTCCCTGCTCCTCGGGGAGCCTGCTTCTCCCTCTCCCTCTGCCTGCCGCTCCCCCTGCTTGTGCTCTCTCTCTCTGTCAAATAAATAAAATCTTTTTTTTTTAAAAAAAGAGTGGAAATCAGGACATAAGAATGAATGCTACAGTTCAGGGCTCAGGGATATAAAAATCACAGTAGAATATGAATAGTGCTATTTCAATCAAATTTGAAAACTTGGATGAAGTAGATATTTTATTTAGGAAGTAAAAATTGCTGAATTAGTTTTTTAAAAAATATTTATTTATTTATTTTAGAGAGAGAGAAAGAGAGTGAGCAGGGGGGAGTGGCAGACGCAGAGGGAGAGAGAATCCCAAGCAGACTCTTCACCAAGTGTGGAGCCCAATGTAGGGCTCGATCCCACAAACCTGAGATCATGACCTGAGCTGAAACCAGGAGTTGGCCACATAACAAACTGAGCCACCAGGTGCCCCAAAAGAATTGGTTTTGACTCAACAATGAACGGGACATCTAATAGAAATACAATCATCATGAAACTGTGGTTAGAAATCTAAACACACACACACACACACACACACATGCCCTATATACACAC
Organism: Phoca vitulina; assembly: GCF_004348235.1. NCBI lineage: Eukaryota > Metazoa > Chordata > Mammalia > Carnivora > Phocidae > Phoca > Phoca vitulina. Next base: position 23,686,938 of record NW_022589735.1, read on the forward strand.
ACATACGCCCCAAGTGTCCACTAGGACCAGATGATTTTATAAGCAAGATCTACCAAATTTCAGAAGGTCTTACGTAATGTGTTCTAGGCTAGGGGTTGACAAATTAAGGGTATCATTATACAATTACTCTTTTTAAAAATGACTATTATTAATTTCTTGGGCCACAGGGACAGTGTCAAATTAAGTCTAAGCCTGTACCAGTCACAAGCTCGGGGTTACAACTTCCTGTGGAGACTTCCCTTCCCTTATTCTGCCAAACTCCAGGTTGAGGTAGACTTTCTTATCACCACCCTGTGATACTGAGTAGATGATTTCAAGCCTATCTTTTTACTGAGGGTGCAGGTCTTTGAAGACCTTGTTTCTAACACTTTGCTTTACTCAAGCTCAAGACCTCATCTCTTGTCACTGAGGAGGGCCAAAGCCCCTTGTGGCTGAGACATTCACCCTTTCACCTCACTCAGGGCATCTGCCACATCAGCCCAAAGACACTAACAGTTGTGCTTCTGGTCTTTCTTTAGTTTTGGAAACCAGGAAATAATAGTTATGGGCTAAATTTTGTTCTCCTCCATCGCCCCAATTCATACGTTGAAGTCCTAGTACCCAAATCCTTAGAATAGGATTGTATTTTGGGACAGGATCTTTAAAAAGAGAATTAAGTTAAAATGAAGGTCTTTAAGGTATTCCTAATCCAACATGGCTGGTATCTGTGGAAGAAGAGGAAATTTGGACCCACAGACATACAGAGAAAAGACCGTGTGAGGATACAGGGAAAAAGGTAGCCATCCACAAGCCAAGGGGATAAGCTCAAGAAGGAACCAACTTTACCGACACCTTGATCTTGGACTTCTAGACTACAGGACTGGGAGACAATACATTTCTGTTGCTTCAGCCACCCCATCCATGGTACTTTGCAATGGCAGTCCAAGCAAACAGATACCCTCCCTTTTCCCTGTCAGCTCAACTTTGCATTTGAAACAATATTTCTTATATTCTATACAGCATTTCTAATTGTAGCTGGGAGGGTTTTCAGGTTAGCCAGGAAACATGCTGTGGGAATGTAAGTCCCACGCTCCTTTTAAAGAGCCAGACTGTGCCTTCTGGACTCTGCCAATCTTCATGAAAGGTGCTGCCCTGGGGTCTAGCAGTGAACGCCACACCAGAGGTCAAGAGCCCTAGGCTTTCAACATAGCTCTCTGCTAACTAGCTGCAAGCCAATGAATGACTCCTTCTCAGCTTCTGGGCTCTCATCTGTGAAAGAGGGGTCTTCCATTGGGTCTAAACCTTCACCTCCTCAGACACCCCTCTGGAGCTTGCTGAGGTGCTATTGAGGTGACTGTCAGCCCACTTCACCCTGAGCAGCTCCCCTTGTGTGCCTTTTGCCTTTGTGTTCTGAAAAATATCTCATGTGAAAAAGCCTTGTGGGTCTAAAACCAGTGTAAAAGCATTTTTTTTTTTAAGATTTTATTTATTTGAGAGAGAGAAAGAATGAGAGAGAGGGAGAGAGCACATGAGAGGGGGGAGGGTCAGAGGGAGAAGCAGACTCCCTGCTGAGCAGGGAGCCCGATGCAGGACTTGATTCCGAGACTCCAGGATCATGACCTCAGCCAACCCACTGAGCCACCCAGGCGCCCCAAGGCATTTTTTTTTTTTAAAGATTTCATTTATTTATTAGAGAGAGAGAGAGAGAGATCACACGTAGGCAGATAGGCAGGCAGAGGGAGAGGGAGAAGCAGGCTCCCTGCTGAGCACAGAGCCCGACATGAGGCTCAATCCCAGGACCCTAGGATCATGACCTGAGCCGAAGGCAGCCGCTCAGCTGACTGAGCCACCCAGGCGCCCCTGCCCCAAGGCATTTTTAAAAAAGATAAAATCTCAAGTTCCTGTAGAATCATTGGAGCCTGTTTCTTCCCAGCAGCAGTCCAGAGGCTCAGTGATCCCATTTAGTGCAGCCCACCGTCTCGAGAACGGAAGGAGCCAAGCCCCAAAGCCAAGTGATTTTCTGGATCTTTCCAGGAGCCGGTGGCTGAGCGTGACACAAGACGGTAGCCCCGTGATTCCTGGTCTTTCCTTCTTCAGTCAACGCTCCATGAGAGCCCAGCCTGTCCCTGTGACTGAGGGCGCTGTTTGCGTGACATTGCTGAGCATCATACCCCGGGATAGTTCAGAGCTTTCCTAACAACTCTGGGGAGAATGGTGTGGATTCCTTTAAAAGGGCCACTTGGCTTTTTACTCCTCACCTTCCTCCTATTTTTCAGTCACTTGGGTCAGCTGACAGGCACCTGTCAGCTGCTTCCCAGGCTGCCGTGGGAAAATGGTGTCTGGCCAAACCAAGGGACAGGAGGCTGCAAAATCCATGTCTGGACAGTCCGTGTCCATCAGAGAAGTCACAGTCCATACATTTCTCAGACTACGTCTCCAGCCATGACTTTGGCAAAGGACACTCACTGTGTCCCAGTGCTCATCTGCAGCCCTCTTGGGTCCCTGAGCCCTAGGAACCCCTGTGGGTCAGGATCCTGCAGGAGTGCAGGCTGCAGACAGCAAATGCTGACTCCCCCGGATTATCCTGGAGCGCAGCCTTTTCGGGATTCGTTCAGTATCTACAAGCAAAAAAGCAACAAACAAACAAAAATTCATGGGTTCTTTTGGGTTCCGACCATTTAAAAAAATATATTGGTCTTTCTCCTTTAATTCTTGATTTTTCTTTTAATTATCCTCTTTTCCTCTTCCCAAAACAAATGGCACCTAATCAAATTCTAATTAACATACTGTGTTATATTTTGGTGTAAAATATGGTGATTCAGCCTTTCTATACGTTAGTCAGTGCTCACCACGACAAGTGCCCTCCTTAATCCACATCATCTGTTTCCCACATTCCCCCCGCCCCCCTCCCTCCTGATACTAACCATCAGCTTGTTCTCTATAATTAAGAATCTGTTTCATTTCTTTTTTCTTCATTCATTCATTTTGTTTCTTAAATCCCTCATCTGAGTGAAACCATGTGGTATTTGTCTTTCTCTAACTGAATCATTTTGCTTAACATTAAACTTTCTAGCTCTCTCCACGTTCATTGCAAATGGCAAGATTTTATTCCTTTTTTATGGCTGAGTAATATTCCAGTGTGTGTGTGTGTGTGTGTGTGTGTGTCTTTATTCATTCATCTATGGATGGACACTTAGGTTGCTTCCATATCTTGGCTATTGTAAATCATACTGCGATAAACATAGTGGTGCATACAACTTTTTGAATTAGTATTTTCATTTCTTTTGGGTAAATACCCAGTAGTAGAATCCCAATCATAGGGTAGTTCTACTTTTAATTTTTGAGGGACCACTATCCTGTGTGCCAATTCACATTCCCACCAATACTGCACAGGGTTCCTTCTTCTCTACATCTTTGCCAACATTTGTTATTTCTTGTGTTTTTAATTTTAGCCATTCTGATAGGTGTGAGGTGATATCTCATTGTGGTTTTGATTTGCATTTCCCTGATGTATGATCTTGAGCATTTTTTTCATGTGTCTGTTGGCCATCTGTAAAGACATCATTTAAAAATACTTTTCTTCTTCTTAAGAATCTAAATTAATTTCAGTAAGATTTGAAGGAACAAATTGAAATATTTCACATTTATTTCTAAACATTTTTAAAAGAATTTCTTATAGAGTCATACAAATTTAGAATCAGAAGTAACATAAGCAATCATAGTCTATATGGGATATTTCTTGCTGTTTTTGGTAAAGCATCTGAATTTCCATTTGGGGACCCATCTCAATCCAGCTCTCCACCCAAGTGGTTTTGGGGGAGTTGACTTTCTCTCTCTCAGGCTCCAGGGGTGAGTGCAGAGCTCAGGTCTGGCTGATTAGCTTGTTCTACCTCTCTGGTCTCACATATTGGCTCAAGGATAGGTTCAGGACTCTCGCCTTAAGTGTTGTGAAAGATTTCTTCTTGTCCCTGGACCTGAACTTGGGAGAATACTGGGTTGAAGCTGCTAGCAGCCATCTTGCTCCAAGTTAGAGTCCAACAATGAAACCGTGGAGAAGGGCTGAGCCAAGGAATGGGAAGAAACCAGGTCCTTGTAATAGATGAAGCTGTACCTAGAGCCATTTGGACTTCTGGACATTCTAGTTCCAGGAGGCAAGAAAGAACCCTCCTCCCTCCCCAGTGCTTGCATGCGCACACAAACACACACACACATTTTGTCTTTTCTGAGCCAATTTGATTTGGACTTTACCTGCAGTGGAGAGGTTTTATCCCCTTCAACTGATAGACAAGGACACTCAGACTCAGGGACTAGAAGTGATCTGGCCGGGATTCCTTGGTGAGCAGACTGACAACATAGCCGGGACTAGGACTGGGGCCCTGAATCTGACTGTCTGTTTTTATCATGGTTGAGTGCGTATCTAAGTGGTTTCAGAAAGCCAAACATGGCTTCATTCAGGTCCAGAGGAGTGGTCATAGTTAAATTTAGGGTTGTGAGCATTACAGATGAGGGGAAAAACTGACCATCACGTAGATCAGGATGTTGAAATTTTAGAAATAACTACACAACCATCGAGATAAGTCAGGTGTGTGGTAACAACAGGGCCATGGATACAAGGATGGTGGAAAAATATGTAGATTACTTAACTCCAGCAGATATAGATATAGAATAAGTGTCTTGTTCTTTGCAAAAGATGGAACACGGAAACGTCATGTTCTTTGTATGCATTTGGGGATAAAACCCAACTAGTGTTATGGTTATCACCAAAAAAAAAAAAAAAAATGCTGCCAAGGTGCCAGATTTGGTCAAAGAATTTGGGGTACTGTGGAACCATCACACCCTAACCACCCCCTGCCATCCCCTCCCAACACACATGGGGTAGAAAAAGATTATTCTGGAACTCACTGGAAATCTGAATACACTCAGAGAATAAAGAAAGGAGTGTGGGGTTGATTCTATTTAAACATGTAAAAATAATCCATGTGTGTTAATAATCCATGTGTCTTTGGGTATGACCACCTCTGTTGCTGTCGGTATAAATAAAGTCAACATAGATTTGCTTTGCTCTGCGTGGGCCCCTCCTAACCTTTGCAGGGCCCAAGGCGGAAGTAGAAATGGAGGCCTAATACCATAGTTTAAGAAGTGAGAATTTATATATTAAGCTAACTGTGAAAAGAGTAGAACATGTTCTACCATTCTACCCCGGTATGAAGGTAGGAGCCAGGTTCAGTGTTGAATTGTGAGACTCTGGGGAGTCAGGTGCCGGAATGTGGGCTGATGAGGCCATTCATCCGTGGCTCCCAGCTCCCCAGCACTGAGCCCGCCCCCTAGCCCATGCCCCGTGTTGTCCCATCTCCAACCCCGTCTTTTGTTGGGGAGGGTTGTCTCACACATGCATGTGGACACCCAGTCTGTGTAGCTAAGCGCTGTCCTCCAAAGGCACTCTTGGAATGCCACTTGGGTCTAGAGGTATCCTTGGAGGTCTGGTTTCCCCTTAGATGGACAGACTGAGGAAGAGGTCTATGCAGGTTCCCTGGAAGCAGGTTCGGGGAGAAGGATCTCTGGATCCAGTGGAAGAGGAACATAGTCTTGGAGGAAGGGGACATAGGGCTTTGGTACCTGTCCTTGGCCATGGCCTCCTAGCCCTGAGGAGGAGCAGACCAGCGCATGGAGTCCCTCTTGCCTGGGCCTTCTCTGATGCTGGCTTCGCCTCCTCCACTCTCCACTGTGGTTTTGTAGGACCTGGTTCTTGGACAGGGAGGGCTTGTGAGTTGAATGGGAATGGAGGCAATGCTGACCATCTGCTGTTGCAACTAAACCTCTCTCTTGTTTCTAAGGATCATGAAAGGGGGTGGAAGGGAGTGAGAACATGGATGGATGACATTGACATGTTGCTGCTTCTGGTTTGCACGATCTCTTCTCTTTCTAATATAGGTATCTGTGGTTAAACCAGTGGACTGGACAGCATCCTTCACCAGGGTCTTCTTATTGTGTTTGTACCTCACCTAGCTACCCTGCCCACTGACTTCCTTCGGCTGCTAAATCCTCACCTTTGAAGTGTCCCCCTGATGGCCCCCCATCTGCATCTTCTGTGACCTTTGCTTTCCTTTGGTGATCCTTGGAATGCACCTTTGGATCACAGCTATAGTTGCGATCTTCTTTGGGCTCTGTGCTGTTCTACCCTGTTCCACTGCCTGGACTTTCTTCTGCAGCCCCACACCCCAGCTGGATGGCCCCACCCGGTCCCACTAGTTCTTAAAGATTTTTGACTTTTTTATTGGACAGAGAGAGAGAGAGAGCAAGTGGAAGGAGGGCAGAGGGAGAGGGAGAAGCAGATTCCCCGCTGAGCAGGGAGCCTGATGCGGGACTCGATCCCAGGACCCTGGGATCATGACCTGATCTGAAGGCAGGCGCTTAACCAACTGAGCCACCCAGGCGCCTCCACCCTGGTCCCTCTAGTTCTAACCAGCTTTTAGTTTCGTTCAGTCTCCTGGCTGAAGTGTAACAGATGCATTTATAGATGTAGACACATACATATACGTTGTGTGAAATGGACGTTGGAAATCATCTCTAAGATTATTTAAGCATGCTTTGGCCCAGATTTCAGAGTTTATAGAACAGGAACGTGAGCCCCATCGATGTATTGTGAAGGGTCACACAGCGCACCAGGGACACAGCTGGGACCCACAGCCAAGCCTTCTGACCCCTTCTCTACCTACCTTCCCATCCCCCCAGGTGACTCCCACCATCACATAGAAGATTTTCCCTCTTTTTGCCAACTTATAATTCCTGGAACTAACAAAATGTAAGAAAATCCATTTCAAGTGCTATACTTCTTGTTTTCTCTTCTTTTTTCCTTTCCTTTTCTTTTTTTTTCTTTCTTTCGTCTTCCTTCCTTCCTTAAGATTGATTTATTTATTTGAGAGAGAGAGAGAGAGGGAGGGGGGATGCATGGAGAGGGGCAGAGGGAGAAGCAAGGACTCTGGGATCATGACCCGAGCTGAAGGCAGATGTTCAACCGACTGAGCCACCCAGGTACCCCATCTTGTTTTCTTTCTTTTTAAATTTGTTCAGGTTTCTCTTCTTATAATATCTTCTGGTCTACGGACACTAAAACAGATCTGTGACCTGGTTCACATTCAATTCTCTTTCCTTCTAATTTCGACCTTCTGAGAAGACAAGCAGATAACCTTCCTTTTTTTTTTTTTTTCAATTTCAGAAGCCAATCTGTGAGAATAGGATGGAGACATAAGAGTAACCCTAGGAGAGTCGAGCTGTTTGCTTCTCATTGGCACCAGAAGCTGGGAACATGGTAAAAAGGTGAATAGATGTTTACTCTTCTAATGCATTCCCTGACAAGTTAATCACATTAAGGTTGTCTAAGGTCAAGGTTATTTTTTGCATGTTTCCTAACCCAACATTGCAACACACGTACACATGCATGTGCACACGTGAACAATATAAAAATGATTTATAATCTTTTTCTGAATAGTCAGACCATCTTGCAAAAGATTCATGTGTTCTAGGGCTGAGAGTGATTCACTGCATGTGGGTAATAGTTTCTAGCATAATTTAGCTCCTGTTTGTGTGTGTAAGTTGCCATGTTGGAAAGGGTACAGAACTTAATATGTAATTTATCCAAATCAGCCAATTAGAGAAGATTTTGTTCTTTGCTTCCAATGTAACTTGGTAGTTGTCCCTATTCTGTGAACTCTGTCAGATTTTTTTTTGCCCTCATGGGAGTTGCAATCTGGTTCATTCATGTCTGAGTTTCCTTTTGCAGATACATCATAAGCATTGAAGAAATGAAATCAGTAAATAAACACATGAAAAATTTGGTTAATAAACCTAGTCAGTGGCTAAGATGAAATATTTACTGTCAACATTGTACATCACTTGGTAAACTCATTAGCGTGGCAGTCAATGTAAAGAGAATTAATGTAACTTCCAAATTTAGAGTGCGGACTGAAGAATGACGACAGGCTCATTTTTTCCTTTACTCTTTCTATAATTCTGGGAAAATGGAGTGGAAAAATCATTACTGCTCTATATCTCATTTCAAAGGTTGTTGGTTGCATGTGTTGTTCATAATTTGTGTCTTTGTGGAATTTGATGAAGTATTGGAAACATGAGGGGGGAATGCAGCCCTTTTTTGGCAGAACATCTGTTTAATAGTAAATCTTCATGCTCTGCTGCCCTCACCAAAGCAAATGTTGACATTTACTGAGCGCCTGTGTTGATTACATATAGTATTTAATGTAATCACAGTAACCCCATAGGGTGTGTGTGTGTGTGTGTGTGTGTGTGGTGCAAGTAAGTTGTGTTGGGCCACATAACTAAAGAGTGAAAGATCCGGTACTTAGGACTTGGCCTCACTGCTGAGTGCATGCCTCATGCATCAAATGGTCCCACCTGAATTGAGTGATGCTCTCAGTTAATGGTCTAATGATGCTCTTAATTCATTTTACTCCTCTGTCGATACTCATTTCAGTTCACTGTAGAACCTTCTGTTGAGTCTTCATTGGAAAGGAGAAAAAAACTGGGTATACATTAGGTGTAATTTTTTTCCCCATATAGTGTTCAAAATCCTGGAAATATTCTTTAGACCAAATAGTTTGCAGTAAAGCCCAACTTCTGGAACCCTTCTGAAAACTCCGCACTAGCAAAAGAGCTAAACCTTGAAACAGGACTGCATCATGCATTATTAGTCAAACAGAGTGCCTGGTGAAAAAAACAAAACAAAACAAAACAAAACAAAACAAACCAGAGTGCCTGGTGATAAATACAGTTATTTTACATTAATACATTAATCCTATCAGTAAGAATACCGAACTTTCTACCAGGCATTATACTTTGCATTTTATGTCTTAACAATTAGAGCAACGTTGTTTGAATATTTATTAGGTGAAGGAAACTGTGTTTTGCATAAATTATCTCCCACTTATTTTTTAGAGTATTTCAGGGAGGTAGAAATACATCATTACCAAAAGAAAAGAAAAAGCAAAGAAATCTATTATCCATTTTACTTATGAGAAAATTGATCCTCAGTGAGGTTGAGTTGCCTAAAATCACATGGCTGGTTAGGAGCAGAGCCTAGAATTGATTTTCTAATGGGGTGGTTTTTCAAAACTGGAATATTACCACGGATACACCAGAAGTGTCTTCTAAAAAGGAAGGGAATAGTCCTCTTGAATGTTCTTTACCAGAATGAAAGCTGAGAAATTAGTCCCTCTCCTTCCTAGATAATTTCTGAGCATGCTTCCCACATGAAAAGCTCTCTGCCTGAGAGAGGCAAAGATAACAGGAAATAGTCCATGCTTGTTTGCTTTCTGGGAGGATACTCAGACGCCACATTGCTCTAAAGGAACTTGCCTCCCCGCATGGTAGAGATTGGACAAACCCACAATTGCAACATTACAACATAGATGGGGACCCTGTGGAAGGCAGATGCAGAACACACAGGGTCTTACTCAACTTTGTATCTCTCACTGGCATCCTGCAAAAAAGGAATTAAAAAAAAAATTTGGGGGGGGATGTGTGAAGCAAAATGGCAAAAACTTTGCCAACCAGCTTAAGATGCTTATTAAACATTTTTCTGGATGAATAAAAACTGTGCTAAAAGCCTTGTAAGCTAGCTTTGGGAAAAGGAAATGAGAACAGGTGGGAAGAAAGGAGGTAGAATGGTGGGGAATGGTAGTGGAACTAACGGCTATCTGTCCCACTTTTATTTATTTATTTATTTATTTATTTATTTATTTATTTATATTTTTTTTTTGGTAATTTTTTTTTTTTTTTAAAGTAGGCTTCATGCCCAGCGTGGAGCCCAATGTAGGGCTTGAACTCACAACCCTGAGATCAGGACCTGAGAACTCCTGAGATCAAGAGTTGGATGCCCAACCAACTGAACCACCCAGGCATCCCTAAGGGTTGTTTTATTTTTACTTAAGTAATCTCTACACCCAACATGGGGCTCAAACTCACAACCCTGAGATCACTAGTTGCACACTCCACCCCCTGAGCCAGCCCCAGGGCTTCTCTGTTGGGCCCACCTTTAGAAGAGGCAAAGATAACAGGAAATAGTCCATGCTTGTTTGCTTTCTGAAGGAAATACTCTCAGGATGGCCCCCTTCCTGTGATCAGGGGGTGGCAGCCTTAGCATCTCCCACAGTAACCCGAAAGCATGACCCAACGGGAAACTGAAGATGTTCACGATTGACCTAGGGTCGCCTTGGCTACTGTTTGTTTCTTTTTCATTTGACTAACAAATAACGACTTAAATAGATCTAATTCTGTTCTTGATCCTCTATATATCAAAGTGAGAATTTTAAGGATGACGATAAAGAGGGAATGGAGTTTTGAGTCTTTAGCTTGCTACCTTAAGTTCTGTGGGACGTGGGAAGGCAGCATGTTGTTTTAGGTGGAGTCATCTGTATGCCTGGAATTTGGGTTGACATAATTAAGCTCACACATATGTGCGTGAGTGTGTGTATAAATATATCTCAATTCTCTCTTGTGTCTAACTAGCTATCAATATGTTTTACGTATAGATAGATTTGGGGAGTTCCCAAGGCTTATTGATTCTAAATTCTATAACACCCAAGTTAGTGCTATAAATTGCTTTGCCTCATCTTTATGTAAAAGTTTTCCACTTCAGAAAGTTAGCATTTTACCCACTTCTCTGTACAAAAGCTGCTCTGGTAGGGATGTTCAGGGCCTTTAGAAGAAGGCCAGGCCAGTTCTTACAATAGCATCAATGAGGAGTGATGGAGCTTTGACTATTTATTTCATTAAATTCTGCCCTAATTTCACATTGACAAAACATATCCTTTTGGGGTTAAGGTTTTTGCTGACAGCATCATCATCATCATAATAGTGTGGACTTATCATTTGTGTTACAAGGTCTCTGTGTTGTGGTTACTTTGGATGAGGTTTGAGGGTGGATTTCCTGTCCTTAACCAGTCAAAACCCATTGTTTCCTATAAATGGGAGAGGAGCATCAGGGCTGATCTCTGATAGCATAGGCTCTGGAGGCCTCTAGGGTTTGGGTGTCATTCTTAAGAAAGACAGTACACAGGGGAGGCTGGGTGGCTCAGTTGGTTAAGCATTCGACTCTTGATTTCGGCTCAGATCATGATCTCGCCAACGTGGGATTGAGCCCCACATCGGGCTCCATCCTCAGCGTGGAGTCTGCTTCAGATTCTTTCTCCCTCCCCTTCTGCTCCTCCTGACCTCGCACGCCTGTGCTCTCTTTCTCTCAAATAAATAAATAAATAAGTGAAAAGGAGTACACAAAAATCTTAATTTTGTAACTACAAAAGCTTATAATCATATCAACATCTTGCTAGTGTCAGGGAAGAAGAATTTCCTCTGCCCTTCAAGGTCCTTCTAGCTGGAGTATGAATCAAAGTGATGTGAGATTAACGGAGAAAATCAAATTTAATAGCATACGTACATACATATGAGGAATCCACACAGACATGGAAATTCCAAAGATAAGCAACATGACGCTTGGGCGAGCTAAGGAGAGGGGCAGTGGTCCGAGGATACAAATGGGAGAAAGGGGAGAAAGACCATTAGCAAGAAGGTGAGAGGAGATGTTTGGAAAACAAAGGGGTTGCCCTGTTATATAGGTACATTTCTCCCACAAAGGGATCGAGTCCTGCATTGGGCTCCTTGCTCAGTGGGGACCCTGCTTCTCCCTCTGCCTGCCACTCCCCCTGTTTGTGCTCTCTTTCTGTCAAATAAATAAATAAAATCTTAAAAAAAAGGGGGGGTCTCTGTTAATAGCTCTCTTCCTGGTACAAGCAGGTAGCTGAGGGGGGACGTTAACAGTTTTTCCTGAATCTGCTGGGTTTTGATTGCTTTTAACTCAGAATACTGTTCATGCCACAGTGGCCCATCCTGGGGCAGCCTGCCCTTGGCCCCTATGCGAGGAACCTTCTTTCTCAAAAGGGACTGTGGATGTGAGAGCTTTGGCCTCATTAGCATCACGGTACATTCGCCTCTGTTTGGCACTTGTCATACTACCTTCAAAATACCTTTTCCTATTTCTCTTGCTCCCACTTAACTCCAAGTCCTTGGGGGCAGAGTCCATGTCTTTTTAATCTTTGTATATTTAAGATGTTTAAAAAAAATACTTGTTAAACTGAACTGAACTGGAAAATGCATTAGGAACTGGCAGCCTTGATGTGCTCACACCTCGTCCTGCAGAAACTGGGTCAAAAGAGCTTTAATAATGTGAAGGAATCCTCACTCATTAGCCTTATGGCGTTTCTCCTCTTGACAAATTAGGGCATGATCTTTTTCTGTGAAGTGTCATGGGTAAAAATATAACAGTGATTACTGTCATAGCAATGGTTAACAATAAGGTAGAAGTCAAACTTGAGGGAGGCTTGCAGGGTAATTGTTTTACATACAAGGAATAACTGTGGGTTGACCTATATTGGTGAAGTTATTAGAGCAGGACAGAAGGGAAAGAAGGAAGTGTTTTACGAAGAGCTGGTGTGTACTCCTGCGTGTATTAGTTATCTCTTAGAGGAAGCCCAAAAACCCAGGGGATTTCTGGAGACCGAACAGCCAATCTGGGTCAAAACAGGATTGAGCAGCCAATCCAGGTCAAAACAGGCATGCAGGTATGCTGCATGTCAAAGGCTTTCCTTCCCGACAGGTTTGATAAATTGAGATTACTTTCTGGGCTTTCGGATTTTGATCCCTGGAAGGGTAACCTAGGTGAGAAGTCTTAAAGGCAAAAGGAATTTTTTTTTACTTCAGAAAAATCAAACTGGTTCTATGTCAAGGTTAGAAGTGCCCTAACCCCACCAGATATCTACAACTGTGATTATTTTTTTTTTTAATTTGAATTTTAGGTAGTTAACATATAGTGCAGTATTGGTTTCTGGAGTAGAAGTCAGTGATTGATTACTTACATACAACACCCAGTGCTCATCACAAGTGCCCTCCTTAAGGCCCATCCCCCATCTAGCTATCCCCCACCCGCCTCCCTCCATCCTTCAGTTTGTTCTCTATCATCAAGAGTCTCTTATGGTTTGTTTCCTTCTCTCTTTTTGGTCTTTTCCCCCTTCCCATATGTTCATCTGTTTTCTTTCTTAAATTCCACATATGGGTGAAATTACATGGTATTTGTCTTTCTCTGACTGACTTATTTCGTTTAGCATAATACTCTCTAGCTGCATCTATGTCATTCTTTTTGATGGCTGAGTAATATTCCATTGTATGTATACGTGTGTGTGTGTATAGATATATATATCACATCTTCTTTATCCATTCATCAGTCATACATCTCTGCTTATTGATTGATTGATCAACAGTTTATTGAGGGAAAAAGATGTGAGGGAAATCAAGTGTACCAATTAAAACTGTGAGGCTGTTTAAAAGAATTCTGGGAATGGAACTTCCTGGAGACATTCTGGTAAAACCACAGAAGGGGAGGATGATTTCCATGTAAATAAGATAATGTGGATCCCTGTGAAGAGATGAAGCTAAACTGTGAGTTTTGTAACAGGGTTAGTGGCTTGTAGATACGTGTATGTAAATAAAATCTTACAGCGATTAATATATCTGTTGAAAGTGGAACCTCGTGTCCTATCATATTTTGACTTAAAGTCTTGAAATCATAGATAATATACAGTATTCCTTTTTAATTTCGCACTCTTTCTTTGGTTTTGCTCTTTCTTCTTCATATCCTGACTTCTTAGATCTGATTTAGTGGTCCGAGAACACACAGATGTGGTGCAGGTGGTTTTACAGAGGGAATTGTGGTTGGAGTAGAGAAGGGAAAAAATTTTTCTACCCTCTTATCTTCTGTGACTGTGGCATGCTAATTAAATTAACAAATAGATGGGTTAACAGAAGAAAAGGCGTACAAATTTTATTTGATGTTACTATTTTGATGTTTATGTGTAGGGAGGCCTTCATAGATAAGAAACGAAGATCCCAAAAGAGTGGTTGGATTCAAGGGCTTATATAAGCATTTTAACAAAGGGCGGTAAATTTGTGAAGTGGCAAGGAAAAGGAAAAGGAGTTTGGGCTTCTACAAGTGGTAAATTGTGGGAATAGGTGTAGAAATGAATGGAAGATAAGGGTAATTTTATTAAAGTATGATTGTGCAGACCCATCTCAGTACTGACTTTCTAAGACGTAGAGGAAGGAGCCCTGCGTGGGGGTCAGGAGATGTGGGCTCTGGCCATGATTTTTCTTCCAGATTTGTAACAAGGAAAATCACTTTGCTTGGTTTGTATGTGTGGGGTGGGGGAGGGTCAGAATAGATTATCATCCTCCAAAGTACATTCTACAGACTCCTTCAAAATATGATTCCTTGGACAGCGCAGCAAGAAACATCCCTTTCTTGGAAATTCATGAAGCACATTAACACTAAGAATTGCTGCAGTAAAGAAATCTGCCAAATACTGTCTTATCCAGCACTGCCAAAATTTATTTGACCCTAGAAAAAACTTCCATTATTACTTTTTTTTCTTTTTAAAATAGCAACTTTTAACTACTCCTGGAAATATAGTTCCATAAGAAATACTTTGGGGGCACCTGGGTGGCTCAGTCAGTTAGGTGTTGGCCTTCTTCTCAGGTCATGATCTTGGGGTCTTGGGAATGAACCAAGTCAGGCTCCTTGCTCAGCAGGGAGTCTGCTTCTTCCTCTCCCTCTGCGCCCCCCCGCCCCGTGTTCTCGAGAGTGAGTGCTTGTGCATGTGCTCTCTCTCTCTCTCTCAAATAAATAAATAAAACCTTAAAAAAAAAGAAATACTTTGGAAAAATCTGAGCTTAATGATCTCTAAAATATCTTGCTGGTCTTACCCTTTATAATTTTAAAATTTATTTTACTTTAGGAAATAACCTATTTGTGTATAGCTAATATGTTGAGTATTCTATGGAAGGGGTCCAATAAAGCTGCATTTGCTTTTTAAAAAAAGTTGACAGATAACAACAGAAAAATATATACACCTGACAGTGTACAGCAAAGACATGGTAATACAGGCAGAAAAAGAAATTCAGCTGATAAGCAATATGTAGACCATTAGCGTGTAGTGTGGTTGGTTTGAGGAAAAGGCTTATGAGCATTTTAGTCGGGAGGTTTGTGAGATGTTAGTGAAAATATCCAGAGCCACGTGGGAGAAGCTAACAAGTGAGGAAAAGGGGTAGGGTCTTCTCTGAAGAATATTTGTTCTGTATATGTTCTTTAATCTTGAATAACCCAAGTAAGCCATACAAGGAATGATCCTGTATTGATAATCAGTGATGTCAAGAGTAGATGTGTCTCATGGGAGATGTGTGGGAACACGGGGCAGTTTGCTGCTGGAGGGGAAGCCGTAATCTGTTTATTTATATATAATCTGCCTTGGAGAATGTTTTCGAGTTTTAGTGGAGAACCCGTCTTGAGCCCAGGCCTGGCCACATCATTGGTGGGGTCCTTTGCATTTTGCACCAGGGGGGTCTATTTTTCAAAAACCAGGAAAAAGTGCCGTTTGAGGTGCTGGCATGGAATAAAGAGATGAATAAAAGAAAATTCCAAGGAAAGAAAAATTAAAAATTGAAACGATCAGCCTGAATTTCATCGTTCATCTTTATATTGCGTGATGCCAGTTTTAAACACAGGTAGGGGAGTGTTTAATTTTTCTAACTCGTTAAGAGCCTTTAACTCAGTTGCTGCAATTGTATGATTTGTGTTTTGCCCCTCAATCATCTATATGGATAAAAATAATTGCTTCTGACATTTAGATGGGGTCTTAACAGTTTATGGAGAACTTTCATGTACCATTACTCTGTATACAAATTAAGATATTGGCTACTATCATCATTTTATGGATGATCTAATAGGGGCTCAGAGAATGTATCACATGCTAACTAGTCTATCAAGACAGAGACTCGTATTTCAGCTTCTATTCTGTTGAGGCTCCATCTCTCTCTCTCAAATTATATTGCTATTGTAAAAACGTTGAAATCTATAAAACAGCAGTTTTCCTTTATTCATGCTTAATCAGATCCTCTTTTCTCATATGGTAGCCAAAGGCTTTGGGCTTTCTTTGATAATAAGGAGTAGTAGAGTGAGTCAAGAGGCTGTGCACCAAAGTTTCCCGCTCTCCCCCTCCCTGGCTGCAAAGCCTTGGACCAGTCACTTAGGGATAAAAATAGCCCTTAACTCCCTGTATTTTCATGAAAGTTACAGGAGGCCCTGTTTGTCAAGTGCTTAAGAGTCATGCCTGGCTGTCCTATGCCATCCATGCAGAAAAAGCCTTTTGGGGGGTCATTTTGTTGCTCCTTAGCCCTTGTATGGCAGAAGGGAGATTAGGGAAAGGAAAACAAATCCAATATTTGTTAGTTTTTACACTTTCCAGAAATCTGGTGAAAGATTCCATTTGGGGACTCATTAAAATAAAAGAAGGAGAACCTTTTATAAATAATTTTAAACTGGAGTCAGTTTCATCCGCCGTAAGGCCCCCAGCAGATCTGGTAGCTAGTTTCTCTCTCCAGGGGATAGAAGAGTTAGCCTTTTCCGGACTCTGAGTTGGAGAAACATCAAAAAGAGCACATTAGTGAAAATCTCTCATCCCTGGGAAAGAAACAGGCCTCTGGGTTCCAGCTTTAGAGTAAATGCTAAGCTGCCTCTGAATTTGGGGGATTTAGAGAGACCCAGCCAAAAAAAAAAAAAAATCCCTTAACCTGGAAGCAAAATTCTCAAATCCACCTTCAGAGGTGGGTTATTGTCTGAACCCTCCTCTTTTATGATGCAGACGCCCCGGGGAGCCATGCCACCTTTAAGCCCTCATTTACCCTTCAAAGCAGTGAGTTCCTGAGCTTTTATCTGAAGGGGTTCTGGAGTTGACTGCAGAGTATGGCCTGGAGCAGTGGGTAAGGGTCAAAATAGGAAACAGGAGAGGGAAGAGTTGACGTTGGTCCTGCTCTGATAGTCTGTGATTCCCTGTCCTTGAGTTTAGTCTGGCAACCAGTACCACTCTGTTTTTGTGTGAAGATCAAGAGATAGATCTCAAGGGAAGGCAAACAGTTTCAAACTTTCTCGAAAATTCTGGAAGGTGTAGTCAGTTGCGTGCTGTCTTTTATCCATTTGAGGCCTCCGCATAGTAATCACGGTTGTTTTAAGTTCCTCGTCTGATAATTCCAACATCCCTGTCACGTCTGGATCTGACACCTGCTCTGTCTCTTCAAACTGGATTGCTGTTTTTTGTTTTTTGTTTTGCCTTTTAGTCTTCCTTGTAATGTTTTCATGATAAACAGACGTCACCAACTGGATAAAGGGGACTGCTGTAACCTGGCTTTAGTAATGCGTGGTGAGGTGTGGGTGAGGGGAGGCGGCTATAGTCCTAGGAGAGGCCTCTGTCTTCACCCTGAGCCTTTACCTCTGGACTCCAGACTTCACCTGCGTTTCTCTGGTTTCTTCTCCTCGCTGAGGTGGCACAGGATGGATAAAGGGGGCTGGGATTGTGTATTTCCCCTTCTTCAGGTTGCTTAGGCTCTGATAATACTCCAGCAGGTCATGCTGGGGTTATCCACTTTCTCCTGACTGGATGCTCAGGGGTATTTCAACATGGCCCCCTTTTTCTCTCTCTGTTGGAGGCATGAGGGGACTTTTCTCTAATCCTCACTGTGAGAACCACATTGAGCTCCAAGAGGCTAAAACTCACACAACTTTGGGGGCCTCCCTCTCACTGGGTCCCCTGGGGTTTTTAACTCTCAGACTCGTCCACAGGGAGCTTCTAGCAATTACTCACAGTTCAGGTTTTCCCACCCCCGGGGGACCTGGTTCTCATGGAGGCTTCTACTGGGGGATGTTGGTGTTCTTTGCATTTGCCTGTCTGTCTGTCTGTCTAATTCTGGGGGCTGTTGTTTGCCCCATGACCTCAATTCTCTTACAGATCTAAGAAGAGTTGTTGATGTTTTCGGTTTGTTCAGCTTTTTTACTTGTTGTAGAGATGGAGTGGTGACTTCTAGGCTCCTGCTGTGTGGACCTGGGAAGCAGGGAAGTCTGGAAGGTTACGTTGACATAGCTAGTGTCTATTGATTTGAAAGCATGGCCTTGTATTTCCAGGGCAATCTGTTACTCTCCATCTCAGGGGTGATGTTAAAAAAGCCTATAATCTCTGGTTTTACAGGCCCTCGGAGGGTCTCTGGTTTTTTTCCAGGGCTGTAGCTCATCTTTTCAAGTTCTCTAAACAAATATGATAATCCTCGATTTCGTGTTTTAAAAAGAGTGTTTGTGGGTATCACTAACCTCAGCTTCCATTCTGGGTCCTGAACCTGCTTGCTTTAGCCCCTCCAGAGAAGGCACAGGGCTCTTCTTTGATGTTCTCTTTGGGCTTATAGCTGTCTGGGGACATTTTAGGGATGTGTCCGTGATACTTCATAGATTTAAATTAAATTAAATTATATTAAATAGCAGACCCAGGGCTTGTGGGTGCCTGAAACACTGCTTCTTCTGAGAGGTACGTTGCTGAGGCACTGTTGCAGGTGGCAGAAATAGGGAGTGGACGTCATTGTCCTGAGGCCTGTGGGTAGCTGTAAGAACGTTCTCAGTGGGAAGGCTCCGTGGTTGTAGGTCTGGGACTGGATTCAGTTTGGCCTTTGGTGCTTACCAGGACCTCCCAGGGAGTGCCCCACTCTTATCCTTAATAGTAGTCCAGGAAGGACTGGTATAAATACAAGACCTGACAAAACCTTCACTTGGGTGCACTTTACTTTGTCTTCCCAGAATCCTCCCTTCCATTTGCCAGGACAACTCCTCTCCCTCCAAACCCTCTTCATGCTTCTCTTCAAAAGCATTTGTCTTGTCTTTTCTGTTAGAGTAGTCCTTCATGGTCCACTAAAACTGGAGCTGAGATTAGTGGTAACCCCAAGCCAACTTCCCTTTCCCCTTTCTTGAAGACAGGAAGGAGACAATCTTTAGTCGTTCCAAAGGGAAAGGGTAGGTGGCTTATTTACACTGTAGGCCCTCTTTCCATAAGTTCAGTTCTTAAAATAAAGTGAGGGGGGCATGAATATCCCCAATAAAGTGACCAAAATTAAAAATCTTGTCACTTGCTACCTTACGGAGTCACAAAGCCAAGGAGAAGGAATAGGTTGTTAACATATTTGAAATGTTGAGAATTACTGCTCAAAGACCTACTTTATTATTTTTGTACTTCTGGTATTCCTATATATAAACTAAGGGGGAGTTACGCCTCCCAAGAATTGACAGAAGGAAAAAGAGGTTACATATCTCAGCTATCCACAGTCCCGTATTTAGTTCAGTAAATATTTACTTATTTGTTTATTTATTTATAAAGATTTTAAAAAAGTAATCTCTACACCCAATATGAGGTTCGAACTCACAATCCCGAGATCAAGAGTTGCACGCTCTACTGACTGAGCCAGCCAGGCACCCCTCAGTAAACATTAAGCATCACTAGAGCTAGATTGTGCTGGGGAACTGGAAAATTCTGAGATAAATAGGATATAGTTCTTGCTCTAAAGAAGCTTAGAGAATAGAGGATAAAATAGGTTCTAAAAATACAAGCAACATGGAGACTGTGGAAAAGAAGTGGGAAATACTGCACCTTTTTTGTGAACAAGAACAGAGGTGGCCTCTGAAGGATTGAAAGATGGGTAAGACTTGACAGCTAGAGGTACAATCATTCTACTTAGAAAACATTGCAATTGCCCCCCACCATCCATCCCACGTTTCTGTTAGGTCATAGTAATGTCATTTGGGGGGATTGATTCTATCCTTGCTCCCTGGATACACTCTGATTGGTTCAACCTGGTTGGTGCCACCCTGCATCCTTTCTATCATAATTAATTCAGGTAACCTGGACTTGAAGCATTTTGTTGGATGGCAGATGTAGGTTGAATGTGCATAAATCACAGGCATTTTTCTTGAATTCCATGACATTGATGCTATATTCCCTTCAAGTTGCTAGGTACTACAATGTACTGATAGGGAGCAGGGAATTGTAGAGTCCACTATGAGAGAAACAAGTCTAAGGACAAAGCTGACCCAGGGAGGGGCACAGAGCGATAGAAAGGCAGAAAAATGGAACGTCAGTACTCCCCTAACAGGTACAGGAAAGTTGAAATCCTTCGACATCTTGTAGTTACATAAGCTGATAAATTCATTTAACCATTCAGGCTAGTCCACATGAGGTTTCTGTACTTGGAACCAAAAGTATTGTAAATGACATGAGATGGGTGAGGGGTGGGCATTTCAGGGAAGCTCAGTTTAGACTCAAGAAATATCATAACAGACAAAGGGTAAGAGATGAGATGTGCCATATTTGGGGGAGGGGCACAAGGGTCATGAAGGGCAGGCTGAATTTGAGGATTAGAATTTTACAGCTGAACATAAAGATCACTTGTTCCAGACCTTCTTTTGTCATATGAGGAAAAGGAAGGTTGGGGAGCCCTGTGACTTTTCAGGGGTTGAGCTGGGTGGTGGCGGGCTTGGTCGTAAAAGCTGCCAGTCTGTTCTCTGGATCCTGCCTGCCTCCCCACTTCTTATGTGAACACAGTGCCTGGCCTCCAGACCAGTCTCACTTCCTCCTCAATGTCCCACGTCTTTTCCAACTTAACTAGGACAAGATGGCGCCTGTCATTTCTGCCCAAACCCTTGTTCTTCCATGTGTCCTGTCTTGAGTTACTCAAGATAGAAATGTTTTTTTCTTCGCACCTAAATGTTCTTCTTATGTGATGTTGCATACCTTCTCTCAACCTCTATATCCTGATAACTCCCAAACATACAGCTTTAAGCCCATGATTTTTAGACTCTTGGATATATACTCCATTTGTACATTTTCATTGGAAGTTCTCAGGAGTATATCGGACTGAATGTGTCCCAAATGCCATAAATTTCTCCCATTTGCCAAAAAGCCATTATAGCAGACAAGTGGGTCCACTTGTCACGTTTCTGGGATTTATTCCCAGTACCACCTTCTCTCTGAATTGAACCCTCCATCCCCACTAATTAACCAATTGGTCAGTACTGTTTAAGTCTTTATAACACTTTCCATTTTCCCCATCCACTGCCATTGCCTTTATTCAGGTCATCAATGTTTCTTTCTTTCTTTTTTTTTTTTAAAGATTTTATTTATTTATTTGATAGAGAGAGACACAGTGAGAGAGGGAACACAAGCAGGGGGAGTGGGAGAGGGAGAAGCAGCCTTCCCGCTGAGCAGGGAGCCCAATGTAGGGCTGGAGCCCAATGTAGGACTCGATCCCAGGACCCTGGGATCATGACCTGAGCCGAAGGCAGACACTTAACGACTGAGCCACCCAGGCGCCCCTCATCAATGTTTCTTAATCAGAAATTAAAAGTCCGTCTCCTTGCCCCCAGTCTTGCATTACTTCCAGCCTTTCCCCTTGCCAACTGTTAGTGATCGTTCTAAAAGGGACATTTTAGATGACACTGTAGTGGCCCTGGCTACCGATATCCCCTGTCCCCAGTGTTGTGGTGGCCATTTTCTTGGCCATTTTACTTGGTTGTGACTCAGCTGAAGTCTCTTTCCCCCACAGTGCACAGCCTTTGATGGCCTTGCTCAGAGTTTCCTCCCTGTTTTTTATCTTTTACTGGGCTCTGCAGTGTTCAGCCGAAGCCACTCTTGGCCAAAGTCATGTTTAAGGCCCCTTATGTGGCCCTTTGGGTTTTTAGCCTTTATTGGTGCATGTGGTTTGTTGCAAATCAGGGAGTTGTGTCATTGTTGTGTGTTAGTTTTGCCCACCTTTAGCCTGGAGCTCCCCTCTGGTGGCTCTTGAGAGGACAAGCTTAGGCGAATGCACAGTCTTCCAGACTACTGGCCGTGCTTGTGATATTATTTGTAAGCTTGGCTCCCTAGGAGTCACCTTCTGCATGAACAGCTTATTGCTCAGCCAGTGTTTGGTCAGAGGCTGTGCTGGAGCCCCGTGTACCGGGAGGCGTCCACCATGTGATGGTGGATCTGTATGGCTTGGGCTGCTTTCAAGTGTGCGCCATCCCACTGTGACTGCTCACGAGTGGGTATAGCCTGGCATGCGTGCACCACTTTCTTGACACCCACATCATCTACAGGACTGAAGCTAATTTCCTTTTTTTCATTGTTGCTTGTAAATACTGGAGAGGAAGAGTGACTATGAAAGAGGCACAAGTAAAAATTGGCTGTATCTTCAGCATTGAAAACGCTTATTTGTTCAGGACTGAGATATTTCACAATCTCTTTTTTCAGTTATAGATCTTCTGTGGAAACCTGAGCCTACTAATTGCCCCTTAATCGAGTTTTCCTCTCCTTATTGCTAATGGCATATGAGAATTTTAACTGGCCATATAGCCATTTAAAGACTACATTTCCCAGCATCCCTTGCAGGTAGGTGTGGCCACATGACTCAGTTTGGGCCAATGAGATGTAGGTAAAGGTATCATGTGTGACTTCTGGGAAGTGTCCTTAAGGGGTGAAGCCCGCTCATCTTTGTCTCTCTCTTTTTTGCCTCTGGAATGACTATATAATGGCTGGGTCTTAAGGAGTTACTTAACACATGAAGGGGCAAAAGTTATAGAATTCTGGGCCCCTTACAGTTTGTGGAAGTGCTCTATAGCCCTGGGATATCCACCTGTGGATCTTTAAAATGAAAGAATAAAACCACGTTTTTAAGCCAGTATTAATTTGCCTTTACTTGCATGCAGTAATGAATCTAATACCAATCTGATCTCATTGATGCAGCACTAGATCAATTTTTAATTAGAAAATGATAAACATGGTGTTAGGCTATGTTTGAAAAAACACTATACCATTTTGTGATGGAAGTAGTTAATCAAAGATCACAATGAGGGACACCCGGGTGGCTCAGTCGGTTAAGCATCTGCCTTTGGCTCAGGTCATGATCCCAGGGTCCTGGGATCAAGCCCTGGGCTCCTTGCTCAGCAAGGGAGCCTGCTTCTCCCTCTGCCTGCAGCTGCCCCTGCTTGTGCTCTCTCTCTCTGACAAATAAATAAAATCCTTAAAAAGAAGAAAGATCATGATGATACACTGTTTTAAAAAAACAAACAGATTTCTGGTGTAATTGACATACAATTTACAACTGCACGTGTTTAAATTATTCAGCTTGGTAAAGTGTGACATATGTACACACCTGTGAAACCATCATCTCAATTAAGATAATAAATATTTCTGTCATATCCAAAGTTTCTTCTGCTCTTTGTAATCCCTCCTTCTGGCCTCTTCTTCTTGCTCCCAATCCCCAACTCCAGGCAATCACTGATCTGCTTTCTCTCACTTTAGATTGTTGCTGAATTATTTTTATTGCTGAGTAGCATTGTGCTATAAGGGTATATCACAATTTGTCTATCCATTCACTTGTTGATAATCGCTAGGTTGTTTTCCGTTTTGCTAGGTTGTTACAGATAGGGCTGGTATAAGTCTTTGTAAGTCTTTTTGTGAACATCTGCTGTCACTTCTCTTAAGTAAATGCCTAGGAGTGGAACGGCTGGGCCATGTGGTCTGCTTATGTTTAATGTTTTAAGAAACTGCAAAATGGTTCTCTAAAGTTTTACCTCCCCACTGGGAGTGTACAAGGGTTCAGTTCCTCCACATCCTAATACTTGATATGGTCAGTCTTTTAAATTGTAGTCATTGTAAGAGTCTAGTAGATCTGATTTGGTATCTCATTGTGGTTTGAATTTGCATTTCCTTAAGACTAATGATGCTAAGAATCTTTTCATGCTTTTCTTTGGTACGTATTCTCTTTGATGGTGTCTCTTCAAATCTTTTGCCTACTTTTTATTGGATTTGTTACTCTTATTATTTCCTGTTAATTGTTGCTTCCTTATTATTATTGAGTTTTGAGAGTTTATTATACATTTTGGTTATAATTCCTTTATCAGACATATGATTTGCAAATATTTTCTCAAGTCTGTGACTTGTTTTATCCTCCTCTTAACAGTATCTTTCAAAACACAAAAGTGGGGCACCTGGGTGGCTCAGTCGTTAAGCGTCTGCATTCGGCTCAGGTCATGATCCCAGGGTCCTGGGATCGAGCCCAGCATCAGGCTCCCTGCTAGTGGGAAGCCTGCTTCTCCCTTTCCCACTCCCCCTGTTTGTGTTCCCTCTCTCACTGTTTCTCTCTCTGTCAAATAAATAAATAAATAAATCTAAACAAAACAAAAACAAAAATTACTCAATATGATTAAGTTCCATTTTTCAATTTTATTTTGTTTTTTGATTTATCAATTTTTAAATGGATCTTTATCTAACCCGAGGTCACAAAGATTTTCTCCTAGGTGTTCTTTTATGACTTTTATAGCTTTAGGGTTTTTAACCTTAGATTTATGATTCATTTTGACTTAATTTTTGTTTATATTGTGAGGAATGGATTGTTCTTTTTTCTTTCCCTCCCTTCCTTTCCTTCCTTTCCTTTCCTTCCTTCCTTCCTTCCGTCCGTCCTTCCTTCTTCTGAGTTTATTAATTTTTTCGTTCTCAAAGACACAGGTTTTTATATCATTGATTTTCTGTATTGTTTTCTATTTTCTATTTCATTTATTTCCATTCTAATCATTATTATTTCTTTTATTCTGCTTATTTTGTGTTTGCCTTGCTCTTCTTTTTCTGGTTTCTAAATGGGTGAAAGCAGTGGCAAGCAAATTTTCTTTTTTCTAATATAGGTGTTTAGTGCTGTAAATTTCCATTGAAGTGCTGCTTTTGTGCCATCATTTTTTTTGAATTATTGTGTTTTCATTTTCATCTGGTTCAAAGTAACTTCTAATTTCCCTTTTGATTTTACCTTTAAGTCATAGGTTTAGAAATGTGTTATTTAGGTTCCAATTATTTGGAGATTTCCCAAATATCTTTGTGTTTTTGATTTCTAACTTAATTCCAATGTTGTCAGAAAACATACTGTGTATGATTTGAATCCTTATAACTTTATGAGTTGTTTCATTGCCCAGAATATGGTCTGTCTTTGTAAATGTTCTATGTGCCCTTGAAAAGAATGTGCATTTTGCTGTCATTGGGTATTGCATTCTGCAAATGTCAATTAGGTCTAGCTGATTACAAGTGTTCAAGGTTTCTGTTGTCTTTACTGATTTTCTGTCTACTTTTTGAATCAGTTATTACAAAATTGTTGAAATATCTATCCATATTATGGTTTATCTGCTTCTTTTTGCAGTTTTGCCTATGTTTCTTTTATGTATTTTGCAGCTTTATTATTAGGTACATGAATCTTTATGATTATTATGCCCTCTTAATGAAATGATCCTCTTTTTTCCTGTGGTTTTTTTTTTTTTTTTTTTTTGCTTAAAAATCTGTTTTGTCTGATTTAAGATAGATGCTCTTGCTTTCTTTTCATGAGCATTTGCATGAGGAGGAGCAAGATGGTGGAGGAGTAGGAGACCTAAATTTTGTCTGGTCCCAGGAATTCAGCTAGATAGGGATCAAACCATTCTGAACACCTATGAACTCAACAGGGGATCGAAGAAAAGAATAGCAGCAACTCTCTGAACAGAAAAGTGACCACTTTCTGGAAGATAGGACGTGCGGAGAAGTGAATCCGAGGCAATATTCAGGAAGATAGATGGTGGCCGTCAGCCGCTTCTGGCAAGTGATAGAGCAGCCGAGCACAAAATCGGAACTTTTAGAAGTCGGCTCCGCTGAGGGACGTCGCTCCAGTGGCTAAGCGGGGGGTGGAACCCTTGCTGGGACAGTGTGGTCTCAGGACCCTCAGGGTCACAGAAAGACCAGGGGTGCCTGAGTGCGGCAGAGCTCCCAGGTATCGGAGTGGGGAAGCCAGCTGCAGAGGAGTGGGCTCTCAGCTCAGGGTTGCCATAAACCATGATCCGCGGCACAGTCGGGCCACTGCCCCTCCAGCAGGGACCCAACAAGCGGCAGATCCGGGGAGACTCCCCTTCCTCCCCCGGGAGGAGTGGCCTGGGAGCGCACCACAAGGATCTGCTGGGTTTGGAGACTCCACACGGGGTCGGGTACCAGAGATAGAAACGCGCGGTCACAGGCCGGGTGAGCACGGAGTGCGGGAGATGGGAGTGATTGACTGCTTTTCTCTGGGGGCTCACTGAGGAGTGGGGGCCCGAGTTCTCAGCTTCTCCGGGGCGGAGATTGGGAGGCTGCCATTTCACTCTCGTCCTCCAAAGCTGTACAGAAAGCTTGCAGGGAACAAAAGCTCCTGAGAACAAACCCGAGCAGATTACTTAGCCAGGACCCGGTAAGGGCAGGTGACAGGCGCCTCCCCCAGAAGATCATCAAGAACTGCCAGCCAAGACCAAGTTTACCGATCAATGAGAACGGCAAAACCCCAGTGCTGGGGGAATACAGCACATGGAATTCATGGTTTTTTTCCCCATGATCCTTTAGTCTTTCAAAGTTAATTTTTAAAAGTTTCTTTATTTTATTTCTATTTTTTTAGTTGAATTTTTCTTCTTTCCTTTTTCAACCATCTTATCAATTCCTTTTTTAAAATCTTTTTTAATTTTCATTTTTACAGTCATATTCCATCCCTTCATCATATCAACCCTTATTTTTGTACATATATAAGTTTTTCTTTCTTTAAAATTTTGGGAGGCACTTTCTTCTAACAGACCAAAATACACCCAAAATCTACTGTGTGGCACCGATCTATGCACCAGCCTGATCATATTTGATCATATTCTGTTTTTTTTTTCTTTTGTTCTGTTTTTGTTTGCTTTTATCATTTTCTTTTTTTTTCTTTTTCTTTTTTCTTTCTTTCCCTTTCTTTTCCTCCAGCTTCAGGTCTTCTCTGATTTGCTTAGAGTATATTTTCTGGGGACGTTGTTACCCTGTTAGCATTTTGTTCTCTCATTCATCTGTTCTCCTCTGGACAAAATGACAAGATGGAAAAAATCACCTCAACAAAAAGAACAAGAGGTAGTACCGACTGCCAGGGACTTACTCAATACAGACATTAGTACGATATCAGATCTAGAGTTCAGAATCATGACTTTAAAGATACTAGCTGGGCTTGAAAAAAGCATGGAAGTTATTAAAGAAACCCTTTCTGGAGAAATAAAAGAACTAAAATCTAACCAAGTTGAAATCAAAAAGGCTATTAATGAGGTGCAATAAAAAATGGGGGTGCTAACTGCTAGGATAAATGAGGCAGAAAAAGAATCAGTGAGATAGAAGACCAAATGATGGAAAATAAAGAAGCTGAGAAAAAGAGAGATAAACAACTACTGGATCACGAGGGCAGAATTCAAGAGACAAGCGATACCATAAGACGAAACAACAATAGAATAATTGGGATCCCAGAAGAAGAAGAAAGAGAGAGAGGGGCAGAAGGTATATTGGAGAAAATTATAGCAGAGAACTCCCTAATTTGGCGAAGGAAACAGGCATCAAAATCCAGGAGGCATAGAGAACCCCTCTCAAAATCAATAAAAATAGGTCAAAACCCCGACATCTAATAGTAAAACTTACGAGTCTCAGAGACAAAGAGAAAATCCTGAAAGCAGCTCGGGAGAAGAGATCTGTAACCTACAATGGTAGAAACATTAGATTGGCAACAGACCTATCCACAGAGACCTGGCAGGCCAGAAAGGACTGGCAGGATATATTCAGAGCACTAAATGAGAAAAATATGCAGCCAAGAATACTATATCCAGCTAGGCTGTCATTGAAAATAGAAGGAGACATAAAAAGCTTCCAGGACAAACAAAAACTAAAGGAATTTGCAAACACAAAACCAGCCCTACAAGAAATATTGAAAGGGGTCCTCTAAGCAAAGAGAGAGCCTAAAAGTAACATAGACCAGAAAGGAACACAGAAAATATACAGTAACAGTCACCTTACAGGCAATACAATGGCACTAAATTCCTATCTTTCAATAGTGACCCTGAATGTAAATGGGCTAAATGCCCCAATCAAAAGACACAGGCTATCAGATTGGATTAAAAAACAAGACCCATCGATATGCTGTCTGCAAGAGACTCATTTTAGACCCAAAGGCACCCCCAGATTGAAAGTGAGGGGGTGGAAAACCATTTACCATGCTAATGGACACCAAAAGAAAGCTGGGGTGGCAATCCTTATATCAGACAAATTAGATTTTAAACCAAAGACTGTAATAAGAGATGAGGAAGGACACTATATTCTACTTAAAGGGTCTATCCAACAAGAAGATCTCACAATTGTAAATATCTATGCCTCTAAGATGGGAGCAGCCAATTATGTAAGGCAATTAATAACAAAAACAAAGAAACACATCGACAACAATACAATAATAGTGGGGGACTTTAACAACCCCCTCACTGAAATGGACAGATCGTCTAAGCAAAAGATCAACAAGGAAATAAAGACTTTAAATGACACACTGGACCAAATGGACTTCACAGACATATTCAGAACATTCCATCCCAAAGCAACGGAATACACATTCTTCTCTAGTGCCCATGGAACATTCTCCAGAATAGATCACATCCTAGGTCACAAATCAGGTCTCAACCGGTACCAAAAGATTGGGATCATTCCCTGCTTATTTTCAGACCACAATGCTTTGAAACTAGAACTCAATCACGAGAGGAAAGTCAGACAGAACTCAAATACATGGAGGCTAAAGAGCATCCTACTAAAGAATGAATGGGTCAACCAGGAAATTAAAGAAGAATTTTAAAAATTCATGAAACCAATGAAAATGAAAACACAACTGTTCAAAATCTTTGGGATGCAGCAAAGGCAGTCCTAAGAGGAAAGTATATAGCAATACAAGCCTTTCTCAAGAAACAAGAAAGGTCTCAAATACACAACCTAACCCTACACCTAAAGGAGCTAGAGAAAAAACAGCAAATAAAGCCTAAACCCAGCAGGAGAAGAGAAATAATAAAGATCAGAGCAGAAATCAATGAAATAGAAACCAAAAGAACAGTAGAACAGATCAATGAAACTAGGAGCTGGTTCTTTGAAAGAATGAACAAGATTGATAAACCCCTGGCCAGACTTATCAAAAAGAAAAGAGAAATGACCCAAATCAACAAAATCATGAATGAAAGAGGAGAGATCACAACCAACATCAAAGAAATACAAACAATTATAAGAACATATTATGAGCAACTTTATGCCAGCAAATTAGATAACCTGGAAGAAATGGATGCATTCCTAGAGATGTATCAATTACCAAAACTGAACCAGGAAGAAATAGAAAACCTGAACAGACCTATAACCACTAAGGAAATTGAAGCAGTCATCAAAAATCTCCCAACAAACAAAAGCCCAGGGCCAGATGGCTTCCCAGAGGAATTCTACCAAACATTTCAAGAGGATTAATACCTATTCTTCTGAAACTGTTCCAGAAAATAGCAATGGAAGGAAAACTTCCAAACTCGTTTTATGAGGCCACCATTACCTTGATCCCCAAACCAGAAAAAGACCCCATCAAAAAGGAGAATTACAGACCAATATCCTTGATGAACATGGATGCAAAAATTCTCACCAAAATACTAGCCAACAGGATCCAACAGTACATTGAAAGGATTATTCACCACGACCAAGTGGGATTTATCCCTGGGCTGCAAGTTTGGTTCAACATCCGCAAATATATCAACATGATACAATACATTAACAAAAGAAAGAACAAGAATCATATGATCCTCTCAATAGATGCAGAAAAAGCATTTGACAAAGTACAGCATCCTTTCTTGATCAAAACTCTTCAGAGTATGGGGATACAGGGTACATACCTCAATATCATAAAAGCCATCTATGAAAAACCTACAGCGAATATCATTCTCAATGGGGAAAAACTGAGAGCTTACCCCCTAAGGTCAGGAACGCAGCAGGGATGTCCACTATCACCACTGCTATTCAACATAGTATTAGAAGTCCTAGCCACAGCAATCAGACAACAAAAAGAAATCAAAGGCATCCAAATCGGCAAAGAAGAAGTCAAACTCTCACTCTTTGCAGACAATATGATACTTTATGTGGAAAACCCAAAAGACTCCACCCCAAAACTGCTAGAACTCATACAGGAATTCAGTAAAGTGGCAGGATATAAAATCAATGCACAGAAATCAGTGGCATTCCTATACACCAACAACAAGACAGAAGAAAGAGAAATTAAGGAGTCGATCCCATTTACAATTGCACCCAAAACCATAAGATACCTAGGAATAAATCTAACCAAAGAGGCAAAGAATTTGTACTCAGAAAACTATAAAATGCTCATGAAAGAAATTGAGGAAGACACAAAGAAATGGAAAAATGTTCCATGTTCAGGGATTGGAAGAACAAATATTGTGAAGATGTCAATGCTACTTAGAGCAATCTACACATTCAGTGCAATCCCCATCAAAATACCATCCTCTTTTTTCAAAGAAATGGAACAAATAATCCTAAAATTTGCATGGAACCAGAAAAGACCCCGAATAGCCAGAGGAATGTTGGAAAAGAAAAGCAAAGCTGGTGGCATCACAATTCCGGACTTCAAGCTCTATTACAAAGCTCTCATCATCAAGACAGTATGGTACTGGCACAAAAACAGACACATAGATCAATGGAACAGAATAGAGAGCCCAGAAATGGACCCTCCACTCGATGGTCAACTAATCTTTGACAAAGCAGGAAAGAATGTCCAATGGAAAAAAGACAGTCTCTTCAACAAATGGTGTTGGGAAAATTGGACAGCCACATACAGAAGAATGAAACTGGACCATTTCCTTACACCACACACAAAAATAGACTCAAAATGGTTGAAAGACCTAAATGTGAGACAGGAGTCCATCAAAATCCTAAAGGAGAACACAGGCAGCAACCTCTTCCACCTCAGCCGCAGCAACTTCTTCCTAGAAACATCGCCAAAGGCAAGGGAAGCAAGGCAAAAATGAACTATTGGGACTTCATCAAGATAAACAGCTTTTGCACAGCAAAAGAAACAGTCAACAAAACCAAAAGACAACTGACAGAATGGGAGAAGATATTTGCACATGACATATCAGATAAAGGGCTAGTATCCAAAATCTATAAAGAACTTATCAAACTCAACACCCAAAGAACAAAGAATCCAATCAAGAAATGGGCAGAAGACATGAACAGACATTTTTCCAAAGAAGACATCCAAATGGCCAACAGACACATGAAAAAGTGCTCAACATCACTCGGCATCAGGGAAATCCAAAGCAAAACCTCAATGAGATACCACCTCACACCAGTCAGAATGGCTAAAATTAACAAGTCAGGAAATGACAGATGTCAGCAGGGATGCAGAGAAAGGGGAACCCTCCTACACTGTTGGTGGGAATGCAAGCTGGTGCAACTACTCTGGAAAACAGTATGGAGGTTCCTCAAAAAGTTGAAAATAGAGCTACCATACGACCAGCAATTGCACTACTGGGTATTTACCCCAAAGATACAAATGTAGGGATCCGAAGGGGTATGTGCACCCCGATGTTTATAGCAGCAATGTCCACAATCGCCAAACTGTGGAAAGAGCCAAGATGTCCATCGACAGATGAATGGATAAAGAAGAGGTGGTATATATATACAATGGAATATTATGCAGCCATCAAAAGGAATGAGATCTTGCCATTTGCAATGACGTGGATGGAACTGGAGGGTGTTATGCTGAGTGAAATAAGTCAATCAGAGAAAGACATGTATCATATGACCTCACTGATATGAGGAATTCTTAATCTCAGGAAACAAACTGAGGGTTGCTGGAGTGGGGGGTGGGGTGGGAGGGATGGGGTGGCTGGGTGATAGACATTGGGGAGGTTACGTGCTATGGTGAGTGCTGTGAATTGTGCAAGACTGTTGAATCATAGATCTGTACCTCTGAAACAAATAATGCAATATATGTTAAGAAAAAAAAGAAGAAGAAGAAGAAGATAGCAGGAGGGGAAGAATGAAGGGGGGAAATTGGAGGGGGAGCCAAACCATGAGAGACAATGGACTCTGAAAAACAAACTGAGGGTTCTAGAGGGGAGGGGTGTGGAAGGATGGGTTAGCCTGGTGATGGGTATTAAAGAGGGCACGTTCTGCATGGAGCACTGGGTGTTATGCAGAAACAATGAATCATGGAACACTACATCAAAAAATAATAATGTAATGTATGGTGATTAACATAACAATAAAAAATTAAAAGAAAAAAAAAGAGAAGGCTGGGGGCGAAGGGGCTACATTCTCCAGTTAAGACAGACCTTGTTGCTGTAAGAAAACAAACTGACCTTAAGAGTCTTGACTCCTTTGCATTCAATGTCAGGGCACGGAGAAGGTCTCTAACTTATGATAAGGGACCAATTTAATCTTATCTAAGGCCTGTTCAGCCTAATTAATCAATTAATATGAATTGGGTTTAGCTCACTAAGTCAAAGACGCTCTTCAACCTTGCCCATTCTTATCAGAAAGCACACCACCTGAATACACAAAGCAATGTAGTCCAAGGTGACTGCTTCCCTTGCAAACCTCCCCACCCAAACCAGCTTCTACTCTAAATCAGAACAGACTTGATATAATTTCATTTTCCCGGTTTTCTTCTCAAACAAGATACACCCTTTCTTTTAGACCCCCAGATTCTTATTCTGTATCCTCAGCAACACAGAAGGTCAGGACACCTTTCCCAACCTGAAGAAGCTCTGAGAAAAAGGAACGTAGGTAAGACAGTAAGATTTCACTGTGGGGTCCCCCGTAAAATAGGAAATTGGAATAAAGGGACTGCAAGGTGGCTTGAAGGGGTGTAGAGGGGGTTTGAGCGGAGTCTTATCTCAGGTGCTCTAATTCGGTTTCCTGGCTTCCTTCCATAGTCTACAGTAGGCGCATACTCAGTGACACATTCCCTTTTCTGCAAGAACTTCCCTGAAGACTAGAGGCATCCGCTCTCCTAAATACTGTTTAAGAACCTGCAGTGTGGACCAAACCAAATTATTTTATCTCCTAAACCCCATCTCTTTGACGGAGTCTCCCTTCTTCCTGCTGCTGCCCCGAATCCTTACTATTTGGAGCAAAATAATGTTAGACCCTGTTAGAAATAATACAACGAAGTATTGCAATCATGGTCCCTGATTTCCTGTCTCCCCGCCAGCACCCCTGTGTGACGTCACAACAGAAACCACGCCCCCCAGGCTTAAAGAGGTTGAGACGCACAGGAAATTTACAGGTTGATTTTCAGAGACCTGTTTCTCCCTGATCAGCTCTTGTTTCTTTCCAGACCCCACTAGCTGTCTGAGCAGAGGCCTAAACTGACACAAACGAGGGTCCCTGGTAAGATTCCAGCCTATGAGCAAGCAAGGCCCTGCATTCCTTACCAGGGACAGGGAGCCCAAGATTCCATCCAGCTTACACCAGCTCTTGGAGCATGCGCACAGCCTCCTCCTTGTTCTACCCGCGACCTCGTGGAGGCTGTTGGAAGGGAAGCAAATTTTGCCTCATTTTAATGTTAAGTGTCCACGCCAAAGTGGACACGGGATGTATGTTATATAGGTGCTTGCTCAATGCGCATGTGCCATCATTCTTCCTGAGTAACTATCAATGTACCCGCCCTTTCCCAACCCCTGTGCTTATAAAAAACTTGTTCTACTCTCAGTTGGGGGTGACAGATTTGAGCCAGCCTCCTGTCTCTTCTTGTATGACCACTTTGCAATAAATCTCTCTCTCCGCGAAAGACAGTGTTTGGCTTTCCCTTGCACGCCGCCAACGAACTCTTTCCAGTTGGGACAACCATCCTGCTCTCCAGGAAGGTAAAAAGAAGGTAGAAAGACAAAAAAATAGAACAAAAGGACCGAGATCTTTCATAGGCTCTTCTATAAAGGAAATATAGGTAGAGAGAAAAACAGATGCAAGCCTAGATCCTCCAAATTTTGCTGGAATTCCGGGGCAATATTGATAGGGAATCTCACAAGCTATAAATAACCTGAGACTTCTCCACTATCATCATATTAGCAAATCCTGCCTTCTTCTACGTAGTTTCCAGCAGCAAAAATTATTTTTGAAAGTTTTGTGGTGGCTTGAGAGAGCTGAGAGCTTGGGGGGGGGGGCACCTCACCTCAAAGAGGACAGCCCATGGAGCTGAGGACCTAGGAGCTAGGGGAGGCAGGGTGGCTGGGAGCCATGGGGGGTGGCTGAGCTCTGGGAGTGCAGAGTGACAGAAGGGCCAGTGGAGAGCTGCAGAGAGCTACAGGGGGCCAGTCACTCAGTTCTTTCCACAGATATTTATTGAGATCCTACTATGTGCCTGTCGCTATTCTAGGCATGGAGGATAGAACAGTGAACAAAGCAGACACAACCTCCCTCGGATGGAGCTGATACTCTGTTTTGGAGCAGAGGTGGAGAAAAAAAAAAAGATTGAGACAGTACATTTTAGAATCTGAGAGAAAAATAATGGGGAGAGGACCAGGCAATTTTAGATGGGGTGTCCAGGGATGGCCTCCCTGAAAAAGTGTCACTTGAGATGTTAAAAAGAAAACCAGAGGCACAAAAATGGCATCACTTAAGTTAAGGCCCCAAGGCAATAAACTAAGACTTAGTACTTAGCCTGACTGCAGTTTCAGCCCCCTCCCCTGCCCCCAGGAATGTAACCTTTAACCAACCAAACTAGAATTTCCTGGTTAACAACTAGGAGGTAACCCACTGACCTACCCTTCCATTCCCCTTAGGGGAGGGCCACCCTGCCTTAAACAATGGATTCTTTGCTAATAACCGCACCCCCCCCCCACCCCTCCCCTCTTATCCTCGGGGGCCCCCACCCCACCCCTCACTCCCTCCACCCCTCACTCCCTCTGCCCCTGCCTTGGAAAACCTTTCCTTTTCTGCAGCCTCACAGAGCTCCCCTCCACTTGCTAGATGGGATGCGGCCCAATTCATGAATCATTTATTAAAGACAATTAGATCTTCAGATTTACTCGGTTGAATTTTTTTTTTTTACCTATACATATTTTTATTATGCTGCTTGCTTTAGCTATTAAGTATTAATGCAGTGTACCATTATTTTAACATATAATGTATTATTTGTTTCAGAGGTACAGATCTGTGATTCAACAGTCTTACACAATTCACAGCGCTCACCATAGCACACACCCTCCCCAATGTCTATAACCCAGCCACCCCATCCCTCCCACCCCCCACCACTCCAGCAACCCTCAGTTTGTTTCCTGAGATTAAGAATTCCTCATATCAGTGAGGACATATGATACATGTCTTTCTCTGATTGACTTATTATATCGGTTGAATTTTTTTTTCTTTTTTTAAGGGTAAAGACCAGAAGGAAGTGAGTGGGTGGGCCATGTGATGCTCCGGGCCAGGGCCACGGAGGCAGGGAAAATTAAAAGTGCAAAGGCCCTGGGGTAGGAGCATGGGCATGCACTAAGGAACAGCCCAGCAGCCAGTGTGGCTGGGACAGATCAGGAGAGCCCCAAACTGTGAGTGGCGCATGCCGGACACTAACCTGCGTCCCTGAATTCCAAACTATTTGTGCACTCATACACCCCCTGCAGAGAATTCTGCTGCTGGTTCGGCTTCAGCTCCACTGGCCCAGGAGCAGGATTTCTACAGCAGTGCATCCCTTTTCATAGAACAAATGCAATGGACTAATGGGAGGAAAAATTCCTTTGCTCCAACTGGGGTCTTGGAAAATGAGATGGACAAAAAACAGATTAACAAGAAAAAAAAACACAGACCGAAGTTTATTAACGTGTGCATTGCATGAACCCCTGGAAGTATGCAGCAGAGATGAGTAAGGCTAAGGCGTTGTTAGAATTTGGGCTTCTTTAGTATCTTCCATGTTTGCTGGGAAGTGACAAGGCAAAGGAAAAGGGTCATCAGCTTTCAAAGGTGGCACGCGGCAGGGAGGTAAATATATAGGGGAAACTAAGTAAAAATTGTTTATTCTTATTTAAAGATTGTCCATCTTTGTGCTGCTTCTTCATGGCCATATACTTTTACCAGAAGAGGAGATAAATGGCAACCCCCTCCCCCCATTTTCCAGAAGTTTCTGCTTTTAGTCAAATGAAGGAAGGCTCGGAAAGACATCTTTCTCCCTCCAGCTCCAAATCCTTATGCCAAACGGCATCTTTTGGGGTAGTATTTCGTCCCCCAGCTGGTAGAATGGAACCAGCACCCCACTTCCCTGCTGCTGTACCCCTTTATCAATGCAGACTCTCACCTCTCACAGATACAGGGGCTAGGGCCCCTTGACTTGGTAAATCTTGCCAATTCAGCTTGAAGCTTAACAAGCTTACAAGGCCCGGTCCATAATGATTTATATGCTGACAACTTATTAAATGTTCCCTAGCATTTCTGTTCTTTCAACGTGAAGCTCTCCATAGATTCTTTCCCCATGCAAATTTAATCGGCTGTTAGCTCAAAGTAACAAGCATGAAGTTGTAAAAAGGTCTTTCGAAGCAAGGGAGAGGTTCCTCCAAGAGGCTGGTGGGGGTAAAAGAAACTGTTTAAAATCATCACTGCTTTTATCCTCACTTACCAAATTAAGGAAAAAAGAGCTTTTGGTGTGAGCAAAAATGCTACCAAAATCCTAGGTGATTGATTTTCAGTGTCAGGACAGAGACATGAAAGGGAGAGAAAATTCTTTCCTCTTTTCATGGAGAAATGGAAATTTGCCAATTACCACAGCGAGGGAAGGAAGCTGTTTTGACCAAGATCTCACAAGAGGTTGGTTACTACAACTTTGAATTCACTTATCCTATCCAACTTGTGTTTATTGAAGCTTACTGTCGAAAAGTGGCTCAAAGCAAACTCAAGTCCCCCAAAGAAATAAAGTTTTCAATCCACAGTGAAATTTCTCTGGTCCTTCCTAAATTGCCTGGGGCCAATTATGCCCAGCTTTCCTAGAATGAAAGCTTTTGGTGTAGCACCTTTATTTAGAAGGAGTCATTGATTAGAAAAGTAAAAGTGATGGAGGCCTTCTTTCCCCTCCCCAACTCTTCAGGAATCCTGGTTTATAAGCTGATTGAAAACATAATATATGGACACATGGAAGTTTATAAAGCATATGCATACTAAATAATGACCTAAGACAACAGTGTAAAAGATACCACAAGATAAGCTATAAGGGTCGAATACATGACATTATGCATTCATAGGAGGGAGAGATCTTTGTGGGTTGGTACAATCGCGGAGGGGATCCAGGTGGAGATGCGGAAGATCCAGGGGTTGTGACAAGTCCAGAAAACAGAGGCAGAGCATCAAGGAGAATTGCTCTTAAAGAGGCAAGTAATGACCCCTCCCTCCAAGGGCTAGAGGAAATGCTTGGGGGGATTTGGGGTTATCACCAAGAATGGGAAAGACCCTCTGCTTTCAAGTGGGTGAATGGAGGCCAGGGGGAGTTAAATCTCCTGAGATCCAGGAAGTCCCATGCCAGGGAGGGCTGTCCTCCCAAAATTCCACCAGCACCCCTCCGTTGAGAAACATTACGGAACCAAGAAGAGATGTTCTGGAACTAAGAGCTTACATTTTAGAAAATAACAGGCAAGCCATTAAATGTTTGGGAGCAAGCAGGTAACTCCTTCCCACCAACCTCCCAAAAAAGTATAAATCACCCAAAAAGACTCATGGAAAATTGCATGATTTTCCTCTGTGTAGGCCAATGCCAAATCACCACTCAAAGGATCCTAAGGGTTCAAGCAAACAAATGTCTCCTTAAAGCAGTGGTCTCCAAATACCTTTTAGTTTGCACCTTTAATTAATATGTTTTAATGTATTATGGCTATTGCTTAAAAAATACAGAAAAAATTAAAAATAAGATACAAAGTAAATAGACATTTCTAACTTTCTTTTGACAACTCAATGGATTCTCTTGCCCACCCAACCTTGGAGATGACTCCCCAAAACCATTAGGCAGTCCTGGTCTAAATTGGTTGGTTCTCATTATGGTTCCATTGATAATTCTATTTTTATTTTATTTGGTCACTGTGCTAACGTGGAAGAGAAAAGGGAAACCCAAAGGAACCTTTACTATCATTTTTTAAAACTAGTAAATGAAGGGCGCCTGGGTGGCTCAGTCAGTTAAGCATCTGCCTTCAGCTCAGGTCATGATCTCAGGGTCCTGGGATTGAGCCCTGCATCGGGCTCTCTGCTCAGTGGAGAGTCTGTTTCTCCCTCTCACTCTTCCTCTGTTCCCTCTCTTTCTCTCTCTAATAAATAAATAAAATCTTTTAAAAAATAAGATAAAATAAAACTAGTAAATGAGGCCAGGAACACTCTGGGCCAAGGACCCATGGCCCCCACACCTGGGAGTACACAGTTCTACAACCTGACTTTCTTTTTTAGGGCAGGTATAGCAAAGCCCTCCCAGAGTCCTCAGGGGAGAACCAGATGATTCCCCAGCAGGGTATAATCTGGCCCCCTGCCCACATAGCCTTCCTAGGGTGTGTAGGATCAAGGGCACAATGAATATTGAGGAGGTTGTCATCCCAAGAAGCGATTCGAGACGATGGCTGGTAGGCTGAAGAGAAAGGAATTCAATGACCACACATGGATTGCCTGCCAAAAAATGGTACGAGTTCATCACACCTCTAGTCCATGGCATATTAGCATCATGAGTCCACATGATGCTCCTCTGTTGCTCTTATTCTCATAAAATCTATGTTGTTTTATAAATGAAGTTTTATTCGACATAATGGTAAGACGCTCTCTGCTACTTCAGTCATCAACATGCTCTTACGATCCATCTATGTTACTGTTTGTGTACCCACCACATTTTGCCTATCCACTCCTCCAGTAATTGACTTCCAAACTGCCTCCAACTCCCCACTGAAGGATATCAGAATACATCACCCCAAAAAGATGCCTCTCTGACAGCAAAAATATTGTGAACTGAAGGTAATTAAGAAACAGCAAACACTGAGAAAGCTTCCCCTTTGCTTCCTAAAGGTAAGACAGTCGGCTTCCCCCGGAGGCTTAAAATCGCTTTCCTTTATCCTGTCATTTTCCTACAAATGTACTGCTTTGAGTTTTCACTGAGGTTTCTCCCACGTGCCTTGCACTGCACAAGTTAAGAAACTGTTTTTCTCTCGTCAATCTGTCTTTTTGTTAAAGAACTGAAAACCCGATGTTATCGGTAAAGGTCAAGTTCTACTTCCCCTACGTCATCATCCCATACAACATCACGATGAACCCCCTTCTACATGTCCCCTCCACATTATAATTAAGAGTGGGATTCCTGGGGCGCCTGGGTGGCTCAGATGGTTAAGCGTCTGCCTTCGGCTCAGGTCATGATCCCGGGGTCCTGGGATCGAGTCCCGCATCGGGCTCCCGGCTCAGCGGGGAGCCTGCTTCTCCCTCTGCTTCTCTCGTTCTCTGTCTCTTATGAATAAATAAATAAAATCTTAAAAAAAAAAAAAAAAGAGTGGGATTCCTGCGTCATAGAATGGAACAACCGTAAGTGGAGAGAAGAGTGAAGGAAGGTCCTATTTTCCTAATTATTATGAACATGCTATGCAAAGTGATCAACTGTTTTAGAAACTCCACATCCAGGAGGATGGAGAAGAGCATGCCACTATCTGCAGTGTCCAAAGAAATGAGGAAGAGAGAGTAAGCAAAGCGGGACACAGAGAAAGGGAAAACAA
This sequence comes from Phoca vitulina, assembly GCF_004348235.1. Lineage (NCBI taxonomy): Eukaryota > Metazoa > Chordata > Mammalia > Carnivora > Phocidae > Phoca > Phoca vitulina. Next base: position 23,726,431 of record NW_022589735.1, read on the forward strand.
AGAAGAAAAAATTATCAGAGGCACTCAAAGGGGGCTGGAGTAAGAGGGAAGAGGCTAGTGCTCAAAATTGCCCTTTAAACCCAGCACCTCCTACAACCCACAAAAGAAGCTCCTTGTGCTGAACCCTATGCTTTAAAGTGCCCCACTCTTGCCCTCCTCCATCCATACCCCTACCATCCATACCATCTGCAGGCTGGGTCTCCCCTTCTCTGTAACGCTTGGGGTACAGGGACTCTGCAATTCCTGCTCCGGTGGTCCTAATTCCAATTCCAGGTCCTGCGTGGGTCTCTCCCCGATCCAGCTTCCTGAAAGGCCACCACTGTGTATACCCTTGGCCCAAGAGACAGGCAAAGACAGCTATTGCAATGTGTGTGGGTAGAGCTTGGACCTACAGGCTGGCACGTCCAGCACAAGAAACTCTATTTCAGGGCAGAGTCAGCTACGGAGAGTCAAGGAGATAGACCATGGCCTTCCAGTTTCAGGTTTCTTTGAACCAACCAGTGAAGGAGAAATCTCTCCTTTCTCTCTCCTAGATCAGTGGCAGTGAGTCTTCCTGGAAAGAATCCTGGTCTTCAGCAATGATGAAATGAAATTAATTTGAAATCTGTGCCATCCACAATTATTTGTTAGGAACTTTTGCTTTACACAGTTTTGAGCTCTTCGCTGGGAAGGTATATTTGCCAATCTAGAAGTCTATGACATATGTATTTAAGTTTGCTTATTTGATTTAGAACTTTGAAGAATTTAGACGTGTGGGGCACAGGCTTCCCTTTGCACTCTTGCCTTGGAACCCGCAGAGGGGAAATAAGAATGGCCTGCCATTCTCATCTGTGAGAAGCCAAGTGCCAGTCTGTGAGCATCTGTGATGGGCGAGCAACTGGGCTATACTTATGTCATTTCACTTCAACATCCTAGCAATTTTCTGAGATGGAGTAGGCACCTGACCTGAGGACCAAAGAGGTCAAGATGCATAGCTAATAAGCAAGGATCTGGACCTCCAACAAAATTCCTGCCAAGCACAAAGATTTTCTTTCCACTCAATTATGCCTCAATTTAAGTCCAGCCTTGAGATGTGGATACAAATGGCAGTTTACTTGCTCTTGTGTTTTGTTTTCATTTGGAATGGGCAAATGACACCAACAACCATCTGCTAATCCCAATAGAGTGTCTGCTTGGAGAGACCCAGAGTCCAGGAGCTGTGAGCTTGTCTTTCTTTCTTACTCAAGGCTCTGCTGGGAACAGTGTGTTAGACATAGTTCCCTCCCCTCTAGGTCATAATCATCCTCTCCTTCACCAACATCCTTAAAAAGTATCCTCTTATGCAGAGAAAGGGGAACCCTCCTACACTGTTGGTAGGAATGCAAGCTGGTGCAGCCACTCTGGAAAACAGTATGGAGGGTCCTCAAAAAGTTGAAAATAGAGCTACCATATGATCCAGCAATTGCACTCCTGGGTATTTACCCCCCGATACAAATGTAGGGATCCAAAGTGGCTATGTCCACAATAGCCAAACTGTGGAAAGAGCCTAGATGTCCATCAACAGATGATGGATAAAGAAGATGTGGTATATATACATATACATATATATATATACACACACACACACACACACACACACAATGGAATATTATGCAGACATCCAAAAAATGAAATCTTGGGGCACCTGGGTGGCTCAGTCGTTAAGCGTCTGCCTTCGGCTCAGGTCATGATCCCAGGGTCCTGGGATCGAGCCCCGCATCGGGCTCCCTGCTCAGCAGGGATCCTGCTTCTCCGTCTCGCTCTGCCTCTCCCATACACTTGTTCTCTCTCTCAATAAAATCTTTAAAAAAAAAAAAAATGAAATCTTGCCATTTGCAACGACGTGGATGGAACTAGAGGCTATTATGCTAGGTGAAATAAGTCAATCAGAGAAAGACAATTATCATATGATCTCACTGATATGAGGAATTTGAGAAACAAGACAGAGGATCATAGGGGAAGGGAGGGAAAAATGAAACAAGATGAAACCAGAGAGGGAGACAAACCATAAGAGACTCTTAATCTCAGGAAACAAACTGAGGGTTGCTGGAGTGGAGGGGGATGGGAGGGATGGGGTGGCTGGGTGACGGACATTGGGGAGGGTATGTGCTATGGTGAGCGCTGTGAATTCTGTAAGACTGATGAATCTCAGACTTGTACCCCTGAAACAAATAATACATTATATGTTAACAAAAAAATTTTTTTAAAAAGTATCCTCTTGCTCACCTGTAGGCTTCAAGGGGATTTCACAAAAGGAGAATTTCATCTGTCCTTTGAGGTCTGCTGGACGTCAGTTGGGATGCTGTCAGCTACAGATAATGTAATAGCCTGACTCAAACTAGATGAAACAGAAAGGTAATGTACTGGCTCACATAACTGAAACTGTGCTCAGGTAAAGCTTGATTCAGCAGCTCACTGATGACACCCTGGACCTGACCTCTTCCTATCTTGCCACTCTGCCTTCAGCATGGGTTTCCTCATCTGGCACCAGCCCCCCTTTGTGGTCTTGAGAGACACGGCGATCCGTAGCTCCACGTGCTATGGGCTCTTTCCTCTTCATCTTGCCGAAAAGAAAATCATAATTGCCCTAACACTCCCACAAATTCAATCTAATTATAATAGTTTAGGTTACCTGGCCACATTTGAACTGCGGCCAGTAGAATAAAATTCACTGATTGCCTGATTGGAATCTCGAAGCTAGAGATAGACCCAGTTTTCCAGGAAACATGTCAATACCCACATGGAAATCTGGGGTGACTGGGAAGAAACAAAGGGGCAGTCGTGGTTGGCAGCCAATGTCCATCATAGTCTGTACAGTGATAATTTTCCCTGAGATCATGACCTGAGCCAAAGGCAGACGCTTAACTGACTGAGCCACCCAGGCGCCCCCGTACAGTGATAATTTTTCTGAAGACACACGTATCCCGAAAAACGTTAAAAGACTTTAACCAATATACTTAACGGCTGTTTAAAAATCTCTCTCTCCAAAGAATGATGCCCTCCAAAACTCATATCCCACCCCCACCCACAAAAGGCAGCCACATTATTCTTTAACAAAGGAGAATTTAAAGATCCCTTCTAGAAAAAGATGGATAATGATAAAGGAGCCCTTTTAGGAGCTGACCCAGAAAGTAATGATTAATTATATTCTTGTAGGCTGAGCTGTCCAATGTCCTGGAGGGCATCATCTCTCTTCCAGCTTCTAAGGAGGTCAAGAGAGTCTTTGCCTGTGGCAGTGAGATATGAATGGAAGGTTAGTCACTTGATCCTTCCACAGAAGCAATAATTCACTGCTTCCAAGGCAAGCTCTCCAAAGGAGCACTTTTGAGGGACTGTATAAGACCTATCCACTCAGCTGAAATGGACAGATTCTTGGACACTGTTGTAATGGGTGCCTGCTTTTACCTGAAGAATTCAGACTGGCTGCCCATCTAGACTAAATTCCCCAGACAAATGCTTCAAGGTGGACCATCATGATCTAAGAAATGATGAAGGTTTATAATCTTAAAAAGATAGCAAGACTCCAGGTGTATTTGTCCCACAACTTTAGGTTGAGATTTCAACTCCAGGTAAAATTGTAATGACACTTGGGGCGCCTGGGTGGCTCAGTCAGTTAAGGATTGATTTCTCAGGGTCCTGCGATCAAGCCCTGTATCCCCCAGATCGGGCTCCCTGCTCAGTGGGAAGTCTGCTTCTCTCTCTCTCCCTCTGCCCTTCCCCCTGCTCATGCTCTCTCTCTCTCAAATAAATAAAATCTTTCAAAAAATAAAATAAAATTTTAATTACCCTTGGGGTAAACAATGTTAAAAATGGTGCCTGTGAATTTAGTCTCCCTGTATCCATGCCCATTGGCTATTCCCCTCACCCCCCCCCCCCCCACACACACACCCAGGTACACTGAGCTTGGCCATGTGACTTGCTTGGCCAATGGAATGTTAGCAAACGTGATACAATAGAGGCTTGAAGAGTGCTTGCCTGCAAGGAACTCTTCTACCATCATGGCAAAAAGCCCAGGTAGCTTCTTGGGAGATGTGGAGTATGTAGAGTGAGGTCTCTGCTGTTCCAGCTGACCCAGCTATGCCTGGCATCTGAACCAAGCCCAACTGCATGTGTGAGCCCAGCCTTCAACATGTGGTGCAGAAATGAATTGTCCCAAGTTGAGCCCCGCCCATATTGCCAACCTACAGAATAAAAAGCAAATAAATTGTTTTGAGCCACTAAGTCTTGTTATATTGACATGTGTGCTATGATTGGTAAAACCCTCAGACCTTTGAAGGGGATTAAAGAGTATACTTATGGGGTGCCTGGGTGGCTCAGTCTGTTAAGTGTCTGCCTTAGGCTCAAGTCAAGATCTCAGGGTCCTGGGATCAAGCCCCACATCAGGCTACCTGCTCAGTGGGGAGTCTGCTTCTTCCTCTCCCTCTACTCCTCCCCTGGCTTGTGTTCTCTCTCTGTCAAATAAATTTTTTAAAAAATAATAAAAAAAAATAAAGAGTACGCTTATGATGAGCACTGAGGAATGTATAGAAGTGTTAAATCACCATATTGTACACCTGGAAACTAATATAACACTGTATGTTAACTATAATGGTATCAAAATTAAAAACTTGAAAAAAAAAACCCTCAGACCTTAAAGCACCTACACCCCTTAGTGTACATAGTAGGTGACCAATAAATGCCTACTGAGTTTCTTAAATAAAATAATCTAATTGTGCTGGTCATCCATTTGAATCACATTAAACATATCTGTAAAAAGATTTTCTCATAGAATGTCAGAAAAGATATAACATTTTACTGCAAAATTAATTTTGGTCCCCTTGTTTTATTCAGAAAAAGACATATAGGATATCATCTTTCAGTTAGTCTAGCAAGGCTATAAAATAGGACTCCAAGAGTAAATGAAGTAATTGACCTAAAATGCTTAGCTCAGTTTCTGACCCTTGAGATATGTTCTCGCTGATGATGTGGAGAATGACTGAATATAATGATGATGACTGTGAACTCCCCAAGTGGAGGGGCTATTTTAGTCCATATTTTATTCATGGTACATTACTTATAATATCACAGATATATATATTTTAAGGTAGGCTCAAAGCCCAGTAGGGGGCCTGATGCAGGGCTTGAACTTACAACCCTGAGATCAAGACCTGAGCTGAAATCAAGAGTCAGATGCTTAACTGACTGAGCCACCCAGGCACCCATATCATGGACATATTTTTTAAAATATGAGGTCTGTGGGGCTCCTGGGTGGTTAAGCGTCTGCCTTTGGTTCAGGTCATGATCCCAGGGTCCTGGGATCGAGTCCCGCATCAGGCTCCACTGAGCAAGGAGCCTGCTTCTCCCTCTGCCTCTCACCCTGGCTTGTGCGCTCTCTCTCTCTCTTTCTCGCTCACTCTCTCTCAAATAAATTAAATCTTTAAAAGAATTTAAAATTTTTTAAAAAAAATATGAGGTCTGCAATGAAGAGGATAATATTAAATAACACGAGAATAGGGAAAGGGTTTTTTTTAATTCTACTTGGAATATACTGTGATTCTCCAATATGACTTACATCTTTTTTCAGTTATAAAAAATTCTTATCCCTTCTGACATTACCTCTTCTCCATTCTCTTTCTTGCATACTTTATACTGCGTATCCTGTCATCTTTATCTATGAACTGCTCTTTAAAAAAAAAAAAATTGAGTCGACATACAATGTATGTTAGTTTCAGGTATACAATGTAGTGAATTGAAAAGTTCGCACATTACACTGTGCTCTCCACGAGCATAGCCACCATCTGTCCCCATGCAATGCTATTACAATACCATTGACTATACTCCCTATACTGTACATTTTATTCCTGTGACTTATTTACCTATTGATTGCTCTTTCGCTCTTTCCATCTTATCATCTCTATGTTAGACATCCTAGGGATTTTCCCTTTAATGGTGTTAGTTTGACTAATTCTCTCTTCTTCTGTACCTAATCCCCTCAGTAAATCACCTCTCCTGCTGTGAATTTCAAGGACTGCTTTTTTTTTTTTTTTTTTTTTTTTTTGCTAGGCATCTGTTTGGTTCCTCTTCTCTAATCCACCTGCTCTTTTTCATACTATTTTGTTCCTTCATTGTGTTTTCTACTATATTTTTTACCTCTACACTCATACAAAATATTCACATTTTATAACATCTCTCTGATTTAAATTGTTTACATCTTTTTTTTTCCTAAGATTTTATTTATTTGTCAGAGAGAGAGAAAGCACAAGCAGGGGGAGAAGCAGAGGGAGAGGGAGAAGCAGACTCCTTGCCAAGCAAGGAGCCCAATGTGGGACTCGATCCCAGGACCCCGGGATCATGACCTGAGCCGAAGGCAGATGCTTAACCAACTGAGCCACCCAGGCATCCCCAAATTGTTTACATCTTTGGGGGCACCTGGGTGGCTCAGTCGGTTAAGCAGCTGGCTCTTGGTTTCAGCTCAGTTCATGATCTCAGGGTCCTGGGATGGAGCCCTGAGCTGGGAGCCTCAGCAGGGAGCCTGCTTGAGGACTCTCTCTCTCCCTCTGTCCCTCCCCATGCTAGCTCTCTCTCTCAAATAAATAAATAAATCTTTTTTAAAAAATGTGTGTCTTTGGATACTAATTATTTTATTGGTTGCATCTGCTGGATCTCCCTTATGTAATTTGTCTATTTTAAACATGAGTTCATCTTCAAGGATGAATAATTATTCCTTAGGAGTCCTTGGGAGTGCTCTGGTTTATAAAATTACTAGAACAGAGGGATTTTGGCCTTGCTTATGCTTAGAGAGTAAAAGGTTTCAATGGTTCTGAATCAGTTGTAATGCCTAAGTACCTAGTAGAATGCCAGGTCCTTTTTGGCTAAACTCTGGACACAACTCCCAGGCTCCATTCAAATTGCACACCTCCATAGTGATCTAACATAGACAAACGTATTCCTCCTCTCCCCCAGATCACATAACTTTTTTTTTAAGATTTTATTTATTTATATGAGAGAGAGAGCACAAGCAGGGGGAGCTGCAGCTGCAGAGGGAGAGGGAGAAGCAGACTCCCGCTGAGCAGGGAGCTCGATGCAGGGCTCGATCCCAGGACCCTGCGATCATGACCCAAGCCAAAGGCAGACGCTTAATGACTGAGCCACCCAGGCACCCTCAGATCACATACTTTACACCTGTTGTAATTCCTAAACACACAGTCTGAATCAATTTCTACAACAATGACCCTTCCTCGCATGCTTTATTCAGTTCTCTCTTCTCCACCATCTTAATCTTTTCCCTTCATTTCCCTCCTTTTGGTAACAAGTTTATCCAAACTTCGTCTTCAGCTTTACCTCTGCAGCCTCCTCAAATTCTTCCTACTCCATCTGCATTGCAATGACTTACTAAAATTCTATTTTAGAATGAAGAAGTGAAGATATAATCAAATGACTGATCTTAAATAGGAGTGCACACAGAACACACATAGAATCTGGGAGACTTATATAATGTACTTCATGGCAAGATTTATTTACAAATCTAAAACTAAGTTTTCTGAAAGAATCAAATTAATAAAATCGGTCTTCAGAACATTAGCCTTCAATCTACTTCATAGAGATATTGCCAAAATAATGGTTCTACGGTATTCTAAATTTTAAGGGGTAGAAGAATGATAGTAGCTCCAGAAAAACTAAAAACAGTTTCCTTGTTCTAGCAAGATTCCTGTAAAAGCCGGGGGCGGGGGAGGGGGGGGCGGTGCCTGGGTGGCTCAGTTGGTTAAGCGTCTGTTTTCAGCTCAGGTCATGATCCCAGGGTCCCGGAATCAAGCCCCACATCAGGCTCCCTACTCCGGTGGGGAGCCTGTTTCTCACTCTCATTCTCCCTCAGTGCTCTCTCTCTCTCAAATAATAATAATAAAATAAATAAAATGTTTAAAAAATAAAAAATAAAAATAAAGATTCCTAAAAAAAAAATTGCAGTGTCATGAAAAAAGGGGCCTAATTCTCTAAAAGGATGACAGTTGTATTTCCCATTAAGCAAACTCACTAGAAATATAATAAGCATAGTTTGTTCTGTTTGGGCAGCGAAAAAAATTTTTTTTACTGAGTTTCTGAACTTAGAAAAGAGAAGACTGATGGGCACAAAGCTCCAGGTCTGGAGGACCGCCTTGAGATTTCTCTTTACTAGACACGTCCTAGAAGAAGAGAGTGAATACGTGAGTGAGGGGTTGTCAGGAGCAAAGCAGAGATCTCCACGCCATGACTCACCACATCTCAGAGGAAGAGAGATTGTGGGCAGAAACCCTACTTGTGCAATCTTAGCTACTGGGAAAGATCCAGAAAGGGAAGGATCCAGAGATGGCCAGGGATGTGTCCATTCATTTAGCACCATTTACTGAGAACCTACTGTGTGTGAGGCAGGACACACTAAGCAGGACAGCAGAAGTAAAGCTGTTTCAGATTCAGGGGCGCCTGGGTGGCTCAGTCAGTTGAACAGCTGCCTTCAGGTCATGATCCCAGGGTCCTGGGATCGAGTCCCATGTCGGGGTCCCTGCTCAGCAGGGAGTTTGCTTCTCTCTCTCCCTCTGCCTCTCTGCCCCTGCTCATGCTCTCTCTCTCTCTCTCTCCCTCTGCCTCTCTGCCCCTGCTCATGCTCTCTCTCTCTCTCTCTCCCCCTCTGCCTCTCTGCCCCTGCCCATGCTCTCTCTCTTTCTCCCCCTCTGCCTCTCTGCCCTTGCTCATGCTCTCTCTCTCTCTCTCCCTCTGCCTCTCTGCCCCTGCTCATGCTCACTCGCTCTCTCTCTCTCTCCCTCATGCTCTCCCTCTCACAAATAAATAAATAAAATCTTAAAAAAAAAAAAAGCTGTTTCGGATTGAGGCTCTACCCTCTTTGATATTCGTATCTAGTGTAAAACAAAAATGAGATCAAATGGCACATAGAAGTCCCATGTGAGTAATACTAATAAAGAGTTTAAGACACCCAGCAGATTAAGAAAACTTTTTTTTTTTTAATTTTTAAAAACTTGATTCCGGTTAAAGGAATGAAGAAAGCATAGGTTTATCGGTGGTACTCCACCCCTCCAGGCCAGAAATTCCCCCAAAGAAGTCAAGTTTTCTTAAACGTGTTGGAAGGAGGAAGAAGGAAGCATCAGAGGAAGAACAGAAGCCTCAAATCCTTATACCCCCCATTCATACCATCAGCACAAAAAAGGGCACTCTAAACCTTGGAAGCCATAAGGCATCCTCACCACCCCACATGTCCCGTGACCATATTCTAGAACAAGCAGGTGCTTTGTCAAGAAAGCAGCTTGCAGGGCTGTTTCAGCAACTGCTCACATTGGGCCCTAAAATCACCATGGTCAATTTCTTGGGTCTCATGGGAAATAAATAAAATGCCACACAGAGCTTGTAAAATTCTGCAAGATCCGATTCGATACCACCCACCTGCCGGCAACCGTCCACCCTGCTGGGACCTCAAACAACCTGCCAGCAAAACTCAGCCTTGACTCCTCCACCGTCCAGATGTGCCCCCACCAGACATGGCCTTAAACCTCTCAGCTTTCCTGCCTACAGAGCGAACGGCAGCAGAGCCTAGACGGTCTCTAAAATCCATCTCGTCCTAGATTTTAGGAGACTAGGAGGTTTTCCAGTAGCCAAGTATCTTCCCCTCTCTTGCTGCTCATTTGGTGACAAGTTAATTTCAGGAAAATCAGAGCTACTGAAACTCTCTTAAACAGGACGTTACCATAGATTTGCTCTTTTCTGCTTTTTCCTGGATGTGCTTAGCCCCTGCCCTGCCCTCTACTACGGGGTCAATGAGTATCATCTCTCTCCCTTAATCATCACACGGAAAGTCTCCAAATCCAAGTGCAAAATGGTGGCTCCTCAGAGGCGACGACATGCAATTATGGGTCTGCAGCTCTGCATATTCCAAGCAAGCAATTTACAATGTCAAATAGGGAGCAGTTTCTTTGTGCTCCATAAAAAGACACCCTCTAATTCCCCCAGACAATCCGTTTGCAGATTTGCTAGTAAATCAACATAATTTGTTTTCCCTGAGCCTGTGTTCTGCTAGGGAAACCTCCTTCAGAACTGCTGAAGCTGCTGCAATTATATAAAATTATTGCATCTCGCAATGAGGAACTTCCCTATAATTGGTCATGCAAATGAAGGACAATAATACATACATAATTTAGACACAGAGGATTATCCTTGAAAAAGCAGTCTGTTGTTCTCAACTTAATTTCTCCAGTGTCCCCTCAGCTTCATAAAATCCCTAAATTCTACAATTCAGCAGATATTAGCAGGGAAACACGCTCTGCTTGGGTGAAATATATTCAAATATTGAGGATATAACGTATGTCAAGTATTTGCAGTATTTTGAACGCAAATACGCTATCACTGTGACGTCTGTCACTGCAGAATGGAGAATAATTAGGCCTCATTTTGAAGCAGCTGACTTTTTTTTCCCAAAAGTCTAACAGAAAGCCCCCAGGCAAGTCAATAGTATCTAATTCCGCACACCTGGTGCCACCAAAGAAAATGGATCAGAGCCCATGGAGGAGCCCTTTGTAATGCACTTTCCCAGAGAGAGCTGCCCCAAGACAAGGAAAGATTCACCCTTCCTTGTACCATGTTTGTTTATAGATCTGGATATGGCTTTCATCAAAGAATGTCCTTGAAATTCAAAAAGGCAGTTTATTCTGGGGGCAAGAAGTCTGGATCCTGGCATAGCCTTTTGATTAACTAGCTCTGTGATCACTATCAAGTCAACTTGCTTTCATACCCCATCTCCTCAAGTACAGAATGAACGAATTGAATTACACAATCCCTGTGCTCTTCCTTCACTATAAAATATCGTGAATCTACCTATGATAAATGTTCGCTATCACACAAAGGGTCACTAAGGGGTTACAGTAGGAAGGTGGCCTTATGACTAACAGGTCGGGCGCGGGATCCCAGTTAAGGTATTAGCTGTATGAATCTATATACAAGGGACCTCTCCAAACCTTAGCTTCTTCATCTAAGAAATGAATTTGTGGGAGAATTAGGTGTTCACCTGATATACAGTTCCCATTAAAAATCTGAGCCCACACCCCGGAATAATTAAAGCAACCCTAGGCAAAATTATGCAATGAGTCAAGATTACCTAGAGCCCCTTCTCCCTGCATTTTTTCATTTTTCTTTAAGCTTACACTCTGGCCTTCATGCTGCTTCCTTCTTGCAAACATGATTACCAAGCCTCACCGAAGTTAGGGGGATACAATGTATGAGCAGCATTTTTTTTATTTGAGTGCTGTTGACATACAATGTTACATTAGTCTTGGGTGTACAACATGGTTCAACATCTCTATACCTTATGCTATGTCTGAACAGTATTTATATGCAACGTAGTACAGAAGCTAATTGCACAATATCTAGATTCTGACAGATCTGGGTTCAAATCCCAACTTCATCCTTGACTAGTCACGTCTCCCTGGGAAAGTTAGTTAATATCCCAAATGTCAATTTCGCCATTTGTAAAAAATGAGGATAATTATATCTACCCGTATACATTTGATGTAAGGACTAATGATGTTGACGTTCATCAATATCATCACGATAATGACAGTGATGTACATGCCACAATATTATGTTAGATACTAACAAGCATCTGATAAAACAATGGTGCTGGTTATATTTATTCTTTCCTGATAATGGCTCAAGTTCAGCCTGTAAATAAAATACAAACTTTCTATCTTTACACAGGAACTTGAACCACACTTCCCCTCTCCTGCCTAATTGATTTGTAAAAATTCATTGCAGTCTTCACATTCTACCTCTTTCAAATTTGCTTTCTTTTGACCCCTCTGTTTGCTTCCCTTACTCTTCCAGCTTTCTGGTGAAAGGGGAGGAGGGGCAGCCTCTCCAGTCCATTTATGTAGGATTCCACCCTCAAATTTCTAGAATCACTAGTCCTTTCTCATTCCTTCCTCCACCCATCCAGTCATGCAACAATCTTTGAAGGAGTACCTCGCATTTGCCAGTCTTGGTTAGGAGCTGGGAATACAAAAACAGCAGAGATTGGGTAACGGGCAGAATTGGCAAAAGCGGCATATTTGAGAGACATCAAGGAGGCAATATCAACAGGGCCTGAGGATCGATAGATATGGCAGATCAGGAGGGAAGTTCACTCCCTTTGATTCCTCCCCAGGTTCTTCTCGAAACTTTTGTATGAATATGCTTCTGTCTGCGTATTCTCCTCCACTAAGCACCCCTATCGGGTAGATTGTGCAATATCAGGAATATTCATGTGATAGGGAGAAATTTAACTTTTGGCAATTCTGAGAAACAAATTTTTCACCTGCTGAAACTGGCAGAAATTGATCTGGGGAAAGACAAGTTTCAAGTACTTGACTCCACTTACTAATTTGGTTTGGGACCTTCAAAGTCTTTAAGAATAACTCATCCTTTTAAGAGCCAGGGCTGTGCTGGTGAAAAGTACAAAACGGAAGGAACACCTGGTGTGCTTTACTCTACAAAGGAAAACAAAGGCTATTCTGGAACCACACAGTTAAGTCAACAAGCAGCCAAACTTAAACTGTAAAAAGCTGATGATTAGGAGGTGATTTGTTTATTGCTTTCTTCTAAGGCAAATCAGGAAGCGGGTTGGGGCCTTGAGACCCCCAAAAGCAGAAGTGAGAAAGTGCACGAGAAATCAATGGCCGCCAGCAACATGGCCGAAATCCAGAACCAAGAAGAAAAACGGTCAGAAGGGGGCCTGTAGGTTGTGCATGGACAGACTCCAGAAGCAAAATATGTGTATCCAATTTTGTTTTCCTTTTCTGCAGTATAATCCATCTCTCCCGCTCCTCCTTGTTGCCCTACGCTCAGTAAAGCCAATTAAAACCTTCCAGCACAGGGAAGCAGCTCAACAATATGGAAAAGCTTTCTGGAGGCAGAAAAAAAAAATTGCAAGAGAACCCCTTACCAGTGACATCCCTTAGAGATGCAGGATGTGCTCCCATTCCCGGAGAACCCCATTAAAGAATGACAGAACCTCACATGCCTGCCAACGCTTTGGCTAAATGTAAGATGGGAAATCTCTCATTTTTCTTCATCACTTCCAGCCAAAAGCTCTTCTTATCAACCCCATTTCTCTGACAGCAATTCTAGCCCCGCTCTTCTTCCTCCGGTCTTGCATGGGGATGAAGAGCCGCTAGTCAACCTTCTCCCTGTACTTCTTTATAGACATGACTACAAGGATCTTACACAGGCTACATAACATCATGAAATGTGCCCCACGGAACCATTCCTCTAATTCACCCCTTTGAGAATCTCTACCATTCTAGTCTCCCTGGTTGCCTGTGCCATTTTTCAATAAAAGAGCAAACTGGAGACCATAGGTTTGGAACCAGTAAAAAGGCATACTAAGATAATGCATGGCTTCACTTTTCGATCACAGTTGTACCCATGGCATGCTCGTTCCGAAACCTTCTTAAAACTGTCATCGTTCTGGGTGCCTGGGTGGCTCAGTTAGTTGAGCATTTACTTTGGAGGCCCTTAGTGACCTGACCAGAACAAGAGTAGCTTGCTGGACCAGAACTCTGCTTTCAGTTTTGAAGGTCATTTTCAGTCCTGTGTGGCAGATTCCTTGAGCAACAACTCCAACACCTGGATTTTTTTTTTTTTAGAACAGAACATTGTTTGACAGAATTGAAAATTTAACTGTTTCAGCACAAGGCAGATTCATAGGACTGACAGAGGTTTCCAACACTGAGCATTAATGAAAGAAGACTTTTTTTTTTTTATTGTTATGTTAATCCCCATACATTACATCATTAGTTTTAGATATAGTGTTCCCTGATTCATTGTTTGTGCATAACACCCAGTGCTCCATGCAGAACGTGCCCTCCTCAATACCCATCACCAGGCTAACCCATCCTCCCACCCCCCCTCCCCTCTAGAACCCTCAGTTTGTTTTTCAGAGTCCATCGTCTCTCATGGTTCTTCTCCCCCTCCGATCTCCCCCCCTTCATTCTTCCCCTCCTGCTACATTCTTCTTCTTTTTTTCTTTCTTAACATATATTGCATTATTTGTTTCAGAGGTGAAAGATGACTTTTTTAAAGATTTTTTTATTTTTATTTGAGAGAGAGAGAGTGTGTGTGCACACACAAGCAGGGGGGGAGCAGAGGCAGAGGGAGAAGCAGGCTCCCCGCTGAGCAGGGAGCCCGATGTGGGACTCGATCCCAGGACCCTGAGATCATGACCTGAGCCGAAGGCAGATGTTTAACTGACTGAGCCACCCAGGCGCCCCAAGAATTGTAAGATTTCTAAATGAGTGAGAAATAAACTCTACTTGTGTTAAGCCACGGAACCCTTGGTTTTTGTTTTCTGTGGTTTTTTATTGTGGTTTTTTTTTATCAGAACACAGTTTAGTCCATCCTGACTAATAGCCCATTTAGTTGCATTGTTAGTCAATCTTCTGTCATCTTGTGTTGTCTGATGACTGGCACCTAGCACATTGTCTGACGTCTAATGGGCCCTGAGAAAATATGTGTTGAATAAGTAAATAAGTGGGTAAAATACCAGAGGGTACAGACTGACAGTGATTTCCTTTCGGAGAGAGTTAAAAAAAAAAGATTGAAGACAACAAAGTATAATTCTTTGTTCGCGTTCATAGAAGACTCTGTGGAGATTTAGGGTCACCTGCAATAGGACCTGACACCTTCCTCTTCTTCCTGGGGTTAGGGAGGATAAAACACAGGGAGTTATAATTCCCTGAGAGATTCCCTTTCCAGAAGATAGACTAGAAGGGCATCACAACAACTGTATCTTATGCTTGCTTTGCACAATGACGTGTCTAGATTAACAACGCTCAGAGAGATTTCATGAGTGAGGGGGAGAAAATTATTCACACCCCTTTTCAGCTACAGACACAAATATAGAAGACTATGAATGAAAGAAATCATGTTTTCTTCTTCTTTCCTTTATTAAGATATCAGCTTAATAAAATAGCTCATCGATCATCTTAATAAGACGATAATAAATAATAGAAATAAATACCAATCCTTTTTTTGGCTTGAACATGGTACAAATTCTAATTGTACCTCGGCATCTTATTTCTGTAAATGGTTACTTTAAAAGCGCCATCTCGGTTTATTTTTACGTTGGGTCATTCTAGTCGTTTCTTTTTTTTTTTTTAATTTTATTTATTTATTTGACAGAGAGAGAGACAGCGAGAGAGGGAACACAAGTAGGAGGAGTGGGAGAGGGAGAAGCAGGCTTCCTGCTGAGCAGGGAGCCCGATGCGGGGCTCAATCCCAGGACCCTGAGATCATGACCTGAGCTGAAGGCAGATACTTAACTGACTGAGCCACCCAGGTGCCCCATAGTTGTTTCATTTTTAAAAAGTAGTATTTCTAGTGTGAAGATACAGGGGAGCAGCCTCCACTAGCTCTGGGAGGCCACCCGCCAAATCTTCAGGTGGGCAGAGGCCTGGCTGTGCACCTACGTCCCGGGGCTCTGTCTGGCCCTCTGGAAAAGCACCAGGAAGTCAGAAGAGCAGCTCCCTAAAGGCAAAATCTGCAAAATTAAGATGGCAAAATGACAGTTCATGTCACAGTCAAGACCCAGAAAATAAAATTAAGAGAATTACTATGAGGAAAACTATGGCAATTACAAGCCACATCAGCCTGAAAGGACATCACATCAAAGGCTGTCTGGCTCATGTTAAATGTCCACAACCTCAGGGGTACCTGGGTGGCTCAGTCGGTTTAGCGGCTGCCTTTGGCTCAGGTCATGATCCTGGAGTCCTGGGATCGAGTCCCGCATCAGGCTCCTTGCTCAGCAGGGGGTCTGCTTCTCCCTCTCCCTCTGCCATTCCCCCTGCTTTTTGCTTGCTCTCTCTCAAATAAATAAATAAAATCTTTTTAAAAAATTGTCCACAACCTCAAGAGGGTACAGAATCCATGCATCCTTGACATCTATGAGCAAACAGCATGGGCAGCTCTCCTGCCTCAGCACCACGAGAAGTAAATATACCATGGAGGCAGCCTATGCATAGAGAACATTTGCAGTGAAAAGTATAAATAGCCTAAGCTATGATATGGCAGCAAGGGAAGATGGGAAGACCATGAGACCGGGAATGAGGAGACTTGGCTTTGAACATGGAGTAGCCACCAGCTCCTCGGTTGACCTTGAACAGTAGACTTCTACTCAACTGGTTCTTGGTTTCCCTGTGTGCACAAGGAGAGCCTTTAAAAGGATCCACGGTTTTAAAACTGTGTTCCCACAGCTCCAGCCCAAAAGTCCTTGGAGGCCTCCATACTCCCTTTCCCCTTCACCCAGAGCAGCTCCATCTTCACATGTGAAGACCTAGAGCTCAAGGTGAAACTTCCTTTGAACAAAGGATGTTTACATAAGATTGACTTGCTTCCATCCCCTTTGGCCTCATACAACCAGTGGGCGGAATCTGCTCCGTTGGCTGGCTGAGTTGAGTCAGATTCAGTTCAATTGTGCCAGCCCTCCAAAAGAAGCCCCAAAGAGGACACCATACCAGTGAGGTAGTTTGCTTTTTGATTTCAATCTGTACGGGCAAGCAAGCATCTTCCTACCAGCAAGCTGCCCGGGGCAGCAAACAAAGGTGTAAAGATTATCCAAGCAAGCCTACATTACTGAGAGGTCCCACCTGTGCTGTGTATCTTCTGTTTGCTTTTTCATGTCCTCTCTCCAACCTTCTCTACCCCACTCTCTGCTCTAAGAGGCTGACTTGCTGGGTACCAATAGCCCTTGCTCTCCGCTTCTCATTGGATGTGGCAGTCCCAGCAGGAGGTGATATTCAGAGAGGAAAGAGACATTGGAATAGGTATCTTCCATCTTCCTCCTTGTAGGGTAGAACAAAAAGTCACAACTCCTCTCAAGGTGGCCTTTTCTAAATGACTCTCTTCTTCTGGTTCCAATGGTAGTTCCTTTACCTTCTTACTTTTTCAATTTTTATTTTATTGTGGCAATGACACTGAACATGAGATCTGTCTTCTTCACAAATTTTTAGTAACAAACTGTACAATACTGTATTGTTAGTTACAGGCACACCATCGTACACCAGATTTCTAGAAATTATTCATCTGTCAAAACTGAAACTGTGTATCTGTAGATTACTAACTCCCCATTTCCTCCTCCTCCAACCCCGGCAAACACCTTACACTCTCTGGTACTATGAGTTTGACTATTTTAAATACTTTATTTATTTGAGAGAGAGCAAGCAAGCACGCATGTGCGCGCACATGCT
This sequence comes from Phoca vitulina, assembly GCF_004348235.1. Classification (NCBI taxonomy): domain Eukaryota; kingdom Metazoa; phylum Chordata; class Mammalia; order Carnivora; family Phocidae; genus Phoca; species Phoca vitulina. The sequence goes on from NW_022589735.1 coordinate 23,743,683, forward strand.
TGTGTGGGTGGGAGGGGCACAAGACGAGGAAGAGAGAGAATCCCAAGCAGATTCCCCACTGAACACAGAGCCCAACGCAGAGCTTGATCTCACGACCCTGAGATCATGACCTGAGCTGAAATCAAGAATCAGATGTTTAACCTACTGAGCCACCCAGGCACTCGAGTTTGATTATTTTAGATATCTCATATATTTGCCCTTCTGTGACTGCCTTATTTCACTTAGTATAACATGCTCATCCATGTTGTTGCATATTATAGAATTTCCTTCTTTTTTAAGGTTGAATTATATATATATATTTTTTATCCATTCATCTGTTTATGAATATTTCGATTGTTTCCACCTCTTGGCTATTATGAATAACACTGCAATGAACACGAGCTTGCTAATATCCCTTTGGGATTTTGATTTCAATACTCATGGATCAATACCCTGGATCATATAATAGTTCTATTTTTAATGTTTTGAAGAAACCTCCATACTGTTTTCCATAGCAGCTGTACCACTTTGCATTCCCACCAACAGTGTACAAGTTTCCAATTTCTGCAGGTCCTTACCGACATGTGTTGTTTCTTGTGTTGATTTTAGCCATTCTGACAGGTGTGAGGTGATCCCATTGTGGTTTTGATTTGCATTTTCCTGATGTTTAGAGACAATGAGCATTTTTTCATATACCTTCTGGCCATTTGTATGTTTTCTTTGGAGAAATGTCTATTCAAGTCTTTAGCACATTTTTAAATCAGGTTATTAGGAGTGTTTTACTATTGAGTTGTAAGTGTTCCTTGTGTACTTTGAAATTAACCCTTTATCAGATATGTGGTTTGCAAATATTTTCTCCCATTCAGTAGGTTGTCTTCATTTTGTTAATGATTTCCTTTGTTGCATAGAAGCTTTTTAGTTTGACATAGTCCCACTTGCTTATTTTTGCTTTTGTTCCCTTTGCTTCTGGTATCATTCCAAAAAATCAGTGCCTTGACTGATGTCAAGGAGTTCAGCCCTATGTTTCTTCTAGAAGTTTTAGGCTCAGGTCTTAAATTTAAATCCGTAATCTATTTTCAGTTGACTTTGGTGTAGGGTGTAAGACAGGAGTCCAGATTCATTCTATTGTATGTAGCTGTCCAGTTTTCCCAACACCATTTATTAAAGAGACTACTTTTTCCTCATTTATTAAAGAGACTACATGTTGTGGGCTTTTCATATATGGCCTTTATAATTTGGAGGTAATCTCCTTCTATTTCCAGCGTTGTTGGGTTTGAGTTTTTATCATGAAAAGGTGTTGAATTTTTTCACATGCTTTTTCTTCATCTATTGAGATGGTCATGTGGATTTTTATCCTTCATTCTATTCATGTGATATATCATGTTTACTGATTTACATTTATGATTTCCTTGAATCCCAGGAATAAATCCCACTTGGTCATGGTGAATGATCCTTTTAATATACTGTTGAATTTGGTTTGCTAGTATTTTGTTGAGGACAGCTAGTATTTTTATTAACTACTATTTTGGATTTGTGTTCATCAGAAATAGTGGCCTGCACTTTTCTCTGTGTAATGTTGTCTGGCTTTGGTATCAGATAATGCTGGCCTCATAAAATGAGTCTAGGGTGTTCCCTCCTTTTCGATTTTCTGGAAGAGTCTGAGAAGGATTGCTGTTAATACATCTAAAAATATTTGATAGAATTCACAAGTGAAGCCATCTGGCCTTGGGCTTTTCTTTTCTGGAAGGTTTGGAATCACTGAATCCATCTCCTTACTTATTATGGGTCTGTTCAGACTTTATTTATGATTCAGTCTTAGACAGTTGATGTTTCTAGCAATTTGCACATTTCTTAGAGGGTGTCCAGTTTGTCAGGGTATAACTGTTCACTGGAGTCTCTCGGGATCCTTTTTAATTTCTGTGTTATCAGGTGCAATGTCTCCTCTTTCCTTTCTGAATTATTTAGCCTTCTCATTCTTTTTCTTAGTCTAGCTAAAGTTTTGTTAATGTTCTTACCAAAAAAAAAAAAAAAAAACCCTCCCTGTTCTGTTGACTTTTTCTACTGTCTCCTATTCTCTATTTCATTTATTTCTGCTCTAAATTTTATGATCTCCTTCTACTGACCCTGGGTTTAGTTTGCTCTCTGTGTTCCTTGAGGTATAAGTTGTGTACCTGAGATCTTTTTTTTTTAATTGAGACATAGTTGCCATATGACATGACATTACTTTCAGGTGTACAACATATCGATTCAACAACTCTATACATTACTCAGTGCTCACCACAAGTGTAGCCACCATCTGTCACCATACCATGTTATTACTATATTATTGACTATATTCCCTAGGCTATACTTTTCATCCAGGTGACTTACGTATTTTATAACTGGAAGTGTGTACCTCCTGATCCCCTCCCCCTATCTCACCCATCCCCCCCATTCCACCCCCCTCTGGCAGCCACCACTTTGTTCTCTGCATTTATGAGTCTGTTTCTGTTTAGTCCGTATGTTTGCTTTTAGATTCCACATGTTTATTGATTCCTGTTTTAATTTTTTTTTTTACATCTTTTCTTCCGATTTCCCATGGTAGGTTTTTTCAAATTTCTTGGGTAGAATGCATATTTTATTTCCATTCTTCATTGTTTAGGAAGACTGTACAGCTACAAATTCTCCTTTGAACTCATTAGTGGTCTTCGCTATGAGTTTCTATAGGTAATATGACAATTACAACTATATTCTTAATGTTGTAATAATACTTTGAATTTTCTCTTCTCGTTCAGTAGGTCTCCTGGATTTTGAAATTTTCAACTGGTTGGGAGGGGTTTTTGTTTGTTCCTATTTTTGTCATTAACTCCTACTTTTATTGCATTGTGATCTGAGAGTAAGCTCTGACAATTTCTACGTTTTAAAAAATTTATCAAGGTTTTCTTTGTGACCTAACAGAACCAGCAAGGGTAGACCAGGAGGCTGGAGATCCAGAGAGGACCAGCAGTTTGAGTCTGAACCCCCCTCAGGGGAGGCCAGTCCTTCCTCTGTTAATGCCTTCAACTGACTAGATTAGGTCCACCCCCATTAGGAGGGTAATCTGCTTTACTCACAGCCCACTGATCTAAACGTTAATCTCATCTAAATACGGCTTCACAGAAACATCTAGAATAATGTTGAACCAAGTATCTGGGTACCATGTTCTAGCCAAGTGGAGATACAAAATTAACCATCACATCCATACTTCAGAACAATCTAAAGAAGATAATATTCTTCTAGGCCTGTGGTTTTCAAACTTTACCACATGTAAGATCTATCTAGGAAATGTGTTCAATGCATATTCCCAGGCCTAGAAGATGCATAAGCCCGTTAGTGTCAGCTACCATCAAGTTATTATGTTTTAGTGCTGAGGTGGAGCCCAGGAATCAGAATTTTATTTCCTCAGACATTTCTGACTCAGATGATTTGATGACAGATTTGTGAAAAACAGCTCCAAGATCTCCTCCTAAGTGTTTTCAAAGGGGCCTGAGAATATTCCTGGGGATAGAGGAAAGCCCAGGAGAAAACTCTATTTCCTCAACATTTTCATACACATGAAGTGAGGTTAAAACAAATACTGAGTTTAGGGGCACCTGGCTGGCTGTCAGTAGAGCATGTGACTCTTGATCTCAGGGTCTTTAGTTCAAGGCTCACATTGGGCATGGAGCCTACTTAATTTAAGAAATCAATTTTTTTTTTTTTTAGTTTTATTTTTACTTAAGTAATCTCTACACCCCATGTGGGGCTAAACTCACAACCCCAAGATCAAGAGTCACACACTCTTCTGACTGAGCCAACCTCGTGCCCGGAGCCCACTTAATTTAAAAAACAAAAACAAAGATAAATTTTGAGCTTGGACTTAAAAAGTCAACAAGTCAGGAAGGACAATATGCAATCAGGCAGGAAGTAGAGAAAAGTAGTTTTACACCATCTTATCTCAAGATAGAAAGGACTTAAGAGTCATTCATATACATAGCAGTGTCTCCAGATTCTTCTTGTAGAATCCCGTTGGAAAAAATACATCCTTCCCATCTGCTGCTCCACCTTGAGAGGCTCAGTCCAAAACTAATGGCTCTGGAGAATTGAAGGCTGTGCTATGTGCCACAGATCTTCCTATGGGACCGAAGTATCTGATGCTCTGGGGGAGCATGGAAGCTGACAGCTCCCCATGGTCAGCTCCAGAAATTGGCTGAAGACAGCTCCTTACCCCAGGCCACACCTCCTTCTGGGAGCAGCATGAATCCAGTGACTGGTCAGCACAGGAACACATAGGGGATGTCCTTTGCCATGTGGAATAACACCCTGTTGGTTTCAGAACTTCCTGTGAGGTTAGCTGAGAATTTCTTAAGATTGCTTTGCGGCCCAACTTCCTCTGACCACTCCCGCTTCCTTCCCTTTTTCTCTCTTCCCCTAGTGTGCAGTATTCCCTAAGAGATCTTCCACACACCAATATCCATCTTGGGGTCTGCTGGGACATGGACATGGGTGGGGAAACCCAATCCGTAATGACAGGGAAAGGCTTGCAGGATGGCGGTCCTTTCTGCCCCAAACAGGATCCTCTTCCTCCGCCTCTAGAGTTAATCAGCTACTTCCACTGAATCAGAATATTCCTTCCTGCAGTTGCAAATGAAGTTGTCTCACTGGAGACACTGAAGGGAGGAGGTGACAGAACACCATCTGATTTGCATCAAGGACCAGAAGCTGCATTCAGGGAGACCCACTCTGCTTGCTTCCCAAAGCACAAGTCAAGTCGTAGGGTGCAACAGTTGCCCCGAGGTGCATGTGTACTGATCGAGATGATGCGGACAGTAGACCCTGCATTGAAGGATGCAGGTCTTCGCACACTGGGAAACCAACAACCTCTACTCTAATAACTAAAATGGAAGCCCTTAAGCTAGCTGTTGATATTATCTTATTATTTCACATTTAGATAGCTCCAGAGAGCAAAGGCCTTTAACACATCTGCGAAAATGGAAATAATCCTCCTTTACTGCCAGTGACATTCGCAGAGCCATTAAAAATTCAGTTGTCAAATGAATAAAGGCTCGCTGACGTCCTAGTTCAGAAGAAGCAGGGCAGGAGGTACTATTTAAATCTCTTTGCTGGAAATCTGTCTTATCAGCTTTCAATGACATTGGATTGATGTGTTTATCTGGAAATCAGAAGTGATTTCTGTCGATCCCTTGTTACAGTCACATTTCAATTAAAAGCCTGAAGGAGCCCTCTTATCAGGCCCCAGCATTTGGTCTGAGTCATCACCAAATACACTTTCCCTGGAAACAGGATTTGTATTTTCCCTTTCATTGACTACAGAAGTTATTCTAGCTTAAGTGTGGTTTTGCTCACCAACTTTTCAAAATGAGAGATAAGGTTTTTATAGTTAGCAGGATACCTTGCCTTCCTCTACCAACATAAACTCAACAGCTCATGATTAGATTTTCCATACACACCAGAAAAATTGAGATTCACTTAATAGTGATTTGTTGAATAAATTAGTTTCTATTAGGGGTGCCTGGGTGGCTCAGTCGGTTGAGCGTCAGACTCTTGATTTTGGCTCAGGTCATGAACTCAGGGTTGTGAGATGGAGCCCCACACTGGGCTCTGCACTCAGCATGGAGTCTGCTGGAGAGTCTCTCTCTCCCTCTCCCTCTGCCCCTCCCTCAGCTCGTGCATGCTCTCTCTCGTTCTCTCAATAAATAAAAATCTTTAAAAATAACAATAATAAATACATTAGTTTTTATTAGAGCATTTAAATGCTGGCCCATAGTAAAGCCCATCAATCCAATAAATAAAAATGATTATTAATGAGATTATTTATTCTATCTCACAGAAAATGTACCTAATATTTGTAATGTCCATTACCAAATAATAACCAAAATATTTTCTATAGTTCCAAGGAAAGCTACTGTTAATGGCACTTTGAGGGGGGTGCAGTTTCTAAACCTCACAACTTCTAAAATCTTGGTTAAGCTTCTAAATATTCAGGGGCGCCTGGGTGGCTCAGTCGTTAAGCATCTGCCTTCGGCTCAGGTCATGATCCCAGGGTCCTGGGATCGAGCCCCGCATCGGGCTCCCTGCTCTGCAGCAAGCCTGCCTCTCCCTCTCCCACTCCCCCTGCTTGTGTTCCCTCTCTCGCTGTGTCTGTCCGTCAAATAAATAGATAAAATCTTTGAAAAAAAAAAAAAGCTTCTAAATATTCAATACTAAAGAAGATATTCTATATATCTATATTCATATATAAACATATGTACATATTCACATGTAAGTAAAGTCCTTTTCTTTTAAACATACCCACTTTATCCAATGTATTTAAATCAGGAGTAGGGATGCCAAGAATTTTATTTCCCTGTAAGATTTTGATTAATCTTAGAATTCATAAAATTTAGAGTGTCAAGGCATGGAAATCTCTTGGTGAGCTTACTGGCCAACTTCAGTTTAACAACAAGAATGTGGAGACTCAGCAAGATCATATTTGAGATACAGTCCAAAAAGAGCAGCTTTAAAGCCTCAAGTACCTACCTGGGTTCAAGTCCTTCATCTACCACTTAGTTTGAACAAGTTACTAAAACCCCTTGACCTCAGTTTCCTCATCTATAAAATGGGACTCATAAAAGTTCACTTAGGGGGTGCCTGGGTGGCTCAGTCAGTTAAGTATCTGACTCTTGGTTTCCACTCAGGTCATGATCTCAGATTCCTGAGATCAAGCCCTATGTTGGGCTCCATGCTCAGTGGGGAGTCGGCTAGAGATTCTCTCTCTCTCTCTCTCCCTCTCCCTCTGCTCCTCCCCTGGCTTGCTCTCTCTCTCTCTCTCTAAAATAAATAAAATCATTTTTTTTAAGTTAACTTAGAAAGCATTTTAAGATGAGTGTGAACATTACACATCAATTAATTATGGTACCAATTATTATTACATATGCCTAGTAACTTAGTAGGTGCTGCAAAATGTAAATGTAAAGTGAGGTTAACTTAATTTTTTTTGAGGGATAATTGACACTCAATGACATTAGTTTCGCATGTACAACATAGTGATTCAACAGTCTACAGGTAATGTTGTGCTCACCGCAAGTGTAGCTCCCATCTGTCACCATACAACGCTATTACAACCCTCCTGACTATATTCCACAGTTAAGGTATATTTAAAGGGTCCAAAGTTGAGAAAATACTGGATAAACTGTGAAATGGGGTGGTGACCCTGGACTAGGGCAGTAACTTTGAGACAGGGAGGAGAAATGTTTTTTCAGTTGATACAAAAAGCTCAAGAGATCAGGCCTAAAACCCATAGAGTCTCTGATTAAAACAAGAGCAGACTGACTTCCACCCCTGTGTCCACATACATTCCCCAACCTCCTAGGGACCCACATGAGCTCATTTTCCCTCCAGCACTATGCATCATGTTTCTCATTAACCGTGTTTCTCATGAGCCACAATTTTACCAGGATTAAAATCTTAGAAAGAGGTTGGGTAACCTGCAGTATGATATATACAGGCCCTGAACCTGATCATTTTTCAGCCTATTGATCCGATTTCCATCAGGTACTTTATCACCGATCCTAGTGGAAATTTTGCAGAGCCATTAAAATCATGGAAGAACTGAATGTACTTTTCAATTATTTGCAAAAGTGCTAATAAATGAATCTATACGTTGTGTGAAGTCAGAAGACTGTAACACTCCAAAATAAAGGATTTTTTTTCAACAAGGACTTTTATCTGTAAAAGATGCTTTTTATTTTTTATTCATTTGAGAGAGACTGAGAGAGCACAAGCAGGGGGAGAGGCAGAGGGAGAAGGAGAAGCAGACTCCCCAACAAGCTGGGTGCCCAACGTGGGGCTCGATCCCAGGACCCAGAGATCATGACCTGAGCCAAAGGCAGATGCTCAACCATCTGAGCCACCAGGCACCTCTAAAAGATGCTTTCTAAATACTACTATCAACTAAACATTTAGAACATACTCTAGCCCAATATTCTAGCAAATATAGATCACAGAAGGATAAGCGCTTACAGGATGTTTACAACCCAACTGGAAATTTGACTAACACACATAAAACCATTATTGAACTAGTAAACTCATTAGGATGTCCGTGTGAGCTGAGGAGATCAGACAATAATGATACCCCTTTCCATAGCTCTTTTATAGGTACAATTTCAGCTGCCATACAGAGAGATCCAGTGAGCAGAGCATTACTATTCCCACTTGACAGGCGATAAACTGAAACTCAAAAGCACTTAAGGCTGTGACTCCAGTCTCACGACACCCAGCTCTATAGGGACCCCATAATGCAAACACGGAGCTTTCCTACCCAGCATCCATTTCCCCCTTTTTCTCTCTAAAGCCAGGATTTTGTGCACAGATGGGTCTTCTGGGAAGCTGGTCCCAGTTCCACCTCCAGGGGACACCTGTTGGGTTTGTGATGATGCATTTCCCTTGCAGGCAATTGGATTAGGAGCAGACTCTCCACCCAATTCTGTCCAGTTCTGTTGTGATGCCTGCCAAGGGCCTCCTGAAAAACAGCATGTGAGTCCTGAGAAAGAATTGAGAGATACATAGTCTCTCTCTTCCCCCGGTCACTGCTGTATGTGAATGTTAGGTGTGGGAACGGCACGGCCGCCTAGCTGCTGGTCTGCCGATGAAGCTGACACAAAGGTAGAAGAATGGAGGGATGGCAGGACCTACGTTCTCGATGGCGTCCCAGCACCTCCAAAGCCCTTCCCACTTTTGAAAGACTCATTAGGTGAAATGAGCAATTAATTACCTTATTGGTACACCAACTGAGAGCATTTTGGGGTGTTCTGATTTTTATTTTAACTCGCCACAAAAAGCATCCTAAAAATGCCTTTGAAACACAGAATCAGGATTCAAATGCAGGCCCTTCAGAGGGCCTTCCACCTGTTTTCCCACTGTGCCATGTTCTTCCTCCTCCTCCTTGGAGGAAACAGGACTCTCACTGGTGGGTCGGGACTGAGAATTTCCTGGGGAGCAGCAGTTGGCTGGGAATGAGTTGGGAACATGAAGCCACACCCACAATGCTCTGCTCCTACGACCAGCTGAGCATTTCCTTTATCCTGATTTTAGTATTCTGAGTGACGGGCAATATTATGTGCTCCAAAATTCTGTTTGTTACCATCGCCAGAATATTACAGTCTTTCTTACTCCTCCCCCTCCTCCTCTACCTTCTCTTTCATGATCCGGCTGGACAGATTGTGTTCCTGTTCTGCAGAACTAAGGTCCCGGGTTAGTTCGTTCATCCACCAGTCACTGATCCCACAGTATTTCTTAAAACCCAGAGCTCCCATTCAGCGCTATGATGACTATTATAGAGAACACGGCCTGTACCTTTGGGGAGACCATACTGTGCTCAAGACACAAAATAGAGATGAGAATAAAAATAACTATCATTTATTGGTTCATATCAAGTGCCCGATAGAATACCAGATGTTTTACTGACACTTCTCCCCTATACACTTGGGTAAGTAGAAAGTATTAGAAGAATATATATAAGCATTTAACAAAATGGCTCTTCATACTGATATTTAGCAAAAAAAAAAAAAAGAAAAAGAAAAGAAAATCAACATCTATTCCCAAAAATACGTATTGCATAAGGGCACTGAGATAATGAGCGATTCACTACTTCCTTTGTCCAAATCTTCTGTAATGTTTAAAAATTGTTTTTAAAACTAAAAAATGCATGAGTCTGATTCAATGTACGAGTAAATTTTTCTGAGTCTATCTCATTTGAAAAATGAAGAGGACTCAGCTACGTACGGGGTCTATGTGAGGACAATTTTAAATGATAAACTACACACAGAGAGCTTATCTAAGAATAGTGAATTCTTAATCAACATTAACTCCCTTTCCTCTCTGGCAAACGAGTGCATTTCATTATTCTGCCTAGCAAAATGCCAGGACTAAATTTGGATAACCCAATCTCATTGATTCCTAATGGAAAGCATTAGCATAGATGAAAGGAAAATCCAACTTTTTTTTTTTAATCCACTGCAATAGTTTAAAGCCACGAAGCACATCAGAGGGAAATAGTCTATGACACAAAGAGGTTTTTTTGATCATAAACGATCGTTCCATTTTTTAAATTGCCTCTCAAGTCAGAAGGTAATTTCTCTTACCCAAGCAAAGCTGCTAGAACATCAACACCAACAATAATATATACAAATGCCGAAAAACCATAGGATCATCTCAACAGGCGCAGAAAAAGCATCTGACAAAATTCAATACCCACAAGAGGTAAAAATCTTTCAGCAAAGCAGAATAGAAGGGAACTACCGGAATCTGATAATGACTACCTTAAAAAAAACTTCAGCTAATATCGTACTTAACGGTGAAAGACTGAATTCTCTTCCCCTACGAGCAGGAAGAAGATGCCTGCTCAAAACACTTCTACTTAACATTGTATTCGAATTTCTAGTCACTGGGTAGCTCAGTCGGTTAAGTGTCGGACTTAGTTTCAGCTCAGGTCATGATCTCATGGGTCATGGGATCCAGCCCCACATCGGGCTCAACAGGGAGTCAGCTTGAAGATTCCCTCCCTCTCCCCCTGTCCCTCCCCCCATGTTCTTGAGCATATGCGTGCACGCACAGGCTAATAAATAATCTTAAAAAAAATTTCTAGTCACCGTAATAAAGCATGAAAAAAAAGACATACAGATTGGAAAGAAAGAGCTGAAGAGGTGAAACTATCTTTATTCCCAGACAGCATGTCTACATGTAAAATCCTAACACGTCAACAAAAAAACTTTTTAGACCTATTATACAAGTTAGTAAGGTCACTGGATACTAGGTGAATACATGAAGAGCAATTTATATAGGCTAGCAAAATTTGAATTAAAACAGGAATTTAAAAAATACTATTACCAATATAATCAGCATCAAAAAACAAGAAATATTTGGGGGCAAATTTAACAAACTATGTGTAAGAGCTACACCCTGAAAACCAAAAAACCTTGCTTTTTTTTCCAGTAAGAAATTTTAAAAGACCTAAACAAATGGAGAGTTCTGTTCGTGAATGTTAATAGTCAGTGTTATCAATTCTCCACAAATCGATCTGAAGATTCAACACCCCAATCAAAGTGCCAGGAGGCTGTTTTCGTAGCTACTGACAACTTGATTCTAATATGTCTGTGAAAATATCAAGAACTTAGAATAGCCAGGATCATTTTGAAAAAAAAAAGTTGGAGAACTGACACAGTAACTGAGTTATGAAAAAGCTCCATTAGTCAAGACAGTTTGGCAGCAGGGAGAGATCTGACAGAGATCAACAGAACAGAGCTCAGAAATAGACCTGCATATTTACAAGCAACTGATTTTGACCAAGATGTAAAGGTAATTCCATGGATAAAGTCTGCTGTAACAACTGGATCTGCCAAAAAAATAAAAAATAAAAATATAGAGCATTGATCCTTACCTCACCCTCATTGCTCAGCTTCCAAAACAACCCCGTTGTGACTTGAGGAAACAACTCCAATCACTGGAGCCTGATTCTCAAGTTGTTTAAACAGAAAGACCTTTCTCTTGCTCTTCTTTCTTAAGTTTTTAAAGTATGCCTCACTTGCTTGACATTTAACGTCGTCACATACCTTCTCTCCTGTTGCTTTGTTTTTTTCAAAAATGCAAATAAAAAAAGCCCAGGCAATATGTTTGAGTAACCAGGTATTTTCACAAATTACCATAATGCTGAAGGGCATGTCTCCTCCTCGGGCTTTGTTTTTCACCCACATAGGGAGATGGTGAAGCAGACCCCCAGATGTCCTCTCTTAAACTAACTCACAGACTGGCCCACCTGGTCATCAGGAGTTAAATTCGTCCCTGCTCTTTCTTTGGTGTGACCCTCTGAGTGGGTACTTTCCTGACAATCAGAATCAGCTGAGGTGCTTTTATTTTTTTTTTTTAAGATTTTATTTTTGAGTAATGTCTACACCCAACGTGCGGCTCGAACCCACAACCCAGAGATCAAGAGTCGCATGCTCTATTGACTGAGCCAGCCAGGCGCCCCCAGCTGTGGTGCTTTTAAAAAAGAGCCCATCTGAGCTCCGCCCAGAGTTACCGAATCAGAATCTCTGGGGATGGCTTCAGGAACGAGTTTTTCAGAGAGTTGCTCTTACTCAGTAAGGTTTGAAAATCACCAGAAGGTTGGATATATAAAGACTGTGATTACGTGAAATGATCTGATTTTAAATATTTTTCTAACAAACGTAAAACCATAATAACAGAAAGCAGACTATAGAGTGAGTACTCTATTGGTGGGACTCGGTGAGGGGACTAGGCTCTCCAGTTTGGACCACCTGGAGGGCTTGTTCAAATATAGACTGCTGAATCCCATGCCCAGAGTTTCTGATTTAATAGGCCTGGGGTTAAGTCAGGTCATTTGCATTTCTAACGAGTTCCAGGTGGTGCTGAAGCTGTGGGTCTGGGGGACCACACTTTGAGAACCACTGAGATGCTTTAAGATACTAAGAGTGAGAGTAACATAGGGGCGCCTGGGTGGCTCAGTCGCTTCTTCCTCTCCCACTCACCCCTGTTTGTGTTCCCTCTCTTGCTGTCTCTCTCTCTCTGTCAAATAAATAAATAAAATCTTTGAAAAAAAAGAGTGAGAGTGGCATAATCAAATTTACATTTAAAAACCCCTCTGGTGCAGTAATTTTCAACTTTGGCTGCACATTATAATCATCTAGGACAGGAGACCCAAGAGCTCTTAAACAGAAGCTCTTAGGGGTGGGGGGGGGCAAGTCTCAAGCATCAGTATTTTTTTTTTTAAGCATCAGTATTTTTTAAAGCTCGCAGGTGATTTCAGTAAGTATCCAAGTATACCAATCGTGCTTTGGTGATCTATAGCAAAGGTGTTGGAGACAAGCGAGACTGGGAAGCCACCTGAGACAGTGCTTTATAAACCTAGTTACCGGGAGGGGAGGGGGACAACCCTGGGTGGTTCCACCGGTTAAGTGACCGACTCTTGGTTTTGCGGCGGGTCATGATTTCATGGGTCATGGGTTCCAGCCGTGTTGGGACTCCACGCTCCCAAGGGAGTCTGCTTGAGCGTCTCTCTCTCTCTCTCTCCTTCTGCCCCTCCCCTCCACCTGCTCACACATGCACGTGCTCTCTCTCACTCGCTCACTCTCTCAAATAAATACATCTTTTTAAAAAATAAAAATAAAGGGGCGCCTGTGTGGCTCAGTCGTTAAGTGTCTGCCTTTGGCTCAGGTCATGATCTCAGGGTCCTGGGATCAAGCCCCACGTCGGGCTCCCTGCTCAGCAGGGAGTCTGCTTCTCCCACTCCCCCTGCTTGTGTTCCCTCTCTAGCTGTGTCTCTCTCTGTCAAATAAATAAATAAAATCTTTAAAAAAAATAAAATAAAATAAATAAAAATAAACCGAGCAGCCCAGAACTTAAGGATAGGCAAGTGGGCAGGACTCCAGGCCCCCTTCCCTGATGACAATAAAGCAACTATGCTTTCATCTTTTCAACTGTTCATTTAAAGGGAAAAAAGCAAAAGGTTCTGCGGCTCTAAAATAAAATACACAGGTTCGGGCAATTACTGAGTTAGGAGTGCACATAAATCAGCTTGGCTCCAATCTTGTCGGGAGTCACTGAGAGTGGCGCAGGGTGGCCGGGATTTTATGTCGCCCGAAAGGTCAAGCAGCAAATGGTAGCTGCCAAGTGAGAAACGTCGTGTGGAATGAGGAGCTTGGGCAGGCTACCCTCAGGGTCTGGCTCGGGTGCAATACTTTATTAGGATTCCCTAGGGAGGAGCATCAGCGCTAATGGAACCGGAGTCTGATGTTGGAAGGGAGGGGTTGGAGATTTCATGTCTACGACTGGGGTCATTCATCCAGGAACCACGTGGAGATGTTGTTATGGGGGGTGTTTTCAGGGTACACTCCATGGAAAGCAGAAATTCCTCTGGAGCCAGGAATATGACCATTTTTCCTTCTCATGAGACAAGTGAAGATAAATTCTGTGAGCATTGTTCATCATTCCCAAGGAAAGGATGCCAAAAAGTCACACGAGCTTGTTATGAATGGTAATTATGTATTTACCTTGAAGAAAACATATAACAAATATGGATATTAAGGATTTTGGTGGCATGCCCTCGAGGTGTGCCCTTTCCAACTGGAAAACACATTAAGTAATGGCCATTAAGTATTCCCAAGGGAACATAAGCATGGTTGGTTTTGAGGGAATCAATTCCAGGCTCCACTCTTATCTCTTCCTTCGTAAGTGGATCAGCTGACCGCCGTATATACAAATATTGGATTATTATGTTGTACACCTGAAACAAATAAAATGTTCTGTTAATGAGATCGCAATAAAAAAATGGAGCAGCTGAGAATGTCTCTGGAGTGGAGACATCTTGCTGATTCTCCCCACTTCCTAGTCACCCTTTGCCCTTTACAATAGGAAAGAGTACCTCTCTCCCCCAGTCCTACCAGGGTGCATCACTTTAGGGTTTCAAAAGTTCCAGGAGGCCCAAGGATCTGACCTCTTCCACACCCCACAATTATGTCTCCTCCCTGAGAGGGAGTCCCTGGAGTTCAAAGCCAGGAGCACACCAGTACAGAAGTGACAAAAATGTTCGTAAATGAATAATATCTCTGTTTCCCAACCCTTTCTGAGGATATATTCAACAAGGTCCCTAAGAGTCAAGAATCATGGGTACAATTAATAATCATTGGTAAGTCTTGATAAAACTTTTTTGACATACATTCCAGAAATGGGGAAGGAGGATGGTTCTGATGAGTTGGTAACAAATCCCCTTGGAAATCGGATGGTTTTCCATGCCTTAATTTCAACAAAACTGAAGGAGCACCGAATCAAGTTATTGGCTGATATATTATTAAAATCATTTTTGATGATATGTAACTGTGTGATTTGGATGCATAATTTGGAAGGAGTTCAAAAATTCATTGCCACTTGCATAATGTGACTCCTTCCACTTCCATATACTTTATTTATATGGGGATATGGCTTTTGGTACTCATATCTAGAAAACAAAAATATAAATAAAAGTGATGTTCAGCCCTATTTTGATTCCAGCAATGAGTAATATTTATCTATGGACTCATAAACTAACTGGACAACAAGTCCTAGTAGTTTTATCAAGAGATACGTGTCCTCAAAAATTTTACCATTTGTGTCTAAAAGTCACTCATCAAAATTTTTATTTATTTTATTTTGATTAATTGTGCAGGAATAATTGGTTGTTATGGTAATCCAATCCAGAAGAAACTTTTTTTCCCCCCAGAAATCATCTACAAAAAATATCACAGTAAAGTCAAGTTTGGGAAGAACAATTTAAATTCCAATTTATATAAATATTTTTCTTGCACAGACATGTGGTAGAATGATCAATAATAGGATTCCAAGCCTGAAATATATTATCTTGGTATAAAATTCTCTGCAGGAAGTAGAATGGAAATATGAGTCCAGGATAAATGGAATGATGTAAAATTTCTGTTAAAGGAAACTTCTTACATATCTTGTAAATTGATAAGAGAATCAAATCACCAAGGCTAGAAACATTTGCGAGCAATGGAACAATCACAGTGCACCAGAAATTACAAATCATTTCAAATATTTAAACTGATATTGGAAAAAAAGAGTTATCAACATAAAAACGGTAGGGTGCAGTTACATAATTTTTCAAAATTCTTTTAGTGGCTATGTGAGGAAAAAAATGAAACTGTCATTCTAGTGAATGTTTCTCCCCACTATTCTATTTAGAAAGAGGTGAATCGTTGGCTGGTCAAACAAGACTGTCTTTTTTTTTTTTTTAAGATTTTATTTATTTATTTATTTTTAGAGAGAGAGAGTAGGGGGAAGGGCAGAGGGAGAGAATCTCAAGGAGACTCCCCACGGAGCATGAAGCCCAACGTAGGGCTCCATCTCCTGACCCTGAGATCATGACCTGAGCCGAAATCAAGAGTCAGATGCCCAACTGACTGAGCCACCCAGGCGCCCCCAAACAAGACTGTCTTGGATGGCATTTGTCTAATGGATTTAAGCCCAAGAGGAGGGGAATAGATTTCAATTTTAAACTACCACCCTGCCTTCTGATGCCCAGGAAGGATGTCTTGTTGTAAAGACATGAGGAACCATGATCAGAAATCCATGTGGAGGCTCAGCTGGAGGCCAAGAGCATTGAAACTTTCCATTTCAGAGGCTGGAAGCAAGGAGGTAGTATTTAAGGATTGTTTAGATACTGCACTTACTGAGAAATAAACAGGGCTCATTCTCAAAGAGATTTAAAAACCTGGAGCAGTCTGACACAGAGAAAGGGAGCCCCCCCAAATTTGGGCAGTATGTAGATTTAGGAAGGCATTTTGGTTTGAAGGTGGGGGCCATTTTGAAGTCTCCTACTGAAGGACAGAGCCTGTGCAGATGATCCGAAGGACAAGCTTACCTCTTCCAAATGGCAGAGTCATTTTGGAATTCTTGGGAATCTTGAGTTTCACCCATCTATAAAACCTGTGGCTCGTAGAGGTTAAAGGTCTTGCCCAAGGTCACGTGGTATTTTAGTGACAGATATAAGAACAGAGTCCATGTCCTCTCTTCTCAGCCTTTTGCTATTTCTACAGTATGACCAGAAAAATGAAGCCAAAAACTGTGTCTCTAGTCCTAATTTCCCACATCATGTAATATTTTACACATAAGGAAATGTTGTTAAGATCCCCTTAAATGCAGCTAGCATAGCTTACAAAGCTTAAGGAGAAAGATGCCAGGTCCCTGAGTGCATGATGCATTCCCTTACTGGATGTGAGGAAGAAAATCGCTTTTAAAACAATAATGAAGGCATGCCCGGGTGGCTCAGTCGGTTAAGTGTCTGCCTTCTGCTCTTCGCTGGTGTCTTGATCCCAGAGTCCTGGAATCGAGTCCCACATCAGGCTCCCTGTTCAGCAGGGAGTCTGCTTCTCCTTCTCCCTCTGCCCCTCCCCCTGCTTGTGCTCTCTCTCTCTCTCTCAAATAAATAAATAAGATCTTAAAAAAAAAAAAAACACTATTAGAAACCCCTCTTTCTAATGAATACTTGTACTCCTGTTGAGATAAAAGCTTGGTCTGGCAAAATTTCCCTCTTCTTTTTCCTGGAGATAGGGGAAGCATGGGGCTTCCTTGCCTACCCTTGCTGCCGTTCACAGCAGAGGAAAATTCCCCTGTGGTTGTATTGCTGCAGACGACACACAGCACTCTGCCACATGCAAGGCTGAAGAAGAGGATACAGGATGCGCTTGTAATTAAATCTGTAGATTACAGGTCAAGAAAAATAAATCCAAACCTTCATCAGAAGACTGAACGGACGGGGGAGGGGGGGGAAGATGGCGGAGGAGTAGGGGACCCTATTCCAACTGGTCCCCAGAACTGAGCTGGATATCTACCAGACCACTCTGAGCACCCATGAAACCAGCCTGAGATGTAAAAAGATCTGGATCTCTAGGAACAGAATATCGCAGGCAGTTGGTTTTGAGGTACGAAGCAGAGAGCCGTGATTCTGCGGGCAGATATCGGAGGATAAACGGCAGCAGGAAGGTGCCTGGCCGTGGGAATCCTACACCGCCGGTGAGTGACAGCCTCGCGCGCTGCGGACGGGGCACAGACTCGCAGACCGGTAGCGGCAGGAAAGGACTTTAGGGCAGCCCCCGGGGGGAAAACCAGACCGGCAGGGTCGTGCGCACGCGAACTGCAGCCCCCCGGACAGAAACCGGAGCGACGCTCACACGCACGCGAACTGCAGCCTCTGAGACGGAAACCCGGTGCACTGGGGTCAGGCCAGTGAACTGCAACCCCCAGGGTGGGAACCCCGAGCGGCGGAGTCCCGCGTGCGAACTGGGAGCGGCTGGCGGTTTTAGAGGCACAAAGGGCAGAGACATGCCCGACCTGGAGGCAGGACTGGGGGCGCTGCGGAGGGGCGCACAACCCAGGCCGCTGCAGTTTATAGCAGCACGGACAGAAACGGAGACGGTGTGGCCTGGAGAGCTCACTGAAGAACAGACTGCGATCTCTCTGCTCTGAGGCAGAGGGTTGGAAACAGTCTCTTCTGCTTTGACTCGCGGAAGAGACGCGGAAAGTCTCCAGGGAAAGGCGCCAGAGAACAAAAGCCCCAAAGACTGATTCCCACTGAGCCCATCCCCCGCCACAGGGGCGCAGGGCAACTCCGCCCGAACAGGGTTGCCTGAGTAACAGCACGGCAGGCCCCACCCGCAGAAGACAGGCTGGGAAAACAAGAGGCCAGCAACCCTAAGGTCCCAAGAAAACAGGTGCATCTTGCTTGGGTTCTGGTCAATAATTTGGACTCTATACATTCCCTCAAACACCTATCAACAGAATGACTAGGAGGAAGAGGCCCCAAAATAGAAAAGACTCAGAGATTATGACTCATGCTGCAGATTTACAAATGGATGCAGATATAACCAAGATGTCAGAGATGGAATTCAGGCTAGCAATTGTGAAGACAATGGCTAGAATGGAGAAATCAATTAATGGCAACATAGAGTCTCTAAGGGCAGAAATAAAAGGGGAATTGGCAGAACTTAAAAATGCTATCAATGAGATCCAATCCAATCTAGATAATCTAACAGCTAGGGTAACTGAGGCAGAAGAACGAATAAGCGACCTGGAAGACAATATAATAGATAAAAAGGGAAAAGAGGAGGCCAGGGAAAAACAACTCAGAATCCATGAAAATAGAATCAGAAAAATAAGTGACACCATGAGGCGTTCCAATGTCAGAATAATTGGAATCCCAGAGGGAGTGGAGAGAGAGAGAGGACTAGAAGATGTATTTGAGCAAATCATAGCTGAGAACTTCCCTAATCTGGGGAATGAAACAAACATTCGAGTCCTAGAGGCAGAAAGGACCCCTCCCAAGATCAAGGAAAACAGGCCAACACCCCGGCATGTAATAGTAAAGCTTGCAAATCTTAGAACCAAGGAAACCATCTTAAGGGCAGTTAGGGGGAAGAGATTGCTTACGTACAGAGGGAGGAACATCAGAAAAACTTCAGACCTATCCACAGAGACCTGGCAAGCCAGAAAGGCCTGGCAAGACATATTCAGGGTACTAAATGAGAAGAACATGCAGCCAAGAATACTTTATCTGGCAAGGCTTTCATTTAGAATGGATGGAGAGATGCAGAGCTTCCACGACCAGCAGAAGTTGAAAGAATATGTGACCACTAAGCCGGCCCTGCAAGAAATATTAAGGGGGGTTCTATAAAAGGAGAAAGACCCCAAGAGTGATCTACAACAGAAATTTACAGGGACAATCTATAAAAACAATGTCTTCACAGGCAACATGATGACAATTAATTCATATCTTTCAATAATCACTCTCAACATGAATGGCCTAAACACTCCCATAAAACGGCACAGGGTTGCAGATTGGATAAAAAGACAGGACCCATCCATATGCTGTCTACAAGAGACTCATTTTGAACTTAAAGATACATCCAGACTGAAAGTGAAGGGATGGAGATCTATCTTCCATGCCAGCGAACCTCAAAAGAAAGCTGGGGTAGCAATTCTTATATCAAACAAATTAGATTTTAAACTAAAGTCTGTAATAAGAGACACAGAAGGACACTATATCATTCTTAAAGGGTCTATCCAACAAGAAGATCTAACAACTGTAAATATCTATGCCCCCAACATGGGAGCAGCCATCTACATAAGCCAACTGTTAACCAAAATAAAGAGTCATATTGATAACAATACGTTAATTGTAGGAGACCTCAATACTCCACTCTCAGCAATGGACAGATCATCTAAGCAGAAAATCAACAAGGAAACAAGAGCTTTGAATGATACGTTGGACCAGATGGACCTCATAGATATTTACAGAACACTCCACCCTAAAACAACAGAATACTCATTCTTCTCGAGCGCACATGGAACTTTCTCCAGAATAGACCATATACTGGGTCACAAATCAGGTCTCAACCGATACCAAAAGATTGAGATGATTCCCTGCATATTCTCAGACCACAATGCTCTAAAACTGGAACTCAATCACAAGAAAAAATTTGGCAGAAATTCAAACACTTGGAAGCTAAAGACCACTCTGCTCAAGAATGTTTGGGTCAACCAAGAAATCAAAGAACTTAAACAATTCATGGAAATCAATGAGAATGAAAACACATCGGTCCAAAACCTATGGGATACTGCAAAGGCGGTCCTAAGGGGGAAATATATAGCCATCCAAGCCTCACTCAAAAAAATAGAAAAATCCCGAATTCACCAACTAACTCTACACCTTAAAGAACTAGAGAAAAAGCAACAAACGACGCCTAAGCCACGCATTAGAAGAGAAATAATTAAAATTAGAGCAGAAATCAATGAATTAGAAACCAGAAACACAGTAGATCAGATCAATGAAACTAGAAGTTGGTTCTTTGAAAGAATTAATAAGATCGATAAACCACTGGCCAGACTTATCCAAAAGAAAAGAGAAAGGACCCAAATTAATAAAATTATGAATGAAAGGGGAGAGATCACGACTAACGCCAAGGAAATAGAACAATTATTAGAAATTATTATCAACAACTATATGCCAATAAACTGAGCAATCTGGATGAAATGGAGGCCTTCCTGGAAACCTATAAGCTGCCAAGACTGAAACAGGAAGAAATTGACAACCTGAATAGGCCAATAACCAGTAACGAGATTGAAGCAGGGATCAAAAACCTCCCCAAAAACAAGAGTCCAGGGCCTGATGGATTCCCTGGGGAATTCTACCAAACATTCAAAGAAGAAATAATACCTATTCTACTGGAGCTGTTTCAAAAAATAGAAACAGAAGGAAAACTTCCAAACTCATTCTATGAGGCCAGCATTACCTTAATCCCCAAACCAGGCAAAGACCCCATCAAAAAGGAGAATTTCAGACCGATATCCCTAATGAATATGGATTCCAAAATCCTCAACAAAATCCTAGCTAATAGGATCCAACAATACATTAAAAGAATCATCCACCATGACCAAGTGGGATTTATCCCCAGGATGCAAGGGTGGTTCAACATCTGCAAATCAATCAATGTGATAGAACACATTAATAAGAGGAGGGAGAAGAACCATATGGTCCTCTCAATTGATGCAGAAAAAGCATTTGACAAAATACAACATCCTTTCCTGATTAAAACTCTCCAGAGTATAGGGATAGAGGGAACATTCCTCAAGTTCATAAAATCCATCTATGAAAAACCCACAGTGAATATCATCCTCAACGGGGAAAAGCTGAGAGCCTTTCCCTTAAGATCAGGAACACGTCAAGGGTGCCCTCTCTCACCACTGTTGTTCAACATAGTACTAGAAGTCCTAGCAACAGCAATCAGACAACAAAAAGAAATAAAAGGTATTCAAATTGGCAAAGAAGAAGTCAAACTCTCTCTTTTCGCAGACGACATGATACTTTATGTGGAAAACCCAATATACTCCACCCCCAAATTACTAGAACTCATCCAGCAATTCAGTAATGTGGCAGGATACAAAATCAATGCACAGAAATCAGTTGCTTTCTTATACACTAACAACGCAACTGTAGAAAGAGAAATTAGAGAAACGATTCCATTTACAATAGCACCAAAAACCATAAGATACCTCGGAATAAACCTAACCAAAGAGGTAAAAGATCTATACTCTAGGAACTACAAAACACTCATGAAAGAAATTGAAGAAGACACAAAAAGATGGAAAAATATTCCATGTTCATGGATCGGAAGAATAAACATTGTTAAAATGTCTATGCTACCCAGAGCAATCTATACCTTCAATGCCATCCCGATCAAAATTCCAATGCCATTTTTCAAAGTGCTGGAACAAACAATCCTAAAATTTGTATGGAATCAGAAAAGACCCCAAATCGCCAAGGAAATGTTGAAAAAGAAAAACAAAGCTGGGGGCATCACGTTGCCCAATTTCAAGCTATATTACAAAGCTGTGATCACCAAGACAACATGGTACTGGCACAAAAACAGACATACAGACCAATGGAACAGAATAGAGAACCCAGATATGGACCCTCAACTCTATGGTCAAATAATCTTTGACAAAGCAGGAAAAAACATGCAATGGAAAAAAGTCTCTTCAATAAATGGTGCTGGGAAAATTGGACAGCCACATGCAGAAGAATGAAACTCGACCATTCTCTAACACCATTCACAAAAATAAACTCAAAGTGGATGAAAGACCTCAATGTGAGACAGGAATCCATCAAAATCCTAGAGGAGAACATAGGCAGTAACCTCTTTGACATCGGCCACAGCAACTTCTTTCAAGATACATCTCCAAAAGCTAGTGAAACAAAAGCAAAATGAACTTTTGGGACTTCATCAAGATAAAAAGCTTCTGCACAGCAAAGGAAACAGTCAACAAAACAAAGAGGCAACCCACAGAATGGGAGAAGATATTTGCAAATGACACTACAGATAAAGGGCCGGTATCCAAAATCTATAAAGAACTTCTCAAACTCAACACCCAAAAAACAAATAATCAAGTCAAAAAGTGGGCAGAAGAGATGAACAGACACTTCTCTGAAGAAGACATACAAATGGCTAACAGACACATGAAAAAATGTTCATCATCATTAGCCATCAGGGAAATCCAAATCAAAACCACACTGAGATACCACCTTACACCAGTTAGAATGGCAAAAATGGACAGGGAAAGAAACAACAAATGTTGGAGAGGTTGTGGAGAAAGGGGAATCCTCTTACACTGTTGGTGGGAATGCAAGTTGGTACAGCCACTTTGGAAAACAGTGTGGAGGTTCCTCAAAAATTTAAAAATAGAGCTACCCTATGACCCAGCAATTGCACTATTGGGTATTTACCCCAAAGACACAGAGGTAGTGAAAAGAAGGGCCATATGCACCCCAATGTTCATAGCAGCAATGTCCGCAATAGCCAAACTGTGGAAAGAGCCGAGATGCCCTTCAACAGATGAATGGATAAAGAAGATGTGGTCCATATATACAATGGAATATTACTCAGCCATCAGAAAAGATGAATACCCAACTTTTACATCAACATGGATGGGACTGGAGGAGATTATGCTAAGTGAAATAAGTCAAGCAGAGAAAGTCAATTATCATATGGTTTCACTTATTTGTGGAACATAAGGAATAACATGGAGGACATTAGGAGAAGGAAGGGAAAAATGGGCAGGGGGAATTGGAGGGAGAGATGAACCATGAGAGACTATGGACCTGAGAAACAAACAGGGTTTTAGAGGGGAGGGGGGAGGGGGGATTGGTTAGCCTGGTGATGGGTATTAAGGAGGGCATGTACTGCATGGAGCACTGGGTGTTATACGAAAACAATGGATCATGGATCACTACCACTACATCAAAAACTAATGATGTATGGTGACTAACATAACATAATAAAATTAAAAAAAAAAAAAGAAGAAGATTGAATGGACGGGATGGAAACATAAATTCCACCAAGCTACTAATATATCGTTTTCTCAAAAACACTTATGATGCAGCCTATTGGTTCCTATTGGCTCAGGCTGTAGAGAAAGAACTGAAGACAAATAAATAATTGACTTTTCTAGGATCTGGTTTATAAAAACGGGTGTGGGGGATCGGGGAGGAGGGTCCTTAAAATACGTGTTCTATGAGGTCTGTATGCAGACACAAAGTAGATTTCATCCAGACTGAAGAAGAGAAAACTGACCATCGGGAGAGGAGAGGAGGAACAGATTGGCAAACTCAAGGTTTGACAGGAGAATGAAACAGAAAGAAGGAAGGTATAAGAGGAGAGGACAGCACAAAGCACTGGCCAAGCTTGACAACAGGACGTCCTTTGTGTCCTGGAGAAAGGAAAGTAGAATAGATTTAAAGGAGGTTTTTTGGACTACTTAGAATTTCCAAGAGGATTGTGATCTCCAGGGAGAGGGAGTCAAGCTTAAGTGGAAACCCTGAGGAGCCAGCGGGCAAGTTGAACCCCCACCAGAACCAGGGCACAGCAAGGAGGGGACCATGAGAAGGACAGGCACCAGTGACCCAGCGTGGCTGCTTTGTCTCTGCTTCCTATTCCAAGCATTAAGATGTAAAGGGGAAGGGCGCCTGGATGGCTCCATGGGTTAAGCATCTGACGCTTGATTTCAGCTCAGGTCATGATGTCAGGGTCGTGAGATCCAGCCCGAAGTCAGGCTCCAAGCTAGGTATAGAGCCTGCTTAAGATTCTCTCTCTTCCTCTCCCTCTGCCCCTCCCCCTTCTCTCTCTCCCCACTTCTCTCTCTTAAAAAAAAAAAAAAAAAAGATGTAAAGAGGAAACAGAAGACTGAACAGATGAGCTGACCGTGAACTTCTCTTTGCCTCCAAAAGAGACTCTTGTCACTGAGTCTTCCTGGGGACTATGCCCAGGGCATGCCTGTGCACCTTGGGAGTTAAAGTATTGTCAATAAACAGTACCATGAGGTGAGTCTGATTATGTCTTGTGTCTAAATAGTTGTGCAGTCATACGGGAGGTTGCTTTAAAAACTGTGGGGATTATCCTATCAGTATCCAAAAATTTAGGAACACAGTGGGCGTCCCGGGGATTGAGTGATCCCTGCAGTCAGTTCAGCCCTTGGGCAAAGCTGTAGTTACTCCATGCCTTGGACTGAGGTCTGTGTTTATGATGAGGGATAATTTCCCTGGGAACAGAACTGACTGCATCTCACAAACACCACGCTTCCGCCCATCGATTTCAGGGAATATCCTGGACAGGACTTGTAATGACTTCCAAGGTCCCCAACCATAGCTTTTAGTTTCCCCAGAGAATCGATGGTTCTAACTTCAGTCTCTTCCAGTTCTTCACACTCCTTCCCTCGGGATATCTTGAGACCCCATGGCTTTGGAATGGGGCTGTTGTATATTTATACGTCCTTTGTATTATACCATCTCCTTCACGGAGACCATGACCGAGATGCATCTCCAGGCATCTCTAGGCTCCCCTCCTCGGACAGCTCTCTGCATGCCCACATCCAAGGGGGACAGCAGAATAGCTCTGCCCTGCTCGAGGTCACTCTCCACCTCACTTCCTTCCCTTGGGAATATGGAGGTGAGACTTAGTAGCTGCAGGCCTGTGAGCTTTGACTATAAAGCTTCTTAAGTAAGCAAAGACCTTGACCTACCTACTTTACCGTGTCCTCCTCATTTAATCCCTCAATGTACAACCTTCTAGGTGCAGAGCCTGTGAACTCCTGCATGACCTCATCTTGCTTGTCGACGGCACTTGGAAAGGCAAATTTCCACTCTTTGCGAGGATCCAAATATCTCTGTGATGTTACCACCATAATCAAGAACCAAGATGTCTACCTAATGGAGTGGGAATTGTGTATATTGATGACTAACAGGCCTCTCCGAAAGATTTTATTTCCATTAACAGTTGAAACCAAACCAAACCAAACCAAATGGGAGTAGTTAATGCTGATTCATTTTGACAAGTCAAGAACTGATCCTTGAAACCTCACTGAATACTTAAGATATGTTCGATCCTCTTTGAACTCTTATCACATATTTCATCTTTGAAAACTTCTGCAGTAAAATCAGCAACCAGAATATTAGACCCCAGGACCCTGAGTTTTTATAGTTTACACTGAGGGGGTAACGGGTGGCAAAAACTCTCCAGACAAAATACTGCATTTCTTCATGAATATTGCTTCAATGTCAGCATTCTAAGGGAAATAACTAACATTTGCTAAGCAGCCATAAAAGATAGAAAGTTTGGTGATTATTTATTGAGGGTTTCCCATTGCCTGAAAAAAAAAATGAGCATAAAATAAAAAAATTTAAAAAAAAAAAAGAGAATTGAAGGAAGTCCTAGGATTCCCAAAAACCTTCACTATCTATTGTTTCACGTAAGCTGACAACAGGTGAAGCAGGTAGTGCTATGTCCACACGACAGGCGAGGAAACGGGGCTCAGAGAGGTAAAGTAACAATACCAGAGCACACGGAGAGAAATGTCCAGTCTTCTGTTTCCTCTTTACATCCTAATATCTTGAAATATAAAATGGAGACAAAACAAGAGCTCACACTCCCCAAAGCCAGGTACGTCACTTCCCACTATCCAACCAGGGTTTACTCTTATAAGAGCTCACACTTGAATTTAAAGGTATTTTTCACATATGAGCAGCAGATAAAATAAGTGTTTGAATTCTATCAACTTCTTTAGTGTTTTGTTTTTTTTTTAAGTTTTGTTAGTGGTTGCTCTAGAGTTTGTGGTATATGAATCTATGTGTGTTTTCAACACTATGGATGGTACCTCATAATGGAGCATTCACAATCCTCCTTCTCATCCCTTACAACATGGCCTCCATTCTTTGACTTATCCATAAGCTATATCCACCCAATACATTATTGCTATAATTACTTTGAGCAGTTACCTATTAGACCAGCTTCCAGGTGGGTGAAACAGACCATATCCACATGCCACATTATGGGCCCTAAATTCCAAGGGGACAGAAGCTCCTTTGTGCACTTGCCCTATGTATCTCTTTATCTGGCTGTTGATTTGTATCCTTTAATATCATTTATAATAAATGGGTAATCTAGTGAGTAAACTAGTTTTCCTGAGTTCTGGAAGCTCACCATCTGGAATCACTCCAAACCACATCCTTTTGGGTTTTTGTGGGTTTTTTTTTAAGATTTTATTTACTTATTTTAGAGAAAGAGAGTGAGCAGGAGGGAGAGGGAGAGAAAATCTGAAGCAGACTCCTCACTGAGCACAGAGCTCAAAGTGGGGCTCAATCCCACAACTGCAAGATTATGACCTGAGCTGAAACCATGAGTCAGAGACACTCAACTGACTGAGCCACCCAGATGCCTCCACCCCTTTTGGATTTCTATGGAGGCTTCAATTCATTGGCGTGATTGATTAAATCATTGGCCATTGGTGACTGATTCAACCTCCAGCTCTACTCCTCTCCCCCTAACCCTCTAGTTGCAAGGTTGGTTTCCCCAGCAACCAACCCCCATCCTTAAGTGGTGTCCAAAATTCACCTCATTAACATAGCAAAAGACTCCCTTATTGCTCTCTAAATGGGAGTGAAAACCAAATATGTATTTCTTATTATAAATCATAATATTACAATAGGTACAGTTTCCCACACTCTGGCTTCATTCAAGATTCTCTCTTTGTCTTTGGCTTTCTGCAGTCTAAATATGATATGTTTAGGGCGCCTGGGTGGCTCAGTTGGTTGAGCGGCTGCCTTCGGCTTAGGTCATGGTCCTGGAGTCCCGGGATCGAGTCCCGCATCGGGCTCCCTGCTCGGCAGGGAGTCTGCTTCTCCCTCTGACCTTCCTCCCTCTCATGCTGTCTCTCATTCTCTCTCTCTGAAATAAATAAATAAAATAAAATAAAATAAAAAATAAAATTAAATTAAATAAATAAATAAATAAATAAATATGATATGTTTAGGCGTTGATTTTTTTAAATTATTCATCCTGCTTCTTGTTGTCTGAGATTCCTGGATTTGTAATTTGGTTTCTGTTATTAATTTCGGAAAGTTTTAAGGTATTGTCCCTTGAGGAAGGAAGGAAGATGTAAGTTAGGGAATAAGCCTGTAGAGAAATGGAATCAGAGCAAGAGGTACAAAGCAGACAGGATATACCATTTCGGACATTTGACCAAGATTGTGTTAAGTCTCACAGAAAAGCAGAGCCCTGATGGAACTCTCTAAACACACCACAACTCCCAGGGTACCTGTCCATCCTTAAGAATCTCCTTGCTTTGTTGACTCTGGATGTGCTTGACTGACAGCCAGGTGAAGTGGGTAAGGGGGACAGTCTACAGTGGAACGTGGCTCACTTTCCTCTACTCACTACAGCACAACCAAGTGGGCCTCTGTCCTTACCCTGAGTCAAGCTATACTCTGTCCTTACCCTGAGTCAAGCTATACTCTGTCCCTTCTCAGGGCCATTATCTGTGCTATTCTTTCTGTAGTGATCTCCTCCTCCTCCCACACACTTCATAGTTATTTATGTTATTTGCATGCCTGTTTGATTTCTGCTTTCCCCACTATGTATAGTCTCCGGGGGGAGCCACTATCCAGCCGACGGTGCTTGAAACATGCTAAGAACCCGTAAGTGTTTTTTTAAAAGATTTATTTTATTATTTATTTGAGAGAGAGAGAGAGAGTGTGTTCACGCACAGAGAGGGGAGGGGCAGACGGAGAGGGAGAGAGAGTCCCAAGCAGACTCCACTCTGAGCATGGAGCCCAACACAGGGCTCGAGCTCATGACCCTGAGATCATGACCTGAGCGGAAACCAAGAGTCAGACGCTTAACCAACTGCACCATCCAGATGCCCAGAACTCTTAAGTATTTAATAATGACTCACTAACTTGGCCACTATGGTCAGTGAGAATTCCTGCCCCTTTTGCACAGTCACCAGAACAGGCCATGGGATGAAAGATACCATCAGAGCTGAGGGAGGAGTGGGAGTGAAGTGGGGGCAGGTGGTAAGAGTGTGGTAGAAGAAGACTCAAGGGACAGCTGAGACAGACTGGAGCATTTGTCAAGGAAATGAGGCACTGGAATAACCATGAATACATTCATAAAACTAGCCATGGAAGCCAAGTGGGTTGAGAGGGAATAGGATAGAGTACAGAATGCTTGGGGCAAGGCAAGGTACAGATACCCAGGGGCCATGCAGTGCCAGGTGGGGTATTTTTTAATGGCCTACCATTGACAAGCCACCAAGAAATCCGGTTCCCATTTGAATTAATTGACTTCACAAAGTCATGTCACCATATTGGAAAACCAAATTCCCCAATAAGACAACTAGAGGGGCTCCTGGGTGGCTCAGTTGGTTAAGTGACTGCCTTCAGCTCAGGTCATGATCCTGGAGTCCGGGGATCGAGTCCCACATCAGGCTCCCTGCTCAGCATGGACTCTGCTTCTCCCTCTGACCCTCCTCCCTCTCATGCTCTCTGTCTCTCATTCTCTCTCTCTCAAATAAATAAAATCTTAAAAAAAAAAAAAAGACAACTAGAAACACAAAGATTTGGACTTGGGGGGCCCAAAGGGTGTGTCGTTTTCCATATACAAACATAATTATCCTGTTGAGAAAGGAAAGATTAAATCTTTGAATGAAGTAAGAGTACCTCAGAAAGAGCAATAAAGCTCCTTCCAAGTCAGAACCACCTGGAGGCATTATTTGAACTTGGTTATGTAGGTTGGAACTAGCAAAAATTTAGATCTCTCTCCTGGATTGCATATCAGTTAAATTTATATACTTATTAAGATAATTAAGTTTAAAAAATTAATTGCAAAACTGAAACTTGATTTGATTCAGTTGATCCAATAAGACTTTTGTCTATGATATTGTCAACATTTGACTCTGGTGAAGTCAATTAGACACTAAATCCTTGAATTCCTGCTCCTGAAATACAGAGAAAGTATATTTTTCTCCATCTTATTACATATTTGTTGGTTATGAAATACCACATATATGCCTCCACTAAGGGCCTTAAAAGGATGGTTATCCAAATTGAAGGTATTATGTATATGCATACCTAATGAGTAACTTTTTTTCCCTAAATTGAAAAATGAAAGTCCAAGATCACCCAGCTACTAAGTGCCCAAATCACATTTTACCAGAATCCAGTTTTGCCCATTTTGTCATTCCAGAGTATCCTCATATCACACATTTAAGGTCATCAGTTGAATGCCATCAATTTCTAAACATATTCATGGATGAATTTCATTGGTAGAAAATTAGAAAGTTAAGGTCAGTTTTATAAAAATATTTTAAAACCTTGAAGTTCATCTTTCAAGTTGCTTTCTCTTTCTCTCATCTGATAGAACTGAAATGAAAATTTGGTTCCATTCACCCTAAGGAATTATATGACCAAATGTTAGCTTATTTGATAAGATAAAAAAGATAGTTCCCCACCTCATTCTCTTGATGGTATCTTTGCTCTCGCCTCATGTTTACCAGAGATAACACTTAACACCTTTCCAAGCAATTTTTTCTAAATTCTCCTAGCTGATAATCAGAGCAAATTCAGGGCTTTGAACATATAACATAAACTAAATAGAGAGAAACTGGAATGATTGCAAGTGCAGACACATGGCACAATTCCCAAGATTATTGGGTGTAAGGAAAGGAATTGAGGAAAAAAGTTAAAAAGGTCCTGGATGTTCACCAATGTAAGTGATGGCTTAAGGAGTCAAGACACAGAAGGAAGAAGAGTGGGACTATGGATAATCTGGCTGAGGATCTAAAACAGCAATGGCTAGAGACATTTTTGGCTGTCACAAAGAAGTGGATGCTACTAGCATCTAGTGGATCCAGGCCAAGGATGTTGCTAAATATCCTACAATGCACAAGACAACCTCACCCACCAAAGAAAGAATTATAAGGTCCCAAAAGTCAAGGCTGGGAAACCGTGTTCAAAGAGATTCAGGGTGCTGCTCTGGTCCCTTTTACCTCCCCTAAATGTGTGGGGAAAGTTTACCTTTGGGGTTCCTCCTTACCACTGTCAACAAGTAGGACTAAAGTTTCTGTACTGCCCTCATGTTTCCATAATGCCAAAGTATTGCAGAAGATGGTAGACTGCTGGTCACCCTTTTTCTGTCCCCAACTCCCCTGTACAACCTAATCCCCCAGTACAACCGAATCCTAATGCCCAGTTGGCATATTTATGTGCCTGACAACAATAAGCAGGAAATAAGCTTCTTTTTTTATGTATACATATTTCCTAAGAAACTGGAGACTAGACCACATCTTCCTTGAATGACAGTCTACACTGCAGCATCAGTTCAGGGGTTTCCAAGGCCTAGGTATAGCCTAGGGGAAGAAGAAGGAAGACGGTAAGGGAGTATTGACATCATGTCCTGATTCAGAGTCCTACCAGTTCCACCAAAGGGATGCTCTGAGCACCAGGCAGCTGCCAAGGAGAGGATAAATTTGCCATTTCCCACCCTCCCCTACCCGCTCAACCCACAGGTAAACTAGGTTATTCCAGAGCCTTCAAGGCTTCCTTGAGGACCTCATCGGATTATTAAGCATTAGCAAGGACTGCTCTGGAATGAACATTTCCACTTTATCCAAGACAGAAGATAGGCAAGAGTGAAAAGAAACACTTCACTCATGACCCGCAGTCCTTGGTTTCCCAGGATCTCATCCAATCTGATTTTAGACTTTAAATAATAATAATCTTAAGCATTTTTTAGGGACTAGAAACTTGATTACAAAAACATGAACAAATATCCGCTTTATACCCTTCGGCTTATGATTAGGAACATAACCATTGCTATGTATCAGATTTTGTCATTCACCAGCTTAAACTCCTTTACTGGCATCTTACTGCTCTATGAATAAAATCTAAATTTCTAAAAGCTCCTGCATGACAATGATTATT
Organism: Phoca vitulina; assembly: GCF_004348235.1. NCBI lineage: Eukaryota > Metazoa > Chordata > Mammalia > Carnivora > Phocidae > Phoca > Phoca vitulina. Next base: position 23,775,031 of record NW_022589735.1, read on the forward strand.
TCCCATGCTCCTCCTTGCTCCCTATGCTCTGTCTCCCTAATCTCCTGCGACTCATGTATCCCAAGCTCAAGTGCCACCTCTTCAGAGAGACCTCCCAGACCATTATATCCCCACATAATTATTAACTTTTTTAAAGTAGGCTCCACACTCAGTGCAGAGCCCAACGTGGGGCTTGAGCTCATGACCCTGGGATCAAGACCTGAGCTGAGATCAAGAGCCGGACGGTCAACCAACTGAGCCACCCAGGAGCCTCTCCCCACATCGTTATTATCACGAGACCCTGTTTACTTTCCTTCCAAGCACCTATTACAATTATCATGAATCTTTTCAGTATGCTTTTTACTACTCTCCACTAGAATGTTAGCTCCAGGAGCATAGAGATCTTATCTGTGTGTTGACTGCCGCCCAGAGCTTCACAGAGTTCCTGACACATGACAGCCACTGACCATATTTGTTGCATAAATTAAGGAATAAATCCATATAAGCAAGACATTCTCCACAAGCTGGAATTATTCAAGCTATATCCTCCAGAAATTTCAAATGTAATCACATGGCCCAAGCTATTTAGAGGAGTCAATATAAAGACACAGAAGTATGAGCTCCCCGAGCTCTGAAATGGAGCAGGACATAGAAACCAGCCAATACACTGACATCACTGATTAAGCCACACAAATAACCCAGTTTGCCAGATGAAGGCTGTCAGCGGTACTCGTCCAGTTCATCTGGGAAACTAACACAGAATGGCCTCATTTCCTCATCAGCGTAGATCAGATTTGGATGTTTTTCATAAAAGCAAACATTTTATAAATCACTTCTGCTAAGCTGAAATTAGAAAGGAATAAAATCAAAATTATTCCACAGGATCCTGTAAATATCATGCCCTATAGGAAAGTTAAATTATAACAATGTGTTATAACAAAGGGAGGTAATTGGGAAAGTCATCACATAAGCATAGATGTGTATTTGTGTCCATCTATATGCAAGACTGAAGAATTTCCAAGTTACACACTTCAGTACAACAGCAGTCTAGACACAGGAGGAAAGAATGCACCAATTATGGCGGAACCTTCAACTACCATCTGATAAATTTCACTGTGAATAAAAGCTATGAGTGAAAATGCTTCACATGGGTCTTTTAAATGTAACAATAATAATATCACACTTCCAAGCCCGTAAGGCCCTTGGGTTTAAATGTGCCTCAACTTATTTCTCACCAGCATCATGATGTGGGTTACAAGATGACCAGTGTTCCACCACAAAATGGCGGCTCTGCTCCCCAGCAGCTCTGGAAAGGGTATTCTTCCTTGCTCCAGGACCCTTGTCTTAGTCAAGTATTTCATACATGGGAGGTAGGCTGTGAAATTACTGATGCTTTTCATATTTTTAGTTTGTATGAGGATCTTGTTTCTGAACCTAGATCCTTCTCTTCTCCTCACTGTACCTGCTATGCTCAGCCTCACCTGAAATGTTGCATTTGTTTTATAGTATACTCAAATATCACCCCAAAGGTAGCAATACAATTGTTAGCAGCTACAAGCAAAAAAATATTTTTTTCTTTTTTGAGAAACAAAGAGAGTGCATCAGTGGGGAGGGGTAGAGGGAGAGGGAAAGAGAATCTTAAGCAGGTTCCACATCCAGCTAAGAGCCCCACTTGGGGCTCATCTCAGGACACTGAGATCATGACCTGAGTCAAAATCAAGAGTCAGACACTTAACCGACTGAGCCACCCAGGTGTTTCTCAGCAAAAAAAAAAAAAAAAAAAGTGTATTAAAAGCTCCTATTTGTTGTGTTTGTACCACAACTAGCTAAAGATCCAAAGAGAAGAATTTTAACATCAGAATCCAACCACCCTCTTCTCCTTTCTCCCTTATGATTTATTAATTTTAAGTCTTTCTGTTTTAGAGTTCCCTACTCATGACGACTTAAGGTCAACAAAGCATTGACTTCAGCGACAAACTTTGCTTACAGATATATAGGTCATGCGTCATGCACAATACCAACTGTACTTCTCAGAATTCAGACCTGTGAGGAGGGGTGCTGCGGGGCGGGGCTACTACAGCCAAACAGGCATGATGAGGATGGTTCTCAGAAAGTGGAAATAACAGCTGGAGACTCAAACCACGTACACTGCCCGAGTGAAGAGGCAGGAATAAGGAACACACTGGACAGCGTGCACCTTCTCCCTCCTCCCGCCTTCTGGTTGCTCTCTAGCGCTGCCTATAGGCAGACCTAACAGAAAGCCAGCAGACAAAAGAGGTGTTTTGCAGCGTCCAGGCCCCAGCATTACAAAGAGGGGGGTGGGGGGAGGGGTTAGACAGGTGCATTTGCAACTGAGAAACAAGATCACACCTCCCTCCCACCTGATCTCAGGGCTCAGGTACGTGCTCACTCCAGCGACTGCTTGAGGCTGCTCAGTGGAGGAATTCAACTTGTGTACCTCCGGAAACAGATACGGACTTCTGGTTATTAATGCTGAAACAGAGCACACAAGTCACCCACTAAATCTCCACTAACAGAAGCAAGGAGGCCGACGCCAGAGATAAATAAACACAACCTTGATCACATGAAGCATCTTAACTGACAAAATATAAATATAAATTGGGCCATAGCACTCTGAGACTTCAAAGAATAACAAAATCAATCCCAATAAGTCATTTTTTCCCAGTATAAATGGTCTGCCTCTCTGCTCTAAAGTGAATACAGATTTCTCAGTAATTCAAGGACTGATGAACCGGTTGGTAGATTTTCCTAGTTTATTCCTCTTCTCCGCTGCTGCCTTTCTCTTCGGTGGACCTGAACGCCCACTCATCTGCTTTTTCCTCTGCTCTCTGAAACGTTCAGTGGGAATAAACATAGGACCACTAACTACAAATTCTGAGGCCTACCAGCCAAATCCTGTGAAGTCTGGGTTAAGACAAGGGAGTGAGCAGAACACCCGACCCATGCCTCCAGCAAGATAGTTTCGGGAGGAAGAATTTCCTCTGCCCTTCAAGATTCTTCCAGCTGGACTATGAATCAAATTGACATGAGACCGATTAACAAGAGAAAATAAAATTTAATAGCATATGTACGGGGATTCCACACAGATGTGGAAATTCCAAAGACAGGCAACATGACACTTACATGAGCTAAGGAGAGGGGTGGGGTCTGAGGATACAAATGGGAGAAAGACCATTAGCAGGAAGGTGAGAGGAGATGTTTGGAAAACAAAGGGGTTGCCCTGTTATGTAGATATGTTTCTCCCATAAAGGGGAGTATCTGTTAATAGCTCTCTTCCACGTAGCAGGCAGTTGAGGGGGAGGTAAAGAGTTTTTCCTGAATCTGCTGGGTTTTGATTGCTTTTAACTTAGAATAAAGTTCAATGCCAAAGTGGCCCATCTTGGGGTGGCCTGCTCTTGGCCCCTACAATACAGATTTCCTCAAAAGTTTATAGTCATGGGGAACCGTCCTACACTGTTGGTGGGAATGCAAGCTGGTGCAGCCACTCTGGAAAACAGTATGCAGGTTCCTCAAAAAGTTGAAAATAGAGCTACCCTACGACCCAGCAATTGCACTACTAGGTATTTACCCCAAAGATACAAATGTAGGGATCCGAAGGGGCACATGCACCCCAATGCTTATAGCAACAATGTCTACAATAGCCAAACTAGAAAGAGCCCAGATGTCCATCGACAGATGAATGGATAAAGAAGATGTGGTATATATATACAATGGAATATTATGCAGCCATCAAAAAATGAAATCTTGCCATTTGCAACAACATGGATGGAACTAGAGGGTATTATGCTGAGTGAAATAAGTCAATCAGAGAAAGACAATTATCATATGACCTCACTGATATCTAATAAAAAATAAAATAATTAATTAAATACAGTAGTATATCGAAATAACAAGACACTGTGACCAAGAAGTATTTTATTGGAGGAATGCAAAGACATTTAGGAAACCAGTGCCATGCATTAATTACACCATCAAATTGAAGGAATCCAACAGTCATTTTGGATTGACATGACACATGACAAGATAATCTACCAATCTATCAAAATCAATATTGACATATCACATGTATGTTAGTATTTCTCCTGAAATCAAGAAATGTTTTTTTAAAGAATTTATTTATTTATTTATTTGAGAGAGAGAGAGAGAGCACACAAGCCAGGGAGGGGCAGAGGGAAAAACAGATTCCCCGGCTGAGCAGGGAGCCCAACGTGGGACTTGATCCCAGGATCCTGGGATCATGACCTGAGCCAAAGGCAGCCACTTAACCCACTGAGCCACCCAGACGCCCCCATGAAATGTTTGAATGTACAACTCAAAAGGCTATACCAGGTGCTGTGAAAAGGACTGAGTGCTCGATTCTGAAACATGTATCAAGGAAGTTTCTGGGCTTCAAGCTCATAAAAAAATTGTATAGACATTCACACCTATAAATCAAGTCCTACAGAGCAAAAAAAAAATCAGAGTATTGCTAGTGATGTCCACAAATTTCTAAGGGAAAGAAAGTTTGACTTAAGACTTCTTCTTGCATAAATAGGCATTTTCAATGTATGTACGAATTAGGGATTCTGGTCCCAAACACTCATTTTTACAAATACACGTGTGCACACACCTGCACACACACACACATGAATACACATGCACATGCAAACACATCACACATGCCACATGCATACATACAGACATGCACATACATGTATATCTTCATTTTTCCAAATCCTAGAGAGTGAAAAAATATTTACTGGATTTCAGCAATTCCTTCGGTTTAACATTAGTGTGTTTTCCACAGAACCAAGTGAAAGTCAAGGCCAGTTTATTTAATATATTTCATATAAATTAGCATGTGTCGTATGATCTCAGTTTTCCAAAAGATTCCTACCTGTCCTGCCTGAATATATGAATTAAAACCCCTACAGCCTAGGGTTCGCCAAACATTAAGAACATTCTTTCTGAATGGGACTGCTGAGCAATTCCATTTTCTTTTTCGTTATGACTCAAATTTCTTATAAAGTTTATATCCTTTTTACAAAACCAATGAAGTCCACTGCCTGCAAAATGAAAAATAAGAAGAGGAGTAAAACGAGAAGAAAAGGAGAAAACAATTAGCATCACCATGATGAGTTTTCCATTATAATGTGTTCAGTGTGTCTGTTGGATGAGTCAAAGAAAACCCTCTAATGGAGTTTCCATTCCGTAAATTTGATTTCACTACAGGAAACACGAGCTGAGACAGCCATTTCCATCACTTAATGGGCATCCCTGCCTTCTCCTTATTCAATAAGACCGGTTATAGCTAGAGAAGGCCTCCCATCTCCTGTCCACATTTCCTGTGTATATTCTCCTGGGTTCTTTCAGTTCAGGATTAAATGACTCAAGCATCAGGGTTTCGTCTCTTTCCCAGTATAGAAGCCAACCATTTCCTTACCTCTATGGGGTGACAGATGCGCTAGGATGTGAGGAGAGGCCATCTGTGCCTTATTATTGAGCTCTAAGGGGACCTCCCGGCCACACCACAGCTCACTGGACTCTGATTAAGCAACAGGGATGCCATAGATGGGGCTCACTGATGGATACTTTGAGTCACAAGAAGAAAATCTAGGAACCATGTCTCAGCACTCACACACCCTTGGGGAGGCTGACTTGCTAACGGTTCATAGAAGCTTGTGAAATTGGGGCACCTGGGTGGCTCAGTCGTTAAGCGTCTGCCCTCAGCTCAGGTCATGATCCCAGGGTCCTGGGATCGAGCCCCGCATCGGGCTCCCTGCTCCGCGGGAAGCCTGCCTCTCCCTCTCCCACTCTCCCTGCTTATGTTCCCTCTCTCACTGTGTCTCTGTCAAATAAATAAATAAAATCCTAAAAAAAAAAAAAAGAAGAAGCTTGTGAAATTATAAATGGTAATTCAAGAAAAAGAGATGGGCCGATTCCTCCCTGGCCCTACTTTACTTGGAAACAGAATTCCAAAGCCTGCTGTCCAAGATCCACCTCCACTTTCTGCTCACTTTGCGTCTCCTTCCTAAATCATGCACATGAGGAGACCCACGCTCACAGACGCCCACCCTCACATGCTCACGCACACACCCCACAGAGGCAGCTTGCTTCCTGAGAAGCAGAGTGGCCGACAGGGCTCCAATGGGAACATGGCATTTGTCTTCAGGCCCAGACAGTCAACATGAAAATCCACAAAGTGGAGGAAGAATACAAGAGGATCACAATTAGTAAAAGGGGCTAAAGCAAAATCTAGAGCACTCAAATATTAAGCGATTATTGCTTTAGCTTTGGATTTTGGATGATTTCTAGAAGAAGTTTTTTCAAGAGTGATTTTCTCCCCTTTTGGCCTTACTCCTCTTCCTTGCCTTCTTTGCAGAGAGTTCTAGTAATTAATCCCTGTTCCTTTCATTCCTTTCTAAAAAAAAAAAAAAAAAACTCTAGTAGAAAGCAAACTGAACAGCTCTGGCTGGGCCTAGATGCACGGGGGGCCCAGGAGCAATGAGCACATTTACCAGCCAGATCCTGATTTCTATTACATTCCTCGATAAGAGGAAGCAGGACAATTTGAAACATGGCCATTCCTGGCCTGTGGCAGAGAAGGTACTAGATGAGTCTGGAACTTCATCTTATGCCAGAAAGCAAGGAAGTCCTCAAAAACAAAGGATGGGGCACATCACAAGGACACAGGCATCAGCCTGTAGGTAGGGGCTACCTCAAGCCAAATACGAGACAAATACAAGACAATTTCAGTGCCAAAGCAATTAAAGGCATTAATCAACGGTAAGCCTTTGGTGGGGAAATGGGACTCGCTGAGTCTATAATGATAACCAACAAGGCAAGAATGATGCAGCGGAAGGGTGGACACTCGCTTCCAGAAGAATGCCAAGTACCAAGTGGTAAACGTGGAGAGAATGTTGGAGTTAAGGAATCATTATTTTGTAACCACCACAATAATGGTTGGTTCAGGGCAGAATCATAAATAGGGGCTAAATCTAAGAAGGGAATTGCCAACGTTATACAGGAAAATTTGCACATAACAAAATGCACCCATTATTGGTAGAGTTTGATGAGTTGTGACAAATGTATACACCTATGTAGCCACCACTCAAATCAAGAGTAAAATCTTTTCCATCACCTTAAAAATGCCCACATGTCCCTTTGCAGTCAACACTCCCCACACTCCTGGCCTCAGGCAACCACCCATGTACTTCCTCTCATTAGACATTAGTTTTCCTTCTCTAGAATTTCACATAACTGGAATCACACAGCACACATTCTTGGGTCCCTGGCTACTTTCATGGAACATAATGGTTTTGAGATTCATATATTCTGTTGCACATATCAGAATGTTGTTCCTTTTAATGGCTGAGTCGTATTCCATCATATGGATATGCCATGATTTGTATACGCGCTCACCTGTTGACAGACATTTGGGTTGTTTCCAGTTTGGGCCTATTATGAACAAAGCTGCCACGTCTATTTGTGCACGAGTCTTGGTATGGACACATGCTTTCATTTCTCTCAGACAAATAACTGAGAGCAAAATCCTAGGTCATCTGGAAAGTGCATGTTTAACTTTCTAAAAAAACTCCCACATATTCTGCAATTCTTACACTATTTTACATTCCCACAGCAATGTACGAGAATTATAGTTGCTCCGGATCCTTGGTATTGTCCTTCTTTGTTTTATTATAGGTATTTCCAGTGGGTGTATAGGGAGTCAACTTTGGTAAGAAGCAGGGTACTTGCATGGCCTGAAAACACCTCACCACAGATTGCTTATCAGGAGCCAGGGCAAATGATCTAGACAGTGGTGAAATCAGTCGACACTGATCAAAATCACTATAAATAGAGGCAATGGAGACTGTGTCTCTGGATGACATACCCTGAGAAGGACACAATATCACTTTTGTAGTATTCTGACCAGGGTGGGGGGTTGGTGCATAACCCAAAACTGATCATGGCAAAACATACACAAACCCTCCATGAAGAACGTTCTGCTTTGAAAGGGGACTGCAGTCTTCAACATTTCAATGTCATAAAAGAAAAAGAAAGACTGAGGAATTGTTCCAGATTGGGGATCCTAAAAAGACAAGATAATTAAATGCGTTACTTCATCCTAAACTGGATCCTGTCGTGCAGGAGGAAGGTACGTGCATATGCACAGAAAGACTACAAAAGGCGTCACAGAGTGAATTGGCAAAACTGGATCATGAGAAGGGAGATCAGGTAAAAGTATTGTATCACCATGAAACTGACTGAGATTGATCACTGTACTGTGAATATATAATAGTCTTATTCTTAGGAAATCTATACTAAAGTATTTAGGGGTAAACAATTATACACTATGCAGCTTTCAGTTGGTTCCAAAATTAGATAGACAGGATGGATAGAAAGATAGATAGATAGAGCAAAGGACAAAGCAAATAGATCAAATGGTCTAAAATGTTAACAATAGGTGAATCTGGGTAAAGGTATACCGAAATTCTTTGTACTATTTCTGTAACTTTTGCTGTTTGAATTTACTTACAAACTTAAAAAAAAAATTTTAAGTAGACTCCATGCCCAGCATGGAGCCCCACATGGGGCCTGAACTCACAACCCTTGACATCAATTCCTGAGCTGAGTTTAAGAATCAGATGCTCAAAATGTCCACAATAGCCAAAATATGGAAAGAGCCCAGACGTCCATCAAGAGGTGAATGGATAAAGAAGATGTGGTGTACATACACACACACACACACACACACACACACACACACACACAAATGGAATATTACGCAGCCATCAAAAAGAATGAAATTTTGCCATTTGCAGCAATGTGGATGGAGCTAAAGAGTATAAAGCTAAGTGAAATAAGTCAGTCAGAGAAAGACAAATACCATATGATTTCACTCATATGTGGAACTTAAGAAACAAAACAGATCAACGTAGGGGAAGGGAAGGAAAAATAAAACAAGATGAAAATAGAGAGGGAGGTAAACCATAAGAGACACTGAACTCTAGGAAACAAACTGAGGGTTGCTGGAGGGGAGGTGGATGGGGGATGGGGTGACTGGGTGATGGGCATTAAGGAGGGCGCTTGATGTAATGAGCACTGGGTGTTATATGCAACTGATGAATCACTAAATTATACCTCTGAAACTAATAATACAGTATATGTTAAATAAATTGAATGTAAATAAAGAAAAAAAATAATAAAAATAATAAAAAATTAAAAAATAAAAGAGTCGGATGCTCAACCAACTGAGCCACCCAGGCACCCCCAAATAAAAAAAAAATTTAAGTCACTAGCAACTTAACCAACAGGTTAACTTAACCAACCAGGTTGGCTCAAGATGGGACCTACCTTGTCTCATATCTAAAATCTCTAGAAATTAGAAAAAAGAAAAAGATGAGATTTAAAAAAAAAAATCAGTAACAGCCATAGGAAGAAATAAGGAGGAACATCTGTGGACCAAAAATGGTGATGTCCTAAATAACAATAAGCAAATTAGAATAGAAGTCATCACTCAAAACAAAAACATAAACTTTCCACTCCTCCCTGCAAACACCAAAATCCAGATCTAAATAATGGCCAGCTGGCTCCAAGTTAGATGCAAGTACATAAAAGTGAACCTTGAACTCTTACACCATAGCCCAGGCTCCAAGGAGGAACCATTTACAAATTCCAGGATGCTCAGTGATGGCAGTAACGTGGCTCCGTCCTCTGTCCTGATGAGGAGTGAAGCTCTTCTGAGGGTCCTGACCCGTCCCTGGCCACAGTTAACAGCCAAGGGCCCAGAGGCTCCATGACCAACAGGAAATGGTGCAGGGGGCCCAGAGAATGAACAGCCTCTGTGTTCAGAGCAGCTATTATTTCCACTGTGTGGTGCTGCTCTCCCCAAACCTCTCTGACCACCCCACCCCATCTCTCATCCCTAGGGGGTCTTACCCCCTCAGCTTACTATCCTGCCCGCTTCTCTCTGACAAAGCCATCCCTAAGTAGTTGACAAACCCTACGTGACCAAACCTGCCCTGTTTCCCCCTAAGCCTTTACCTGGAGTCTCCATCTTACTCTGGTTCATGTATCCCCAAGGCTCGCATTCTCAGGCTCAGGTCTGCTAACCTGCCTCCCTTGTGAACATCCCTTCTTTGGTTCTTGGCACAATAAATCACGTTTCTGCTTCACTTCCAGGAGTTATAAGTCTTTCATTAGCCATTTATAACCTTATCATCCGTTTTGATCCTCAGAAGCCAATAGTTGCTCTCACTCTCTCTCTCAAATAAATAAAATCTTTTAAAAAGAGAAAGAAAAGAAAGAAAGAAATGAAGGAAGGAAGGAAGGAAGGAAGGAAGGAA